>NW_021605170.1:1069156-1155040 GCF_004785775.1 Grammomys surdaster | reverse complement strand
ACACGTGAGCCATCAGTGTGTGTGTATCTGTGGGTGTGCACATGTGCTTATACTGCAAATGGTCCTAGAGGCCAGAAGAGGCTGTCAGGTCCTGTCAGGCAGTGAGCAAACCAACGTGGGTACTGGGAACTGAACCCCTGCTCTCTGAAGAGTGACAAGTGCTCTTAACAACAGTTACTTCCCCAGCACAGCTGCCTGTATACACCTGAAGACTATGCAGCACTTTTCTGTCTGTTTCCACATCCACGCAGCTGAGAACGGTACCACAATGAAGGAGGGGTTTGTCCAAGATCAGCCACCTGACACAGTACTCAATAAATATAAACCACCACTACACTACAGACCATTAATTATCTAGCCATTCAGACATGCAACCTGCTTCATCAGGCCAACAGTGAGATGGGGTCACAGCTATAACACGTATAGGGTTCTATCTGCAGAGGAAGATGAATGTGCCTCATTTCTTTTGAGATGTTCCTTCAGTAAGTACACAGACCAGCTAACTGTTAGCAGTTACATGTTCATCTACAGTATTAATACTTAAATAAAAATTTCAGATTGAAAGCCAAAGATTTAGCAAATTCTAGCATACAAACGTTACCAAGGTCAGGTTGACGTTGGTTATCTTTTTTAAACTGTGAACTGCTATACCAAAGAATGCAAATAGAAAGTAAAAGTGGCTCAGTATTTAATCCCCTCAGAAATATAACAGGACTGGACAATGGTAATTATAGCAGTAACTTTAAAATATGTATATATTGTTTATGAGTAAGCATATGTGCCTGTGATGCGTTTATGTACATCATGGATGTGTGGGTGTCCTAGAACTGAAGTTAAAGCCAGCTGCAAGTTGTCTGACACAGGTGCTGGAAACTGAGCCCGAATCCTCTCCAGGAACAGTAAGGACTCGCAGCCACTGAGTCAGCTCTCTAACCTCTACTGTCCGTCATCATTTCTTTGGTAAATCTATTCTTGTTTTTAAAGGTTTACTTTATATATGTGCAGTACATATGTATGTACTGTGTGTGCACATGTGCACATGTGTGCAGGTACTCAGTAGCCAGAAGAGGCCCTGGAGCCCTGGAGCTGGAATTACAATCACTTGTGAGTCTCTGAAACTCAGATCTTCTGCAAAGAGCAGCAAACATTCTTAACCACTGAGCCATTTATTCAGTCTGTCATGCAGTCAGACTATTTCAACCAGTATCTTGGTTTAAACTTCACTGCTGTTTAGCCTGTTTTGTGATAAACTAAAACAGACATGTGAATTAATCTACTTGGAAAACACAGTGAAAAAGCATCTCCAACTGATTACCTGAAATGACTTCATCCTGTGCTCTACAAACTTTCTAGCTTAAAAGGCTCATCAGAATCCTTCTCCTCAGCCTACCCTCCTTTGTGAAGACTCAGTCACATTAACTCTTCAGTGAAGTTCTGTCTCCACTGAGCTCCTTCCATGTTCTCAGATCTAGTTCTGTGCCTCTGTATGTGGTCCCAGCTGTACTGCCATTTTCCATGGACCATAACATCTATCAGGAGCCTTCTTAAGCCCAGGATTTGGGCTATTCTGAACTGTATCTCATCACAAATTTAGAGTCTTTAATTTGGATCTAGCCCTTTAACAGAAGATTTTACTCTGAAGATTAGTTTTCTCTTTAAGTTTATATAAGAAACTGCTTTCAAAGCCATTAATATATAGACATACACATCTCACACATGCACACATAATTAGTGAGTGGTGCACACCTATAATCCCAGTGTCCAGAGGCTGAAGCAAAAGGATTGAACGTTTGAAATCAGTCTAGATAACAAAACAAGATTCTGTCTTCCAAAATAGATCAATCAATCAGTCACTCAATCATTCAATCAATCAACCAATGCATTAAAGCTAAATCTCATGTGAATAATTTCCTGTCTGTTTTGATGAGAACAACTTTTCTGGTTTTTGGTTTTGGTTGTTTTTAGATACTGCATGTAACAAGCAAAATTAATGCCTGTTGATTAATTAGGCTAGTATTAGAAATACAATCAATTTATATATAATTTTTAATCCAACAATATTAGTTTTTTTACACTTTATGTTTTTTAATCCAACAATATTAGTTTTCTTACACTTTATGGGAATTGCCTCATTTCAGTCAGAATTTCTTAAGAATATCCTCTGAGCACAAGGAGAAGTTCCCATGGGGAGGATTTATAGACTACCACACGGACAGAGATGGAACACAAGCTATTTGTTTAATACATACTAATAGGTAAAAAATTATACATACAACCTGCCCCTCAAATGTTACAATGGATAATAAAACTAATATTATTATAATACTAATTATTTATAATAATTCTAATATATAATATTAATATAATATTGATACTATCATATAATATTAATTACACTAATATTGATAGGAATGTTCCTATGCCAAAGAAAACTGGACACATGTAAATCTGTCCAATTTGTTTAAGTTTTGTTTCGTCGTCACTGGAATTCACTCTTAGACTAACTCCCTGCAGGAAGTTACTTCACCAACATTCGGCTCTCAACTGAAGGATGTCAGGCCAGGAAAGGGCAATGTCCACACTTGTACCTTTGAGGTTTAGATTCATCTAGTGGCCAAGGAGTTTCCTTTCTTCTTTATTCTTTACAGCAAATCAAGTTTATACTATCCTTTCAAATGTCATTACTGTGAATAAACATTATTTTACTAAGATTCAAAATAAGAGGCATAGTTTTATCTGTATTGCTGAATATGTACCAGGAAAGAATAGTGAAGAACAGGAAGTGATTTAAATGTTCATCATCAACAAACAGGTTCTCTCCCATCATGAGAGATTAGTTTAAGCAATTTAAATTAGGGTAAGAGCTAGTCAAATTCTAACAAATTTCATTGGCTGAATGTCAGACATTCTAGGTGCCCGTTTATAAAGCATTCAAATACTAAGAAATCTGTTTAACTGATATTAGGCAAGTATCCTTTTTTGCAATCTCAGTAAGAACACCGTGAAGGGGAAAGGAGGCCAGAGGGAAAAGACACCCCCCACCCCAATGGCAACACCACAAATCTAGTCAGTTAGGTGTGGGGGAAAGTTTAATATAACCAAAGTATATTTAAGACTCGGACAACCACCAAGTGTTTTCAGATCACAGTAAAAATTAAGATACATGTCAGGGATTGACCATTTTAAGTAATTATTAAAAGTTTAGGGAAGACAAAAATCTTACTATTTGAGCACAAAAATCTTTGCTTATAAAGGCAATCTTCTGAGGTGCTATTAACGATAATCATGAATTCATAGAAACATTTAGCATGAAAAGGTCAGTAATAATGTGTTACATCAGGAGAGGAAGGAAGGAAGAAATATGTGAAGACCAACGTTTATCACTCACCTCCTGAGTCAGCTCTGCTATCTGGTCCTTCAGTTCCCTAATGTACTGGTGAGAGTCAGACCTGTTCAGCTGTCCTTGGAGCCTGCCCTCTTCTTTCTGTTTTGTGACAATACAACAAAGCAAAGTCAGTGGGCAAGTTTTACACCATGAGCTAAGATATTTTAAGACCTAGGGCAGCAGTTTAGTTAGCTGAATTCTGAACAAATCCATTCTTCCACTGGAAAGGAATTCAAAATGAATTAAAACTGAGTGTTTCTAAAATGTGGCTAATGGGTGTTGACAAACCACATACCTTATAAAATAACCCTTGAGAAAATCTTAAAATTAATTATCAAACAGATCCTCTGATGGCAAAATTACTCTGAAATTTCAAGAACACTTATATAATCATTTTCTCAGGCAGTTGTTTTTCTACCAACCATTAAAGCCAGTTCCTAGTCAAAACTCCCAAGTGGAGTTCAAGTTACACCTGAAATCTTTTGCAGAAACAGAAAACGTTCTCCAATTCTAGAAAGGGGTAACTAACTGTGATGCTCCTGTTCAATTTGCTCAGAATGTACACTGGGAATCCTAGATATAGCTGATTTTTAAAACACTGCAGGGGCTGAAGAGATGGCTCAGCAGTTCTGAGCACGCACTGCTCTTGAAAATGACCCAGGAGTTCAACTCCCAGCATCCTTGTCAATAACAGCGTGCAAGGTCAGCCCCAGGGATCTGACAGACCAGACACTCTCTCCAGACTCTTCAGGCTCCTGCACTCACATTTGCATAACCCACACAGAGACACATGCACAGAAATAACTGAAACTTACAAACAAGTAAAATAAGTCTTTAAAAGGTGCTCCTGATCTCACAGTTGTTGGTACAGGTGGGGCCGTTTTCCATGGCTACAGCTATTAGGGTAGGAACTGCCTTTTCCTTTCTTCTCACTGCAGATCCTCCAGCTGCCTGTAGTTTACTGTACAGAAGAGGATGGCCTCAAAGTCAAGATCTGCCTGCTCCTGTGTCCCCAGAGCTGAGATTAAAGCTATGTGCCACAAGACTGGCCTGTTTTCTTATACCATGAAAATGAGCTCCTTAAAGAGTGAAAACAGTTTTAAAATACTCTAAAATGTTTAAAATAGGAAACCATGTACTGATAATTTAAATGTTTAGAAGCTGTTATCCAGAGGTAACTGCTCAAAGTACTAAGACACTCCTGAGACCAAAAGAACACAGGCTTACTTTTAACAGTGGCCAATCATTCTGTTTCATTTTAAAAGTATTTTCAAAGGCACAGAACATGAACAGCAAAGTAAAAGAAAATGACTAGTGAGTGAGCCATTCAACTCTTCTTGGCTCTACATCAACTTCACCTCAAACTGTTGTCTCTTCAAAGTAGGAAAAGTCTGGAGTAAAGGGGAGCCAGCCAGCAGAAAGGAAGAACACCCTGAGAATAGGCTGTGAGGACAGAGGGTGCTCACTGAGAAGAAGCCACTGCTGCTCTGGAGTGAGCCACTGTCCATCCACAGGGTGATACCAGTCACTCACTGGATGCCTTCAACAATCCTCTGCTGTGCACATGTCTAGTTTTCATATCCTGTCATATTTATAATCTTGATTAAGTAAGACATAAACTCACTGGGAAGATATAAGCTGACATCAAATTGAACACAAATAAAATAATTAACTCAAGATAAGCTCTTAGACTGTGGGGAAGAAGGTGAAAACCACAGAAAGACCTTAGGTTTGAGGGGCTGGAGAATAAGCAGCAACGTTAATTTATATCCATTCTCTCCTAAGGGGACATTTGCAATGGAGAAACTATTTGGGCAAAACAGGGGTCAGTCAGTCTGTTTAAAACAACTGAGTCAGAGATGTTTCATCCAAAGGCAGGTTTGGCTAAAAATATACTTGCTAGAGCAGATGATGCTTTTTGGAGGAAAGATAGCGCTGATGAAAATAAGGACATCTGAAAACTTTCCAATAAAAAAGGCGGAGGATGCAGACATGGCTCAGTGGTTAAGAGCACTTTTTCTTGCAGAGGACTGGGGTTCGGGTCTTAACACACACACTAGCTTACAACCTCTGCAATTCCAGTTTCAGGGAATCTGATACTCTCTCTGATCTCCACAGGTAGCACATACACACGGAGGCAAAACACTCATAAAATAAAAATCAACAAATCTAAAACAAATTTTTTAAATTAAAAAGATGTAAGGATTTTAATGAAAAAAGAAAGCTATCTTGTGTATGAACTGCCCCCAGAAACCAACGAAAACCCTAAATAAATGAACAAAAAAAAAAAAAAAAAAAAAAAAAAAAAAGGGCAGAAGAAAAACTTCAGTAGTGCCTAGCACACGTGAGGTCCTAGGTTCAATCCTCAATACCACAAAAAACAAACAATAACATAATAATAATAAAACCAAAAACATGTTCCTTGAACTTATACTCCCTGGATAAAAGAAATTTCCAAGAAAAAAGATGCTAATATTCAATTAAGTCAAGTATATGGCAGATAACATATTTACATTTAAAGATGCCTTGGAAAGTGAGTAACAACTGTTAGTGCACGCAGGGTCAACTGAGGGAAAAATCATTAAGCAGCTCCGTGTTTACCTCAGACAACGTCTCCTCACCAGCTGGCAGCACAGCGGCACGTTTACACACACAGCTGCCAAAGGGCTCTGCCTGAGTGTTTGGAATCAATGCACCACTTAACGGGAGATCAATGATATTTTAAAAGGGGAAACAAAGATTCAGGAATATCCTAAATGTTATTTATGATATCTATATCATAATATGTATATAAATGTATAAATGACCTTGTACAAATTCTTGATTTTTAATGTTGTGCAAAAAGACTTTCATTTAAATATTACTTTAAAGCTTTCTAGTAAATACATTCTTTCAGTATAAAAGCAGAATACATATTCACAATGTAAAATGTATTAAAGGCCTACATATTCTAAGAATTATACATTAACTTCATATCACTTCTAAAACAGTTCATTAAATTATTTAATGTTTGAGATATTTTTTCTAAGTATTTTTATGGCTTCCTATTTTCAAGTAGTGTCATATGTTTGTTTCTGATAAGAAAGTGGGAAATGTCAGCTACACTAATAAATTTACCAGAGACTTGCATTCTTGAGGTTTTCTTTTGGTCTAGCTGTTATCAACAGATTGCCAGCTCACTGGTTTACTAAGTAAAAATAATTGGTGAAGAAAGAGGCTCAGTGTATCAACACTTCATGTATTCACCAAGGAGACCTTGCACATGCACTTCCTGTCAGATCATAAATGAAGTTCCAGAGAGTATAAAGTAGTGATTCTAACAGGCATACACGTACACCCCACTAGCTTTGCCATAAGAGTGTCTATCTCAGGATTTCAATTAAGCCTTAAAGCCAAAAATTCTGTGTATAAAGCTTTTAATCAAAAGGTTGACAATCACTTTGCTTATCATCTGGGAAGAAGCCTTGGGTTAGCTCCCCCAGCACATACACACAGAAATAAATAAAAATCTATACCTTGTTCCAGTAATAAATGCTACTTTCATTATATTTTCCTGGGAATTTAATATGAAAAGCTATAGAGATTAAGCTATACCTTCTCCAAAATTTTTGTAACCAGAAGTGTTCTGTATTTGTTTTTTAAATACTTGGAAATACATAATGAGAAGTCTTTCAGACAAAGTGCAAGTCACAGCATGACATTTATTATGTATTAAAATGCTTGTACTTTGGTTTGTTCCTAAGCCTGTGGCCTTACATGTGAGAGGGTGCTATCCCAAAGAGCTATGTCCCCAGCCCACTTTTTTCATTTAGAGATGGTTCTTGCTAAGTTATACAGACAAGATTCGAGCCCAGGCCTTGCTTGAGCTTGTGATTTCCTGCCTCAGTTTCCTAAGCGATAGGATTACAGAGTAAACCACCACACCCAGCTCACAAACATACAAACTCGTTATTCACATTTGCTGAAAATACTTCTCAATGAATTTTTAATGCATTTACATTGATTGAGATTTGTAGGTTATGTGTAGAATTTTCCATTTGTTGTACTGTGCCAGCTTCAAAAAAGTTTATTTTAAATTCTCAGATTAGAGATATCCAACCTGTATCAAATGCCCAGAATAGGAAGGCACAGTCCAGAGCTTCCATCGGAAAATGTGAAAGTCACACTATTTGAGCAATCACTGCAAACTACATGTGATGAACTTGTCTGGTCTAGACTCTCTACCAGCCGACCTCCTGGGTCATGACATAATGCCAATCCCACTCACACTGCAGAATGAGGACAGGTCAAGACCACAGACTCTTCTTCAAATATTACAGAGATGTATGACAAGTTGCTCTAAAATTGGATTCTGGGGCTAGGTGTGCCACTTAGTGCTGAGTGCCTGCACTGCACAAGAACCCAAGCTCAAGTTTTAGAATCTATTAAGAAACAGCCTCCACACACTAGTAAGAATAATGCCACCAGAGACTTGAGTGGAAATTGCCCATTTTGAAGATGCCATTCTTAGAAACCAAGAATTTGGTATTTAAAGTTTATATTGAGCTGGGCAGTGGTGGCGCACGCCTTTAATCCCAGCACTTGGGAGGCAGAGGCAGGCGGATTTCTGAGTTTGAGGCCAGCCTGGTCTACAGAGAGAGTTCCAGGACAGCCAGGGCTACACAGAGAAACCCTGTCTCGAAAAACAAAAACAAAAGTTTATATTGAGAGAACAACATGTAATATAATTTGAAATAAAGGTGTAGTAACCTTAAGAGCATTATAGCAGGGGGCTGGAGAGATGGCTCAGCGGTTAAGAGCACTGACTGCTCTTCCAGAGGTCCTGAGTTCAAATCCCAGCAACCACATGGTGGCTCACAACCATCCATAATGAGATTGGATACCCTCTTCTGGTGTGTCCGAAGACAGCGACAGTGTACTCATAAATAAAATAATGAATAAATCTTAAAAAAAAAAAAAAAGAAATGAGATGTTTAAAAAAAAATTCAATTGATTAAAAGAGTTGTTTTTTAAAAAAAAAAAAAGAGCATTATAGCAAACACACTGGTGGGTGGGGTAAATTTGTAAAATGAATGACTTTGATAAAGTTTTATACACAGGCAAATGTATTCATTAGATTCTGTGCAGTGATCTGCTTTCCCTTTGTAATTTGTAGTCCTAAAAAGATTTTTTTTAAAATAATGTCCATCCTTACCAAAAAAAAAAAAAAAAGTTAACTTCTTCTTTTATATAGTTTATTCGTCATACAGGCTAAGTATCCCTAATTTAAAACAAAACAAAACAAAACAAAAAAACCCTCCGAAACCCAAAATGCTTCCCAATTAACCACTCTGAACACTGGGATGGCGTGACAAGCAGAGAATTCTACTTCTAAGCGCCTGTGACTGTGGATGAGGGAGACTACAACACACAGACGGAGAGCTCAGCTGCTGGCCACCTCAGCACCACAGCAACGCCTCTAGAGGTAAAATGACAAAGAAGGCAGAGCCTACAGAATCCTGGTTAAGAGCAACTGGGATCTCAAATCAAAGACTCCTGCAGTCCATTCACCTCTTGACTTCTCAGTTATAAGAGTAAATAATTCTTTATTACTTAAGCCAAATTAGGTTGATTTTCTGTTAGCTATAATAAAAAGAATACTCTAAATAAATTTTCTAAAGTTTTAGTTAGTAACTTAGTAACTGAATATAATACTATAAACTAAGCTAGAAACAGTTTCAACAGTGATGTCAAAGATGATTATACAATACTATCACTGGGAATTTTATAAACATAGAGACTGAAAATTCACTCATGATTGAATTCTAAACAGCTTAGATCGGGGTTTGAAAGAATGATTTAAAAGTTATACAAGAAAACTGTGAGATATTCAGTGCAAAGACCTACGTGTAATAAAACATACTAGCGTCAACTACCTTGGAAAATTCACAATTTCAAACATTAATTTAAAAATTTTAAGTATATGCCATTTATATATGTAAAATATCTCACAAATTTTAAGTTTGGATAATCATATGTTATTTCCCAAGGATCTCATACACTCTCTGCCAGATATGCAGTGCTTGCTTAAACAGATCTCTAAGTTCCCAGTCATCCAAGCTACATAGTAAGTCCTGTCTCAACCAATGAAAAAATAAATCAAATAATATCCCATTACAGATGCTAGTGTAATTTTACATATAAAAGGCAAGATAAATATTTTACTGCCTGCTACCACAGTAAATGGCCAGGATTCTTCAACTTATTTACCCAGAGTCTGTACACTTCCAGAGTAGACATATTTAAGAACACAAATAGAAAAGCGCTGTTAGGGTCTTTAATTTACTCCTTCAATTCTGCTGCCAGTTTTGCTTCACAATTGTTTCCATGTTGGTTTTAGCTGCTCAGGTCTTCTCTTCAGAAGGTAGCTCAATTTTGAACTCAAATCTCTTTCCTAGTTAATCCTGCTTTTGACGCGGTTTCTCCGTGTAGTCCTGGCTGGCCTAGAACTAGTTCTGTAGACTGTAAACTCAGAGATCCACCTGCCTTTGCCTTCTGAGCAATGAGATTAAAGGTGTGTGCCACCCTAAAAATACTAAAATTTGCTAATATATAATGATGATGAACTAAAAAAAAAAACTGTTTAGGATTATGAGTCCAGACATAAGAATCTTGTAACTAAAAATTAAGAACTATTCTAAAGAATGAAGAAAAATCAAAGATTTGGTAAGCAACAAAATAATTCTGTGGCCACAGAAAAGCATCAGTGTCTATGGAGAGAAATGACAATAAATGAAGGAAATTGTCTAATTTTCTAACTTACTTACATTATAGACGGATGTAGTAAACAGCACACACTAACGCATCTTAGATGGGTACTGCATCAAGATTTGATACTGATGTTTCAGCCAGACTCACTTGTTTTAGCCCCTAATCACAGGAAACTCTAATCAGAGGAAGCATGAGGAAGAGACAGAATGTGCTATGGATGTGTCACACTCTGATGGGTCCCTAGAAGTGAGGAAACAAGTGTATGCAGCTATGGATCAGGTCTAGGGAGAGAGCAGATGTTCTATTCAGGAGTATCTTCACCTACATCATTCACCCTCCAACACACCATTCCAAACTGAGAACTGAATGCGGTGCATCAAGCCAGAGTCTTAGGAGAATGTTGTAAGGGACAGTGTTTGCATGTCACTGTGCAGCCAATGCAAGAGAGAGGTGGCATCAGAAGTGTCTGGGAAAAGAGGCTAAGGCTAGCAGGACTAACTCTAAATGCTGGGACACAAAAGAAGGAAGATGGGCGCCTCAAGCTTGCTGGAGTCTGGAAGTTTAGCCAGACCAATTCTTAAGATAAACTGCAATGGGTATGCCTAAAAGGCCATTCTTGTTTGTTTCTTTATCTGTTTCAGTGTTGGTTATAACTTACCCTATCTTGCCACAGGAAGGGCACTTCCTTAGACAGGAAGATAGTTGATTTTAAAAAGCCCTGTTTCAACCTACAGGTTTTAAAATATTCTACACAATCAGACAACAGACTTTTTAAGATTTTTGACCCATTAGCTCCTAAATGATCCATCAGATGCAACAGCTCAGGTAGCAAAAACCTCAAAAGACCAGGAGGCAAATGGCAAAGCACCTAGTCTTTCAGTAATATCTGCCTGAATTTCCTCAACCTTCTTACTTTTCAAAATTCTCAAACTGACAGAAAGAGTCAAGACAACCACACAGTATCTCTATGTCCTTCAGCAATATGCAATAACAGTTCATCTCCATTGTTTTCCTTCTTTCCCTACCTATACATTATGCACACAGATTGTGACCCACTGGACAGGAAGAGCAGAGACTGTGACACTGACGGCCACACACTTCACTGTGCATTGTCTGAGGACAAGAAGCTGCTCTTTACAACTTGACCGACATGTATTACAAATCTCTAAATTAGCAATAACTCCACGATACCATCAAACCTGTTCTTATTCAAACTCCCCCAAAAGAACTAAAAATGCTTTATTTACTGTCTAGAATCAACCCAAAATATGTGATTATATCTGGTACTTTACTACTTTTCAACCTTCTTTTATCTATAACAACCCCTCTACATTTTTAATTGTTAACTTTTAAGGCTATAAATTATTCAGTTAAAACAGCACTCCAAAGTCATTAAAACTCCAAATAAAATACTGTTTTAAAATCAAAACAGTATTTTGTTTTTCCAAAGCAAAGAGAAACCAGAGTAAACCAAATACAATGTATATCAAAAGGCTGGTTTGGAAGCTAGGTACATGTCTATAATCCTACTAGACTAAGCTACATACAAAGTGTGTCTTTAGAGACAGATGTTTGCTATGTAGCTCAGGCTACTCCAAACCAGACATTTTCTTAGTTCCATCTCCTGAATTATAGCATTTGATTATTACATCCAAGATACCATTTGGATATGGAGGGACTTTCCATTTCATTTAATAAGAATTCAGAACTAAATGGCACAAAGTTCTAACTTACATACTTGAGGGGTTCTTTATTTGTTTTTGAAACAGGGTCTTACTACATACACAGCCCTGGCTGCTCTAGAACTTGCTATGTAGTACATACTGGTCCCAAACTCAGAGATCTGTAGGCCCCTGCTTTCTGAGTGCTGGTATTAAAGGTGTGGTCACCATGCTGAGCAACAGTTAATTTTTTAAAAGGTCACTCAAACACTAAGAAGAGCCTGTAGAATACAATACTGAACCCTAAACTGGTTCAACGGGTAAAGGTGCTGCCGTTCTGCTGGACTGGTCTCAATCCTCAGAACCCAAATGGGGAAACTGACTCATGAAGTTGTCTTCTGACCTACACATAAACCACAGCACATCCTAGCCACACTCAAACACAGAACATAATGAGGAGGTGAATAACCAGGGGAGGAGCAGGCTACTTGAGATAGGTTTGGGGAACTCTGTGAGTCACTGAAAGACTCTAGGCTAAAATTCAAATAGTAAAAAAAGAGTCAGACAAGAAAAATATCATGCAGCAAAGACTTTCAAATATGAGGAACAGCAAGAGCAACAGCCTTCATATAAAAAAACAGAGATAGCAGGGTGTGGGTGTGTGCGTGGGCATGAGGGTAAACACCTTTAGTCCTAGCACTCGGGAGGCAGAGACAGGTGGATCTCTTTGAGTTTGAAGCCAGCCATGAGTTTCAGGACAGCCAGGGCTACACAGTAAGATGCTTTCTCAATAAATAAACAAACAGCAGAGAAGAACGCAGGCAGGCCTGGCTGAACCTTGCTTGTGAAGGCAAACGTGGCTAACCTGCACCAGAGAAGCAGGTAGAGCCAAGCAGCTTAAGGACTCCTGAGACAGACAGGGAGCTTTGCTGGTAACAGACACTTTGTTGCTTTTACTTTCATTTGGAAGTTATAATTCTTGTTTTCTTTCTAGCAATGGTTACCTTAAAGAACTTAAATGTATGACTATTTAAAAGTTACAGCAATCAGATAATTCATATACAATAAAGAGATGTCCTAGGCTCTACTCTTTCTGTATCATCAGGCTTTCTATTAATCTAAGAGGCTATACTGCAACATTTTTAATGAGGTTTACTAAAACACTTTGAATTCATTTAAAGACAAACACATTGACTTTTTTAAATGAATGGTCATATCCTAATTCATTTAAATATGTATGTTAATATATACATTACACATACAAATATGTATATGTGTATATTTTAATTTTAAAATTTACAACTGTTTACATATGCAACGTGTATGCTGGTACCTTCTGGAGCTGTAGTTACTTCCCGGTACTACGGGTTGCCCAAACCCGTAGTTGGGAATCAAACTCCATTGGAAGAACAGGAAGTGCTCTTAACTGCTGAGCCAGTTTTCCAGCCTCTACAAGTGCATGCTTTTAAATGTATTAAGTGTATATGCATATATTTAACATAACTGCTCATAAAACACATCTATAATATACTTTTAACACATTAAATAGTAATATACAGCTTTAAATTTTCTCTTTTCCATTTACTATGTCTTGTAACTATTTATTCTTCCTAAAAGATGTGTACGAATCCAGAGAATACCAAAGATTAACCATTCTATTGATGGGAAAGACTACCAATTGTTAAAAATATGGTAACTTGGTTCAATTTCTAAAACGAAAATATATACAATATACACACATAAATACACACCATCAAAACAAAATAAAAATACTATGTTAAAAGTAATTTTGTAACTGGGCAGTGGTGGCGCACGCCTTGAATCCTAACACTTGGGAGGTAGAGGCAAGAGGATTTCTGAGTTCAAGGCCAGCCTGGTCTACAGAGTGAGTTCCAGGACAGCCAGGGCTACACAGAGAAACCCTGTCTCGAAAAAACAAAAAAAAAATAAAAATAAAAAATAAAATTAATTAATTAATTTTTAAAAAAGTAATTTTGTATCTAGGCATCATATACATCACAAAACCAAAATAAAAATATTGTGTTATCAGTAATTTTGTAGCTATGCATCTATCTTAAGACTTCACATAAGAATGGAAAAGGTGGCTGACAAGATGGCTCAACAAACAAAAGTGCTGTAGGAAAGCCTGAGTTTGAGCTAGAAGATGGAAAGAACTGACTACAAAGTTGTCCCATGTTCTCCATGTGCACAGTGTGGTGTGCACACACCCACATTCACACCCACATGCAATAAAGTAAACAAAAATTTTAAAAGACCACAAAATAAATAGAAAATAGAAAGAAAATACAAACAGTGATTAATAAAATAGGTTTACAAATGTTTGGAGATAGTCATGGTTTCAGCACTCAAGATGAGGCGTAAGGATCTTGAATCCAGAGCCAGAGTGGGTTACATAAGACCATGTCTCAAAGGAAAATGAGATCTTCAGTGTGTACACTTGTGGCAGTTAATAAGTATCATATCAGCATGGCTTCTAAATTACACATATGTATTGGCCACTCTAACAGCTTCTAAATTACGTGTATGTATGTATGTATGTATGTATGTATGTATTGGCTACTCTGAGTCTCACTGGCTTCCCCCTTCCTTAGTTTTCTTCAGATATCTGACAACACAAGCAAAATTTTCACCTAAAACATAGCTTTTAAAATTTTATATACTACTTCTAGAATTTGAAATAATTAATAGACCTTGATATTTTAGTCCTGTTAGTTAAAATGAAAAACACTGGTTATAAATAAGTATCACAACCCTAAAGGAAATAACAGAAACAATTAGTAATCTCCCGCATGTTCTTTTCATAAAGATTTCAAAATAAATCTAAGGTTATACATAGGATGTGGGTTTTCTCTGGGAGTAGTATTACAGAAGGTCTGTGGTATTAGCAGGGTCATGACACAACACAGGTTGCTTAGTGTCAGATGCAAGTGTAGAGCTTACATTTTAAAAGTATTTTATGTTACAGCCAGAGGAAAAAATTCAACAAAAGAAGAGGGTGCAGCACACAAAGCAGAGCCAGGCTCTCTCCCTCTTCAAAACTAGTTTGCCCTGCCGAATACTTTCAAAAAGCCATCTCTTAACTATTTTAAAAGTTAAATAACATTTTATGGCTATATTATGAAATGAAGTTCAATGGTCAAAGACGCTACAATATTAACTTAGAGAACAGTTAGAACTGTTATGTTCTAATTTGTTATTTCCAATTCATCTATTACAGCCAAAGGTCTTATGCACTGAAACTGCACTGAATGACTGCAAGAGAGTTGACAGGTAGCACCCTGAGCAAACTGACTCTTAAAGGGAGAACAAGCAGTAACTTTAATAGGTTATTACTGATTTATAACCCAGTCCCAAGGACAAGTAGCACCCTGGCTAATGAGTGAAGTAATACTGAAACATTGAGAACAACCACTAACTTTAATAAGTTATTACTGATTTATAACTCAGTCCCAAGAAAAAATTTAATCAGAACAGTAAATGTGGTAAGTGGTAACCTCTCCATGACTTTGAGGTGACTCATTTGAAACATCTAAAAACAAATCACACTAATCTCATGTGTAACTGATGAATCCTCAAAACAGTTTCCTGTAATTTAAAGTCATGAACACAAAAGTTTGAATAGTCTTTTTAGTAACCAGAAGAAAATGAAAACACATTTGAATATCTATAAGATATGTGTTCTGAAAAGTACAGAAGGGAGAAGTCAAACTTATTTTTCTAGTATGTTGTGCTAAGTTTGACTTACAAAGAGAAACACATACTAGTATTTTAGAGTGACATTTCTGACAAGATTGGACAAATGTACACATGAAAAGATCAGCCTTAAACACAAAAGCTAGAAAATGTTTTTATAAATTGTAGTTTAACTGGTAGTGAATTAGTTTTGCTACAAATATTTAAAATTCTACACAATTCTGAGTTTCTGAAATCGTATAATTTACATTAGACATTAGCTGGAGTGATCTTAGGTTTAAAGAAAAAATGAGAAGGTATTTCCATGTACTGAGCAGTCACTTTCCCCATTCGCATCTTACATTCTTAGCTATGTTTGTAAAGATTCAGGAACCAGCACTGATACATAATTATGAATGCAAGCCACAGTGTACTCAGATCTCTTTTCTGTTGATTCCAGTTCTGACAATCCCCACCCGTTTTTTCTGCTGTAAACATTGATCTGAGTAATAGTAATAGATTTATTTATGTCTTTAGGCTCCTTTGACTAGGACAGTTTCTCATATTTGTATTTTTCTTTTCATGGCTTTAAGCTACACAAGTGTTTGCAGACTGTCCACAATGGAATGTGTGTGCAAGAAGAAGATCCTAAAATGCCATATACAAAACCTAATGACAAGACAGCAAGCAGGGTGGGATAGTCCCTATACCCAGCAATCTTTGTTGAGATAGTTACAAACTAGCTATTTCTACATTTTAAAATGCCCAAAGTAAAAGTTCTGAAAGACAATTTTTTTTTTTTGGTTTTTCAAGACAGGGTTTCTCTGTGTAGCCCTGGCTGTCCTGGAACTCACTCTGTAGACCAGGCTGGCCTCGAACTCTCGAACTCAGAAATCCGCCTGCCTCTGCCTCCCAAGTGCTGGGATTAAAGGCGTGCGCCACCACTGCCCGGCGAAAGACAAATATTTTATCATTTACTTAAGTTGTTCAAAAGGAAAACAATAAATATACTTGGAGGGGTAGATGGAATCTCATCAAACAAAAAGAAGTTCATCAGCTACGACACAGCAAATCAACTATCACCCACTGTGCAACTATCAGTTTAGGAAGCTGGAAAGTACAAATCAATTACAAAGTTTTTTGGTAAATTCCATAATTCAGAAATCACACTGTAATTTCACACAATTAAAAGGATTAAAAATTTAAAGGTGGTAGTAAAGACCTTATCACTTCCTTTCTATCTCTGTCAAAAGTGCATGCTGCTCTGGGTACACTGATTTAAACCTAGATCCCACATTCTCTGTCAGAACAGAATTGTGAGTGGGCGTTTGCTGAGCCAAGAGTGGTTGGGGTATTGCCCATCTGAGACATCCCTAGAGGTTATCTGCTGGGCAAACTAGCAAAAGTGGGTAAATGTTACTAAGTACCAGGAACAGAACCAAAGTTGGGTTTGAGTAGACCCATACCATTTTAAATAAAAACTTTCCATTATTTGTAATACAGCAGTACTAACCTAAAGACTCAGTACACAGATTAACGTGGTTTTGATAAGACAATAAACATGGTTTTTTTTTTAATCACCAAAATACAAACTCAGTTCCAGGACTAAGAATCAGGATGCATGGGTTTAATTCTTACCTATTTTCCTCAATGGAGTTAAATTTTAACTTTCCTATGCCTTGTTCTACTACTTGAAAAGTAGATGACTTTCATCACCTAAACTACATACTATATGAGTCACTTATTCTGTTCATCTCTCTTCGGTCTACCATTAAGCTAAATAAGGAGATATTTTTTAATTGTTTACTAATCCAGGTAGTGATTTGAATGTAACAGGCATACCATAGACACTCCATAAATCTTGGCTAAATAGAAGTTAATACCCCACTTAAATTCATAATTTAACCAGTTTTTATATCTTTTAAATGGGAACAAAATTTAAGATCAAAAAGGTATTTCAAGAAATAAACTTACTCACTTGCACTTCAATAATTAAGAATGTTTTGAGTATCACTATATGTTGATGTTAGAAATAATGAAACCAAATAACAGTTCTTCCTCGCAGTGAACTTGAGATGCACATAAGTGGGACAAAAAAAAAGCTGAAAAACATGTATCAACCACAGTGGTGTGGGGTAGTGTAATGGAGCTGCAGGGCAGAAGTCGCAGGAAGAGCGGACGGATAGTTAGCTGTGCTGCACCACTCACACTGATAACTGGGGTGGTCAGAGGAGAAACACCAGTGAAGTAGAAAGAAAGATTCCCAAAGCTGTGTGACACTGTGGTCTGTGCACAGCCTATGACAAAAGCTGTGTGACACTGTGGTCTGTGCACAGCCTATGACAAAAGCTGTGTGACACTGTGGTCTGTGCACAGCCTATGACAAAAGCTGTGTGACACTGTGGTCTGTGCACAGCCTATGACACCCAAGGAAAGGGAATGAAGTTGGAAAGACAGCTGAGAGTGAGAACTGTCCTGAAGAGAAAAGAACGGAAAAGGTGGAAGCAGGGAACGATGGATATAAAGGAGCTATTAAAGGAGGCGGCAGTCGACTATGAGAACACTTTAAACTACCCTAGCAGTATGTTCAAATACTAATGAAACATTTTTAATGGAAAAGAACTAAAGTGTGGGTTCCATTATAAATATCAATTCACTTTCAGATCTTCTCTATGCCTCAGTTTCTCCAAACATAAGGGTCAAGTCCTGTCTTAGATGGTTGCTGTGAAGATTAAACTAGGGAATATACTTAAGAGATGAGAACACTCCTGAGCATGTTTTGTGTCCAGAAGTGCCCGTGCTGGAATAATTAAAGTTGACAGTATGAAGTGTGTTTCCAAATACAGTAAACCCAAAAACAAAATGTTGAAACAGGGTTTTATACTGCATAAAACTTAGCTTGCTTAACACTGTCCTCTGGAATCTGCTGGCACTGGCATCCACATGTAGACACACAGACACTCAAGTAAATAGAAAAATAAAAATTTAAAAAAAAAAAATGAAGGAGTTGGGTGAAGGCCCTGGTATTGTGGTTTATGCCTATGATCCCAGCTCTTGGAAGGTATAGGAGGATCAGAAATCCAAGGTGAATTTGAAGCCCTAGCCAAAGTGGGGAGGATTGAGGATTCAACAGCAGCAGAGTATTTGCCTAGCAAGCTTGAGACTAAAGATTTGATCCCTAATAACAGACAGGGGAGGGAAAGAGGAAAAGAGGGAGGGGAAGAAAGAAAAAGAAAGATTAGATAGGAAAACGTACAAAATCCCTGTGTGCTGTTGCACAGCAGGATACCTGCAGATAACAAAAATTGTCTGTGTAGTTTTCAAACGTAAAGAATGACACTCAAAATTTTCACCAGAAAGAAAGAACATGTGTCAGGGACAGTGAAGTAGGCCTGTGATACCAACAGTCGGAATGTAGATGCTAATGCCAACAGCTGGAATGTGGAAGTGTGGGATCCCAAGTTTTAATTACAATCTGGGGCTTTTGAAATCCTATCTCAAAAAGAACAAATAAATGTATGAGAAAACAATGTGTTTAACCTGATTTAAACAACATACAGAGAATCACATAGTACTCCATAAATATATTCAATTATGCTTTTATGTACCCTAAGAATACATTTATTTTAAAACTATAGATAAATAGACAAATAAAACAGCTTCAAGTATAAAAATTCAAACTAGAATGTTGAGGGCTGGAGAAATGGCTCCGCAGCTAAAAGTACTCACTGCTCTGAAGAAGACCCTGCCACATTCAGTCCCTAGAATTCACACCAGATGGATCACAACCCTCTCTAACTCTACTTCCAGGGGCTCTGGCACCTTCCTCTGGCATGGGGGCACTAGGCATGCATTCAGTACACATCCACATGCAAGCAAAATACTCATACACATAAATGCTTTTCTTTTCTCTTCTGTTCTTTTCTTTTCTTTTCTTTTCTTTTCTTTCAAGATGAGAATGTTACTAAGATGGAAGTTGGGAGCCAAGCTTGCTGTTAGACACCTTTGAAGCCCAGATGCTTTATAGCCCAGCAGGAGTATCTTGAGTCTGAGGCCATCATGGAAAGCAGTGGGACCCTGTCTTAAGTTTTAAAAAGAGCTAAGAGTAGTATAACTTGATGACAGATTGTGCAGAATGCACATGGCCCTGGGGAAATCCTCAGGGTAGGCAGGCAGGCAGGCAGGCAGGCAGATAGATGACAGAAAGATGATACATGGATATTCATTTTTTTCTTTTTCTTTTTTTTTGTTTTTGTTTTTTTGTTTTGTTTTGTTTTGTTTTGTTTTGTTTTGTTTTGTTTTCGAGACAGGGTTTCTCTATGTAGCCCTGGCTATCCTGGAACTCACTCTGTAGACCAGGCTGGCCTTGAACTCAGAAATCCGCCTGCCTCTACCTCCCAAGTGCTGGGAGATTAAAGGCGTGTGCCACCACCGCCCGGCCTGATGGATATTCATAATTACACTAAAAAGCAGGCTTTAATTATATGAACAACAGATTATACAGTCCAAAATAAAATCATGTGTAACAATATAATTTATTATACCAAGATTTGAAACAATTTAGTTTATGAGAAACTAACAAAGGCTGAACCTAGTGCTATGTCTCCAGCATTCTGGAGTCACAGGCGAGAAGATCTCTCTAAGTTTCAGGTCAGACAGGGCTATAGAACACTAACTGGAAGCATTAATCTGGAGAGATGTAAAATATAGACTCACAGTCCCCCCCTAGTGGAACCTGAGAATGATCTGACACAATTTCTCAACTGTGAATGATCTTAATGTAATATTTTATAATAAAAAAAGTTTCAAATTTAAACAAAAATAATTTAAGAAGTTGTTTTTAAGTAGCTCATGCTGGCCTTGAACTTTCTATCTTCCTGCATCTATCTTCAGAGTGCTGGAATTGCTGTCTGTGGATCTAATCTACATTAAATAATAAATGTTGAGCTACTGAGACATTTACTGAAATTTTCCTCTAAGTAAATTAACAGCAAGTCAGATCAAGAGCACATGAGTCTCGGTTCTGAAGGACAAGAAAACTGCCTCAAAAGTAGCAGAAAGTACAGAAAGTTAAAGAAGACAATAGTATAGAGAAGGGCACAGAAATCTGGACCAACGTGAGGTCCCCGGAAGAACAGTCTAGAGAAAACTGGGCAGTGCTGTCTGTGGGATGGAGACATAATGCTGAGAACCAAGGTGGAGATGGGAGTCTGATGACAAAAGAACAGGATGTCACACTGAGGAGTTCTTATAGGATTGGGCAGGGAAAAGCAACTGACAAATACTTTTGTCAAACAAGGCAGCTCTGGTAACTGTAGGAAAGTTACCTCCAGTTGGGGCTGAAAAAAAAAAAAAGGAAAAAAAAAGGATGGGAGATTTCTTTATTTCTTCTTTTTTTTTTTTTAAAGATTTATTTATGAGTAGTACACTGTAGCTGTCTTCAGACACACCAGAAGGTCCCATTACAGATGGTTGTGAGCCAGGATGGGAGATTTCTGACTCAGAAAAATGTTCAGTAGTAAAATGGACTGGGGAAAAATGCTGGGAAGACTCAGAAAGAGGCTTGCTTGCTTTTCCTCTATAGTGCTAGTCCACACAGCAGGTGAAATATTGGCAAGAAAGTAACTATATAAAGTTCAAAATAATGTTGGCTACTGAAGCTGAAAGCATGCACACCTTACACTTGCACCTCTAACATGCATTATGGAGGGTAAGAAAGAAGTATCTGAAGTTACTCCAGGCTTCACATTTTCAGTGTGATAATAAATGGTCTAGAAATCAAGACTCAATATACAAAGAAACATAAACTTTGCGATGAAGTAGGAAAAAAATTGATTTTACACCAGTCAACATGGAACCTCAGTGTGTGCATGTGTGTATCTCTGGGTATGTGAGTGTGTGCAAGTGTGCATGTGTGCAAGTGTGGATATGCAGATAAAGAAAATGTCAATGTATACAATGGAATGCTATTTAGCCTTTAGAAAGATGGGAACTGTACTGGTTGTGATGGTATACCCTGTAATCCTAGCACTCAGAAAGCAGAAGCAGAAGAACATGGGTTTGAGCAGAGCCTGGGCATATAAACTATAGGTTAGTATGAGCAGCACAATGAGATTCTGCCTAAAAAAAACCAAAATTAATAATAATAAAAAGAGAGCCTCTCATTTTTGACATGGATAAACCTATGTACTCAGTTACAAAGGAATCTAAGAAAGGTGACCTCATAACAAGGTAACAAAACAAGGGCTTGGCAAAACAAGTTAGAGAAATATTTAAGAATATTTGATGGATCCTTTTTCACTTTTCACAAGGTAACCATGCAAATATGCAGAAAATATGCAAATAAGCAAACCATGCAGAATATGAGGTTCTTAGTTTTAGTAAGTAATTCAGTATCAACAAAAACTAATTTGGCTCAGTGAGTTAAAAAGTTTGCTCTACAAGATAGTACCTACCTAAAAATCAAGGCATGGTTGCACATGCCTGTGACCACATCATGGAGGAACAGAGGTAAGCAGATCCTAGGAGCTCACTAGCCAGTCAATCTAGCCAAACAGTGGGTCTCAAGGCAATATATACAAAGAACAATACAAGATTCCACCCTATGTCCAGTTCTAGCTTCTACCTGTATGTGCATGAGCACATACACCTGCATACTCACACATGTGCCATACACACAGAGGCTGCTGAGGTTACATGCACCACACCTAGACAAAACCATAATTTGAATCTTGCTATTTTGTGTTTCAAAAGATGGTACCATGTTTAAATGAGAATGGCACTATAGGTTCCTATGTCTGAATACAAGTTAGTGGAGCTGGTTCAGGAGGAATCAGGAGGTGTGACTTTGTTGAAGGTGCATCATTGCGGGAAGGATATGAGGTCAGGACTATTCATTCTCTACTCCCTCTCTTCTCTCTGCACCTGCTGTCTGTGGATCAAGATGTAAAGCTCTCAGCTACTGCTCTAGCACTATGTCTGTTTTCCTCCCACCATTATGACCAACTGACTAACCCCTCAACTAAATGTTCTTTTCTGAGTTGCCTTGGTCATGGTGTCTTCTACAGCACTAGAACAATAACTAAGACAGGTGGCAATCTTTTTGAAAAGTCCATACAGATTTGTGTATAATTTAAGTAACTAATTTATAAGCCAGGCATGGTACCTCATACCTGCAATCACAGCAGTCTAGATACAGAGAAAGGAGTACTTCTGGGAGTTCTGGGCCAGCCTGCACTACATAGTGAGTTCCAGACCACCCTAAGCTACATGTAAAGACTCTGTCTCAAAAAATAACAAAACAAAAAAACCCAAAAACAAAAACAAAACTTAAACTAACATGCTAGCCAGTTTTATGTAAACTTGACACAAGGCCACAAGGTAGAGTCATTTGGGAAGGAACCTCAATTGAGAAAATATCCCACATAACAGATTTACCTGTGGACAAGCCTCTGGTAGACTTTCTTGATTGATGATTAATGTGGGAAGGCCCAGCTCACTGTGAGTGGTGATCCTGGGTGCTTTAAGAAAGCAGGCTGACCAAGCCATAGGGAGTAAACACATACATGGTGTTCCTTAGTGGCTTTTCAGCTCCTGCCTTGAGTTTTGGCCCTGACTTCTCTGGATGACAAACTCCAAGCTGTATAAACTCTTTCTTTCTGTGCTGCTCTTGGTCATAGTGTTTATTACAAGAAGAATAGCAGGGAGACCATAACTCAAGCAGTGTAGCATATCTTCTGAAGAACAGTAGGTAGATCATAATTCAAGGCAGTGTACCGTATAGACCATGACATGTTTCAAGGCACAGGCCAAGAAGATTCTGTACTTTTCCACCACCTGGCCCCTCTTACCCCCTCCCCTTGTAAAACATGCTATAAAAAAGCATTTTATGTTCAAAAAAAAAATTAAAAAAAAAAAGTGTAACTAAGACACCAAACAGACAAGCAATCCTGTAATACTTTGCTTGTATAGGACACTAACTTCTCTATCCTAGTTTATAAATTAAAAAACTAAAAGTGGGACATGGGGCCAGGACATGGCTCAGCAGTGAAGAGCATTTATTACTACTGTAGTGGACCAAGGTTCAGCTCTCAGCATCCACACAGTGACTCACAACCATTTGTAGCTCCAATTTCAGAGGATCCAACACCCTCTCCTGACCTCCACAGGCACTGCATACACAGGATGCAAGAAAAATATTCAGACATAAAATCACCACCATTTGTAGCTCCAATTCCAGGTGATCCAACACCCTGTTGTAACCTCCTCGGGGACAACATAGTTCAGAGATATACACACAGGCAAAATACTCAAACACATAAAACTAAAGAAAACAAAAACAGACCTTAGGGAGAAAAGTAGGATATTAAAAATTACTTTGAGGGTGGAGGGTAGGGTAGGACTTCAGCAGACGTGATGGCAGTACATTCTCTGTTTTAAATAGAATGGTCAGTGCAAAGACATGATCAAGTGCTATTCAAGATGGACCGGGAGCTGCAACAAAAACCTAACCCAAGTTCTATGTTAAGATTTTGAACTTCAAAAAAATTAAAAGCTTTTATGCATCAAAAACAATCATCTGTGGGGATATGAAACTCTCTTGTGGGTTCTGTGCCAACTGCATGCACAAGGTACAGAGATATACATGTAGGTCAAACACTATACACATAAAAAATAAATCTTAAAAAAAGTGCCCCACAGAAGAAAAAATGGAATTCTTGTGATCTGAATTAAGGATGTAAAATGATATGTTTTACCGAAAATACCATTTCAAGTCCACAAAAAAAAAAAAAAATTAAACAGAAGTACTGTATGGCCCAGCAGTTCTAGATAATTCTTAATGCTGAGTGCAGGAGGTCTAGCAGGTAGTTACGTATCTCTGATCATAGCAGCATTGTCCACTGCAGCAAAGGTAGCTGAATGAATGTATAATACACTGTAGTAAGCACATGCAATGAAGGATGCATTTAGCTTTAAAAAAGCATATATTGCATGAGTGAACCTAAGAACTTCATGCTAAGTCAAACCAGAGTTCAGATCCTCAGGACCCACATAAATGCCAGCTAAGCATGGCAGCTGCCTGCAATGCCAGCACTTGGGAGGCCGAGGTAAGGGATCCCTGGAGTAGGCTAGCTAGGAAGACTAACTAAATTTGTGAGAGACCCTACCTCAGGAAACACAGTAGATAGCAATGGAGAAAGACACCCAGCTTTCATCTCTGGCCTCCATATGACCCCCTCACCCCCACATGCACAAAGGCACCCTGAAGCGGATTAATATTGATAATAGAACCACAGCCATCTGGAGGCAGACACAGCAAGGACCCACTACTCTGCACTCCCACATCATACCTGGATCTCAAGCTCAGCAATGTGCTGCTGTAGTTCAGCCATAGCGGCTATGCTATCCGCTTCCCGGAGTCTCACAGCCATGACTTCTTCCTTGTTCTACACAGCAAACAGGATATAGCAACAAACCAGTTGAGTTCAAAATCGAAAGTTTCTAGATTTTACAAAATTTTAAGGTGTATAAACTGCACATTAGTATTATCCCGCAGAGTCTGAGGCAGCCAGGTATAAACAACCACAACCAACAGGACAAAAACAACTTATAAGTGGCCATTTATCAATTCAAATCAGGCTCTGCCTCCAAATAAATCTGTGAAAAATTTATGAAAAACTTTTGGGATTCAGGTATTCAGGGTTGTGAAACTGGAGATTATAGGCTTTTACTATTTAAAGTGAGAATACTCAAATTCATTTGTAAAGTGAAAATAATGTTAATACAAATAATATCCAGATACTTTATATAAATGAAAAATAAAATGAGCTTTAAAGATTACTCAAAAACAGGCTGGAGAGATGGCTCAGCGGGTTAAGAACATTGACTACTCTCCCAGAGGTCCTGAGTTCAATTCCCAGCATCCACATGGTGGCTCATAACCATTTGTAATAGGATCTGATGCCTCTTCTGGTATGTATGGAGAGAGAGAGAGACAATATATTCACATAAAACAAATAAATAAATCTTTTAAAAAAAAAAGATTACTCAAAAACAAATCATAAGCCTTAATCATATAAAACTTAATGTAAATGAAAATGAATATACTTAGATAACTAAGGGACTGGCTTCCTTGAAAAGTTACAGTTGTTATAAAACTGTTACACTCTAGCAAGGGGAATACACAAATATTAGCTGCTAGAATGACAATTAATACACTAACATTAGTTACCAGGATCTGCAAAAGGCAGGAGAGAAAACTTAATTAATTTAGAGCTGGCATACAAAGGCGTATCACAGCAAGTATCCTCAGTATACTTTACAAGGTACAAATGAACAAATTAAAACTAAGAGAACAATCCTGTGTCCACCTGCAGAGTCTCTACCAGTCTGTCCATCACTCAGAAACACTCAAAACAAGGATCGTCATCATTGAACTTTTTTTTTTATTTTGCTAACAGGTACCAATACAATTAAATTCAGAAACATTGTTACTAAAATGTTTAAAGAAAACTGACATCCATATAGAGAAGATTAAATTAATTCTCTATTAAAGACGAAATGGTTAAAGGCAATGTGGCATTACAATCTCTGCCAGCTATCACTGTGACAAGTCACAGGGATGTAACCTCAGTGTGCACTACCTTATTTCTAAATGAATCCAGTTGCATTTTTGAAAAGGGTCAATTCTTGAGTTAGTACAATTGTACTGCTGCCTACAGATTTCTTCAGTCTAAATTCTAACAGCCATGAATATTTATTAGGATGTAATTTCATCTCTGGATTTCAGTGACACTGATAAACCACTCAAGCTTCACTCTTGGTTATTAATGACACCAGAACAAGTTGATGGAATTACAGCTTTATATGTGCCACTGAAAGTCTTATTTTTCATAGAATAATAAGGCTTGAATACATAAGGGTGCCATCCCTACTGTCTGCTAAAGAGATTAGTACTTTCTGTTAAAGTATTTCGACTTCCCTTTGGGACCCTGCACCTCTTTAGTGATTTCTGACACACACTTGTACGTGTGCGTCTGAGCGCTGGTCTCCATCCGATGGCCCCAGCCAACTGTCCTCATTACGTAATGCTACTTAAGTTCCTTTCATATTTTAAAAGATTAACAGAAACTGTACTCATTTTTCTTAACCCACCTGCACACACACATTTCTCTTGCTCTCTGTTATGCAAACCATTAGTAGTGACTGCATGCTAACACAATGACTCAGGGAGGAGCTTCACCTCTGCAATTACCAGCATTTTCAGGTGAGTCATTACAAGCTACATTTTAAAGGGATACTCATCAAAAATGAGCATTAGTAAATGCCAATGTAGACATTAACTTAAGCAAAGCTAAGGTTAAAAATGAGGTTTCTTCCCTGAAATTCACCCTCGGAACAAAGTGAGCTAACCTTGTCTGAGAACAACCACTGTAACAAGATCAGGAAAATGAAGGAAAATTTAACCTGAGTGTGCTGAGTGCCTGTGATCCCAGCAACAAGACGCAAAAGAATCAATGGGGTTTTGAAACCAGTTTGGTCTATAAAGCAAAATCCAGGCTAGCCAAGGCTATATAACAAACCCAAACCCAATCCTGATAAATGTATAAAGCTCCACTGCATTGACACTCACCTTGCATTCAATTTCTGCCTGTCTGCGCTTCGCCTCACTTAACTGGGCCAGCAACCCCTTGTTCTTCACAGTCAGGGAGCACACCTTCTCCTGCAGACTAGTCACCTCTTGCTCTGCTCTTCGAAGCTGGTTACTATTGATCTGGTTCTAGTAAAAAATGTAAATAGACACTCTATAGATAAAGGATGGAAATTTTTAATAATTGTTTTAATTTGTCCATCTTATACTTCAACAGCCTTATAAAAAGTTACTTAAAATGTGTACTAAAAAATGGAAGATATAAAACTGTTTTTATATTACTTACTTAAATTAATTAATTATATTATTATATTAGTATACTTTTAGTATAAGAATCCTCAGTCAATTGTGCGGCATATGTAGTTCCAGTAATTGGAAGGCTGAGGAAGGATGTTGAATAAGAGATTAAGGACAGCCTGGGCTACACAGTGAATCTGAGGACATCCCATACTATATAGCAAGACCCTGTCTCAAAAGAGAGAGGGGGGAGAGAAATCTTTAAAAGAAAAAACTTGAATTCTCAGAGAGAGAAAGAGAGAGAGAGAGAGAGAGGAAGAGAGAGAAGGAGGGGGAAAGAAAGAGAGAGAGAGAGAGAGAGAGAGAGAGAGAGAGAGAGAGAGAGAGATTAATCTTTAAAAGAAAAAACCTGAATTCTCCAAAAGACTATTACAAACTCTTAGCCAACACATCAGCCTGGCATTGTTGCGCACACCTGTAATAGGAGGGTCAGGAGTGCTAGATCAGCTTTGTCTTTGTAGTGAGTTTGAGGTTAGCCTGGGCTACATGAGACTCTGCTTCAAAATGCTAGAAATACTGAAAATTTTAGACTTCAGTATATCATTTATACAAAAAAATCTACAAGTTTTGTCTTACATGCTAACACTAAAACAAATGACCCTATTTTAGAGGGATGTTCCTTCAATACTGCTGCAAAGAATTCTAGGATAAAAACTCTTCCAACGACAAAATACAAAACCACAATGCAAGACTTAACTGTGGGTGAGAACAGTGCATGACATAAAAGAAAAGAGTATATTCTAATAATTTCTCATAGTGAAGTAATTATATGAGGACTTCAAATAAAATAAATGCTTAAAATTATTGAAGATATAAAGGGAAGAAGAAAAAGCATGAGCAGAAGGGAAGCCATGAGAAGCCATGCAGAAGTGGCATGGCGGGGCAGGCTTAGCACTTGAGACCCAAGATCAAGGCCACACTGCAGCACACAGTGCTACTTCAAAGTTAGACCAGGGGGAGGAAGAACAATGAATTTGGCCAAAGAAACTTTTTTAGTTTATGAGCTAGTGTCTTGCTATGTAGCCTGGTCAGTCTGATATTCATAACCTTTCTGTTTTTACCTGCTGAGTTTTGTAATTATAAATGTGTGTCATCAGGCTGGAGAGATGGCTCAGAGGTTAAGAGCACTGACTGCTCTTCCAGAGGTCCTGAGTTCAATTCCCAGCAACCACATGGTGGCTCACAATCATCTGTAATGGGATCTGATGCCCTCTTCTGGTGTGTCTGAAGACAGTGAGAGTGTGTTCATATACATATAATAAATAAATCTTTTAAAAAATAATAAAAGTAGCCGGGCGGTAGTGGCGCACGCCTTTAATCCCAGCACTTGGGAGGCAGAGGCAGGCGGATTTCTGAGTTCGAGGCCAGCCTGGTCTACAAAGTGATTTCCAGGACAGCCAGGACTATACAGAGAAACCCTGTCTCAAAAAACCAAAAAAAATAAAATAAAATAATAATAAAAGTGTGCCATCATGCCTCACAAAATTTTGCAAATTTAAAACTAATCAAATAAAATTTCTAAAAATCAGTATAACTGCTGATAATAGAAATTCAATGAGGGCTAGAGCAACAGCTCAGTAAGTTAAATGCTTGGCCTGTATGGCCACAAAGACTTCAGTTTTCATCTCTAACACCCACATAAAGATGGGTGGTACAGATATGTAACCCCAACACTGGGGAGCAAACAGCAAGGGAGGATAGAGATAAAGACCTCTAGAGCTCACTGGCATCTAGCCTAGCCAATAGATAAACTCTAGACTCAAAGGGAAACCTGTCTCAAAACTAACATGAAGAGTGACCCCAGGAAGACACCCCAAGTCAGCCTCTGGCCTCCGCATTCCCCACCCCAAAACATATACAAATATGTATATATTCATAATACATACTCACACACACACAATGAAAGGAATAAATACAAGATTAGGCATGAATACTGTAAAATATTAGTGTTCTAAAAGAATGTGTAAGACAGAAAATAAAAGAAGGTCCAAATTTTCAGCATTTTTAAAATATTTGAGAAAATTTTATTCTTCCCCTGCCCTACACACACCTACACACACACACACACACACACACACACACACAAGTGAGCAAAGCCTAGGCCTAGTTGGGTAAGGTTATAACCTAGATACTCAAGAGGCTGAGCCAAGAAGACCACAAATTCCAGGCCAACTTGGACTACGCTGTGAGCTCAAAGCAATCCATGTGACTCAGTGAAACCATACCCCAAAGTAAGAAGAGAGCTGAATGAAGCTCACTGATACAGCACTTAACTATCATGGATTCAATCTCCAGTGCTTCAAAAAATAAACACATGAATATGAATCTACAGTTCAGGGAGCACAGCTAATCCCAATGATGGTAAAGGCAAATAAATCTTCACCAAGACACTGAATAATAAAGTTCAGAGCGCTAGCGAAATAAGCAAATCAAGGAAAATTCAATATATATGAAGGAAAGAGAATGAAGGCATTTTACCAGAAAATATGTAATGCTTTAGAGGAGACTGTTTTTCAGCCTACAAGACTTTACTCAATTAAGTGTTCATATAAGAATAAAGGTAACCTCAGTTTAAGAAAGTCAAAGAAAGCCAAGTGAAGTGATACGCACACCTATAATCCTGGCTATTTGCATGGATCATGAGTTTGAGGCCAGCCCGGACAACAAAGCAAGACAGAAGAGGAGGAAGAGAAGGAAGAGGGGAAGGGGAAGGGAGGGAAAGAAGGAAGGATGCATCAGTCAGAATAAACAGAGGATTAGACAGACCAAATCAAATGAGCACCATACGACCACAGCAGTATCCAATCATCTGAAGGCATACAAGGGGCATACAAAATAATATGTAACATGGATGAACATAGCAAGTTCTTCTGAGGGCCTTACTGTTTAAAATCAAGATATAATTACTGCCTTTAGAATTCATTTAGCCAGGCAAGTACTTCCAATTTTTCAGATAATAAACTTTAATAAGAAATAATAAAGAAGTCAAGAGAAAACTTCTCACAAGAAAAAATACATGAAAAAGACTAGAAAATGAAAAAAAAATAATAAATGGGGGATAAAAATGGGAGTACAAACTAACAGATAATGAGAGCTGTTGATCTCTGAGTGGGGATAGGAAGAGCCAGAATACTGACCCCAATCTTCGGATTAAATAAGGGTGGGGATGAGGGCTGAGCTTGAACTCAGTTTAACCTAGAAGCCTCCTAAGGAAAAGGGAGGGGATTTAAGCTCTTCTTACCAGGGCAGAAGCAGCTATAAGCTGTAAAGAAAATCTAGCTAGAATGAACATCGGACTAGTGGAGCCAGGTATTGGCCTAGAAAAATTCCTAAGTTCTTGAACACATTCTTGCCATGTACCACAACAAAGGTTAGCCAGAGTCTTTTAAAATTAATTATTTCATTTATTTACATCCCAAATGTTGGCCCTTCTTGGTCCCCACTCCAAGAGTTTTTCCCCCCTCACTCTCTCCCTTTCACCTTTGAGAGGGTGCTTCCCCTAGGTATCCCCCCACCCGGGGACATCAAGTCTCTACAGGATTAGGTACATCCTCTCCCACTGAGCCCAGACAAGGCAGCCCACTGCTAGATATGTGTGTGTGGGCAAGGTGGGATTCAGGCCAGCCCCTGTATGCTCTTTGGTGGGTGGGTCAGTCTCTGAGAGCTTCCAAGAGTCCAGATAAGTTGATACTGTTGGTCTTCCTAACCCAGACCCAACGGGGCATGCATGACAGGACTAGCACAGCAGTCCTCTGAGAGGTTCTGAGACAGAGTCCTCTGAGCTGACTGAGACAGATGCAGATACTCATAGCCAAACATTAGATGGAGGTCAGGGACCCCTATAGAAGAGTTAGGGGAAGGACTGAAGGAACTGAAGGGGATGGCAACCCCATAGAAAAACTTGTCTTTAAAACATCCACAGTATAGGCTAGAGGGAAGAGAAAACTCACTATTATAGGAAGAATACATTTAATTTACCTATCTCCTCCAAGGAATCAAAGCTTTATCTGGCACAGACCCAAAGACAATGGCGTCTTTAGTGTTACAAAATACATTGTATCTTAGGGAAGAAGCAGTAATAGGTTCTGGATTAAGAGCTATAGCCATTGGTGGGCAGAAGCATTAGAAGGTCAAATACCTCTGATACAAAAGCAAAATGGAAGTTAAGGCTGGGGCTTATCAGAAAATACCCTTGCCCCTCCAATTTCCTGCAACAAGCAATAGAGGAATACTGCTGAATCCAGTCCTGGTTCTAGGGTATGATACAGAATAAAGACAGGACAAAAGCTGTCTGAGAAACCATCCCTCATCCTGAAAATGAGGTATTGCCAAAGGAATTTGAACCCTGAAGTGCACTGTGCATAACCATAGAGCAATAGTCAACTCAGTCCATCTGACAGTATTAACTCAAATCCGCCACATGTAAGGCCTGGCAGATGGAAATGTATACCCATTGCTAGGCACAAAAACTATTTATTTACCTTAGTTATCGCCCTATACAAGATACCTAATTGCTGCTATCCCCTTCTCCATACTATGGATGTCTGTTTCAAGATAATCAATCTTTCTTGGTGTAAACTTGTTGGGGCACATGAAAATGTGTTCAAAACTTTACAAAGCATGTAAAAAAGCAAGGAGAAACAGAAGTACATAATAAGAGACCAATCAATGCACAGAAGCAGCCTTGGGATGACATAGAAACTTAATTATCTAATAAGATATATATATATATATATATATATGAATGAGAGATAGTCATAATCATATATGTGCATGTGTACAAATAGAAACTTTGCTCATAAAATAAAACTTCCCACTGTAAAATATAATTTCTACTTTACATAATTTTAGCCTCTTCTATATTTTTAATTTCAATAGAACTTTTTGAAAGTAAATATGAAACAAGGTATGCTTATCCTAGAGATTGCATAGTCACTTTATAGTGCCTGACATGGAATAACCATTTATTTGTTCACTGGAATACAAAGTGACACATGAGTAGACTATGCCCCCTACTGACTGAAGAAATCCTCTGAAAACCAATCACATGCTTGGTTAGCCCTTCCTGTGTATCCATGAATTCACACTGCTAAGGACTTAAGTTTTTTAAAGTGTATCTATACTGCACATATTCAGACTTTTATTATTCCCTAAACAGTAGAGAGCAAAAATTATTTCTATCACATTTGTGCTGTATAGGCCTTGTACCTAAGGATGGTTTAAAGTATACTGGAGAATGTATTACAAATATTATATACAAATGATACACCATTTTACGTGAGAAACTTGAGCGTCTGAAGATTTCAGTATCAGCGGAGATCTTACAATCTGCCCCATGGATCCCACAGGACAACCTTATGTGAAATACAGCTCAGAAGAATGTAATTCAAAAAAGGCAAACTTGCCTTTACAATACAACAGGTTTTATAAACAAAATAATTTGCAAATCTTAGGCCAAATGTATTTAAGACAGGGGTTTAATACAGGAGACTCAGTTACTCAGGATCCACCATACACTTGAAAAGGCAGAATGCACACTGTAGCTCACATGTGATTTGCTACTGGAAATGCATGGAGACAGGTTTAATCATTACAGAGACAGGGTGCTGCTAAACATCCTATAATGCACAGGCTAGGTAAACAAAACGAATAATTTCTAGCTCAAACATTTAAAAAGTATTCAAGTTGAGGAATCTTGCTCTACATAAAGTTTCCTTCTTAATTCGTGCAATAAGGCAACCCTATGAGTTTTACTAATAAACCCAAAAATCTAGCTTGTTTCGATTTTATTGAAGGGTCAAAGCAGAGATTGTGTCTCTGAGGAAAAAAATGTTTCTGCCTGTAATCTGAGCAATGGGAGGCTGGGGCACATTTGTCATTAGTTTGAGGCCAATTCAGGCTACAAAGTGAGAAGCCAGGCAGGGATACAGCACAGCCCTATCTCAAAAAAATCCACAAAACTCAAAATAAACAAAGCTAAAACAAACCAAACAGCATGGGGGCAAAGCTCAGTGAGAGCGCTTTCTATACACACACGGATTCAGTGAGAGCGCTTTCTGTACAAGCGTGGAGATCTAAGTTTGGATCCCCGGCTCAAATAAAAGGTGGGCTCACATTTTTAACTCTAGAGTTATAGTGTCAGACAGACAGACAGACAGACCAATTATTGGACCTTGCTAGCCAGCCAGGTTAACTGAAACAAACAACAACAGTTGCTGGAGCTCCATATTGGATAACAGATGCTGTCTTAAGAGAACAAGGGCAGACAGCAATAGGTTAGTTTCAGCTGTCTGCATGAGGACTAGAAACTGACGTCTAGAACTCAGCTTTTATGTCAGTCCTAAGGATTATCCCACAGTGAACCTGATTCATTTACCACTCCCTTAAACACAATGGCATGATGTTCAAACCTCCCATTTAAAACCTACATTTTCACTCTTTGTAGTATCTGTTTATAGTCACTGTTATTTTTAGAAATATTGAGAAAACAACTGCGTAAGACTCTGATCTAGCGCTGCTTTCCACCAACCTGGGCCTGCCCATCATACCTGTGTCTCCATTTCCATCATCCTTTGCTTCATCTCTCTTATTTCTGCCTGTGTTTCCGCTTCTCTAAGGCGAATGCTCATTAGCTCATCCTGTAACTCATTCACAGCATTTTTCTTGGGTGGGTCTTTCCATCTTCCAGAAGTCCGAGCTAAGTGACGCTAAAGCAGAAAGTATTATTATACTGCAGCAAGTCCTCTACAGAGGATGAGTTAACTCTACAGAGCACGACGTGAGCACTGTCCACGGTCACTTGGTTACCTGTTTAAGAGATGCTTTTGCTTTGTAATTAGTACTCTTGGTTGGCTTTGGACTTAAAGCTCTTCCTGTCTCAGCCCTCCTAAGGGCTGGGATTCCAGATACATACCACCATGCCCAGCTTAATTTAAACTGTTGCACCTAGGTATTTTTCTAAATTCATTTTTTAAAAGTCATGTTCTTCTAAAATTATATTACATTTATTCACTGGTTTGGGAGTGAGGGATACTCCATACCACATACATGGAGCTCAGAGGACAACCTGCAAAAGTCAGTTCTCTTTCACCATGTGAAGCCAGGGGACCCAACTCAGGTTCTCAGCCTTGGTTATGAGGCCTTGTGGCAACTGCCTCCTTCCACAGAGCCATCTCACAGGACCCCTATCCTCCCACCCCCTCAACCTTCCCCCAGTTCCCTACCCCTCACACTCCATTCAAATCATGGCCACCATTCTGAAAATGTACTGTAGGGTTTTGGGTTGTTTTTGTTTTTGTTTTTGTTTATTGCAGGGGGTGAATTGATTTGCAGGGTGGGGTTTTGTGTAGCCTTGGCTGTCCTGGAAGTCACTACGTAGACCAGGCTGTCCTCAAACTCAATCTGATTACCTCTGCCTCCCAAGTGCTGGGAGTAAAGGTGTGCGCTTCACCACCCCCGTAACTGTGCTTTTTAAAAACTTATTCTCTTCTGTCTTACAGAGTTTGTTCTTTACCTAATTTCTATCACAAGTAGATACATTTATGGGAATGTATCTAAAGTGTCATTTATTTTGTTATAAGCATTTTCAAAAGAAGTTAGAAATTTACATATATACATTGGTGTTCCCTTCAGGTGTTTCATACTTTCCAACAATGTACCTAATAGTAAAGAAAAATCTTTGTTTAATAAGTGAACAGATTATCAAATTGTCTTCTGAGTTCCATTTCTAGGGCTGGAGTGATGGCTCAGCAGTTAAAGACTAGGTTCACAACCAAAAATATAAGTTCTATTTCTATACCATAGGTTAGTGCAATTCATAAGACAAATTTTCCTGTACAGTGGCTTGTAGCTAACATAGAAACTGACAAGTGATCAAGGTGCAGAGAACAAGTTTATATGGACAGCTGAGCCATCTGTGTCACACTCCCTCCCAGCAAGGTTCGAGAACCACTGTGAAGAGGGAATGGAAAAGCCTGAAAGCCTTTGGGCTTTGGTGAAGACCAAGGCACAGCAGTGTCTTCTGGGCCTGACAGGACCACTGCACTCGTGAACTCCCAGCAGCTGTGGTTGCTGCACATGACCTGTGTAATCAAGCCAGTGAGCACTCCAGCAGGAGGCAGGGCGAGTTCTTGGGCTCCTGACAGTTGCTCCTGGATAAGACTGTCAGTTTTCTTTAAGAATGTGGCCCCTGGTAAATCAATCATGCTTAAATGGATGACCCCATACCCATAAGTATATGGGCAGTACAAACTAGACTAGTGAGTGTAGAAAAAGGAGGACCTGAGGGTGGGAGGTAAGGCAAAGGGTGTATCTGGGAGGTTTTGGGGATGTCTCAATTGTGACATAAAGCAAGATTCATCACCAGCTATTTCAAATTCACACAAACTAAGTACATCGGTTTTGGTTCCTTCCAGAAAACGTGTCAGGCCTGACATACCTGCCAGTGCTCTTCTAAGTCTCTGACTTGCTGTCGAAGTTCTTTCAAACCCATAATGGCTTCGGCTTCCCTCAGCTTCACAGCAATGAGTTCCTCCTGAAGCCTTGCAATATTATTCTCATCAGGAAATGAGTTGTTCTTCTAAAGTCAGAGAAAAGTTGAGATTCTTTTAAATTAGTTGTGTAGTCCTGTCTGTATACACGTATACATGTGTAGAAGCCGGAGAATATGCTGTAGGCGTTAGCCCTCTCTCCTTCCACCATGCAGATTCTGGGGGATAGAACTCATCTCTATTCATATTCATATTTAAATATGGAACATATAGTTGTGTCAAAGTAACAAAGAGAACTGGCACACTTAACTAAAGACATCAGAAGATGAAATGATCTCTCATTCTCATGGATTGGTAGAATTAATATAGTAAAAAATGGACATCCTACCAAGAGCAATCTACAGATTCAATGCAATTTCCATTAAAATTCCAACACAATTCTTCAAAGAAATTGAAAAATCAATCTTCAGTTTTGTATGGAAAAACAAAGTCCTGGAATAGCTAAAACAAGACTGAATAAGAGGAGAACTGCTAGCAGTTAAGCTGACTGCACAGCTATAATCAACAGCACGGTACTGACATGAGAGCAGGCACACTGACTGACTGAATCAGCTGAATCAACGGAATAACTGAAGATCAAATGTAAGTCCACAGACCTATGGATGCCTGATTTTTAACAAAGAATCCAAAACTACACACTGGAGAAAACACAGCATCTTCAACAAATAGCTGATCAAACTGAATGGCTGCTTAAAGAAGAATGCAAATAGATCTATATATACCACTGCCTAAAACTCAACCCCAAAGAGACTAAAGTCCTCAATGAAAAGACCAGATAGCCTGAATCAGATTGAAGAGAAGGTAGAGAATAACCTTGAACTCACTGATTTTCTGAATTGGTAGCCTTAAGGTTACGTTTATTTTCTTCCTAGCCACTCTCTCTTTAGATAGCGTCTTATGCACACCTCCAACTAAGCAGGTAGCTAAGACTGACCTTGAACTTCACTCCACATCCCAGTGCTGGGATTACAGGTGTGTGCCACTATACTTGGCTTTATGTGCTGCAAGCTGAACTCAGACCCTCATGCATTCTAAGCAGGCACTATACCAACAAGCAACATTTCCTTATTTGCTGATTCAATGACTAATACTCATAGTTCCTCACGTGTAAAAAACATCAAGTCCAATTCAACTCTTTAATAAGTACTTAACAAGTATCAAGCACGCCTCCCTCAGATTTAGAAGCAGGAACTATTTATGTAGTCTCTTACCTTCTCTATATCCAACACTTTATCCTGCATCTCCTTCAGTGCACACTGAGACTCAGCCTCACTCAGTCTGGCTTGGACCAATTCCTTCTCTAGCTGCAGCACAAAATCTTCGTTGTAGGTGGAACTGCATTTATGCTAAAGATTATGAACATATACTCAAATTTCATGAAACACAAATATGTAAATACATACAAAGAAAAAATAATGAAATTATTTTTCATTTCATTCAGTATTTCGAATTATTTCATTTTCCCAACAAATGACAAGAAAGGAAGGAAGGAAGGAAGGAAGGAAGGAAGGAAGGAAGGAAGGAAGGAAGGAAGGAAGGAAGGACAGAGGGAGGGAGGGAAGGAAGGGAGGGAGGGAGGGAGGGAGGGAGGGAGGGAGGGAAGGAAGGAGGGAGGGAGGGAGAAAGAAAGAAAGAAAGAAAGAAAATTCCAGTTATCATATTTTTTGGTTTTAGTAACAAGTTATTACATTCCTCAATGTTCATACAAAGTGCCTGTCTTTTTTCTGTCCACCTATAAACACAATAAGAATATATTCTGACTCTGTAGACAGACATGATCTGTACAACACAGTAGACATTAGCCTTATCCAACCACTTAGTCCCTGAGACCCGCATAATCCTTGCTGAGTGTGGTTATAAACAAAAGACTCAAACGGGTCTTCAGTGCTCATCCATCCCTTGAATTCAACCCCAACACCACCAGAAGTATAAAATTAAATAGACACATAAAATAATACAATGATTTTTATGTTGATTGCATGCTGAAATATTCTAAATATACTGAGGTAAAGAAAAAAACAACTCCAAAATTTAAAAGAGGTATAGAGAACAATCTCCTAACTGAACTGTTTTGGGTGAAGAACAGCTCTTTCTACTCTACATTGGGAATAAAATGGGTATCAAATTAAACTATTAAAAATGATCAAATGTTTTCATGAAAGCATTTCAATTTTATAAAACCCTTGGCATTCTGCCCATTTACCCAACAGATGTACAAATAGAGGCATGACCTCCTCCTAGACCTGGAGACTGAACCCAAGGCTTTGTGCCTAGAGTCCACCACTTGTAGGACTTTCGGGTCTTGGTTTGAACATAAATTTGAAAGAATCCCACTGTCCCAGGACACATCCCGGGAGGGGCACATTCCTTTGTCAGAGGACACTTGCTAGATTAACATTCAGAGGTAAAAGGGAGAGGCTGATTAACATTCTCAGACCATAGGGGAGGGAACTCACCTGCCTGGTAAGGAAGGCCCAGACACACTCCAGGACATTCATGGTCATAACCTGAGTCACCTAGAGACTGGACCTGAGAAAGTCAACCTTTGTGGTTTCCCTCATGAACTCTGTATAAAAACTGTTCCCAACTTTGGCTTGGGGGTTCCTCTTGTCTGTATATAGGGGAACCCCAGTATACTGGTTAACATCTTATCATCAATAAACCTCATGTTATTGCAGTGAGTCCCATCCGTGAGTGTTTCTGGGGGAGCGTGTCCCCTGGTTTTGGATCTTAGAGTCCAACACACTAAGCTACATCAAAGGACATCTTAGCCGCACTAAGCTGGTCAGATAAGACCTGAACTTGTTCTTCCTGCCTGTGTCCCTGGGCTTAATCTGATCTAAGGCACTTCAACCAACGTGTCAACTCTAGTCATTCTGGCTCTATTTATTAAAATAATACTTACAAAGAAAGCTCATCTGCAACCATCCTTAATAAACACCTTATCGAACAAAATATATTCTTTTGGAATGACCTCAGCCAAGCTAAAGGTACCATATATAATAATGAAATCATAGTTATTCTATGGATAACAATATTGATATTGTTAGCTCTTAAGGTGTAGCTCTGATAAGATCTGCTCAAGTCAGCTTGCCAAAATCCTGTATAAGGAAAGCCCTAAGAAAATACAAATTTCAAATGGCTCACATCAAAATTGAATCCTCCTCCACAGTAGAGGGCTGGGGGGAGGATTGGAGTCAGAGGAGTCCAGAACACCAGGAGTACATGGCTGACAGAATCAATGAAGCAGAGCTCACAGAGAGGAAGTGGAAGCATGAAGCCTGTATGAGTCTGCAGCAGGCCTTCTGCACACATGCTGTGGTTCTTTAGCTTGAGGACTTTGTTGGACTCCTAACAAGGGAAGTGGGGGGTGAAGAGGAACTTTGGAACACTTATTCCCCCCTCACATGGGAGAGGCTAATTAACACTCCTTGGCCTGAGGACACTTGCTGGATAAACAGTCAGAGGAGGAAGGGAGAGGCTGATTAACATTCCTCAGACCATGGGGGAAGGGAACCCTGCAACCTGCACCTGCAGGTAGGGGAGGCCCAGAGCACCTACTGCAGGACTGACCAACCCTTGCCACCTACAGACAAGGAAGGTCCTTGCCGCCTCATTCCCTAAAGACCAATCAGTTTAAAAAGTCACTGTTCTGCCAATCACATTGTGCCTAATGGCTGCTACCCCTAGAGACTGTAAAGGTCCGCTGAACAAGCTGTGTGAGGTCGCCTCTCCTTTTGGGATGCAGGATGGGCCCAGCACACTGGATCATTAAAAATTCCTCTTGCATTTTGCAGCGATCTCTCCACATGGTTCATTCAGGTAACTAGGTGGTAACTAGCTCTGCTCACTAGCATCTTACAAGGGTTTCTACGGCTCTTCTGCCTATTTGTGGGCCCTTTTTCCTTCTACTGGGATGCTTTGTCCAGCCTTGATATGAGGGTTATGCCTAATCTTCCTACATCTTGTTATGCCAAGTTTGGTTGATATCACAGGGAGGCATGTTCTTTTCTGAAAGGAAACAGGGAAACAGATCCAGGAAGAGAGGGGAGAAGGGGCTGGAAAAGTGGGATGGAGGGGAGACTGTGGTTGGAATATATAGTAAGAGAGAAGAACAGATAAATAAAATTTTAAAAAAGAAAGCAAAATCCTCAGTCTGTCAGAAACAAATAACTTCAACCATATACTAAAAACATTAAACTACTAGAAATAAGTTTTTATCGCTGGGCAGTGGTGGCACACACCTTGTGAGTTCGAGGCCAGCCTGGTCTACAGAGTGAGTTCCAGGACAGCCAGGACTATACAAAGAAACCTTGTCTCGAAAAAAAGGGTTTATCAATAAAATTTATCAACATGTCACAAACTGGATGACATACAGCTTGGTCTTTTTATAAACTGAAACACAGACACAGTGTTCTTACTATAAGAGGTTCTTAAAGACTGTATTTAATATTCAAATTAGTAACCTGGACATACACATGTTTTGTTTTTACTACATGACAACTACCACAATTATAACAGTAGTCAGCAGGGACCCATTTATTTTAGCCCACACATAAACAGGGAATGGCTTCCCTGTATTTGCATCAGGTTCTGTAAATGAATCTCTTCACGATTCTGTGATTCCAGCAAACCTTATCCTAAGGACATTGACAGAATGATTTCTTAGTAAATGGCTCTGCTTTTCGATCTCAAGTAGACTTCTGGTATTGTGAAAGCTGCAAATATAAGTTATGAAGTTCTCTGCTTCTGTCTTGAATTAAAAAAAAATTCTCGCCGGGCAGTGGTGGCGCACGCCTTTAATCCCAGCACTTGGGAGGCAGAGGCAGGCGGATTTCTGAGTTCGAGGCCAGCCTGGTCTACAGAGTGAGTTCCAGGACAGCCAGGGCTACACAGAGAAACCCTGTCTCGAAAAACCAAAAAAAAAAAAAAAAATTCTCAGAGATGAAAATAGGAAAAAAGATAATGACACAGTGAAAACTGAGTGTGTAGAGATATTTCTTATACAGAATGGCTAATCCTTTACCTGAAATAGAGTTTTTGAGATTTGAGAAATTTTGCATAGATTTCAAAGATCATCTCTTAAAATTACATTGGAAATTTAATTTTGTAAATTGGAAATTTTGTAAATACATTCCAAAATGCTCCAAAATCCAAAACTTTTACAACGTGATAATAGTACTTGAAAAGTTTCAGAACATTTTGTGTATTCAGAATAGGGATGCCCAATCTGTATAGTAAGTGAAAAGCTTCTAATCTAAAAAGGACAACCTATATAACTCTTTCAAGGGCTGGAGAGATGGCTCAGTGGTTAAGAGCACTGACTGCTCTTCCAGAGGTCCTGAGTTCAAATCCCAGCAACCACATGGTGGCTCACAACCATCCGTAATGAGATTGGATGCTCTATTCTGGTGTGTCCGAAGACAGCGACAGTGTACTCATAAATAAAATAATAAATAAATCTTTAAAAAAAAAAATAACTCAGCCGGGCGGTGGTGGCGCACGCCTTTAATCCCAGCACTTGGGAGGCAGAGGCAGGTGGATCTCTGAGTTCGAGAGTTCGAGGCCAGCCTGGTCTACAGAGTGAGTTCCAGGACAGCCAGGGCTACACAGAGAAACCCTGTCTCGAAAAAACCAAAAAAAAAAAACTCTTTCAAATACTAATTATACATAGTAAATGTGGACATTTGAATAAGAATGGCCCCTATGGCTCATGTACAGGTATGCTTAGTCACTAAGGAGTGGTGCTACCTGGAAGAATTGTAAGAATTAGGGATGTGGCTTTGGTGAAGGAAGTGAATCTTTAGGGGTGGGTTTTTAGGTTTCAAAAGCCTATGCCAAGCTCTGTGTGCGTGTTCGTGTTTGTGTGTGTGTGTGTGTGTGTGTGTGATTCAAGTACCACAGGACATGGGTGGTGGGCAGAGGACAATTTGTAGGAATTAATTCTGTTCAATCACCATGTGGTACCAGAGGCTAAATTCAGGTATCTCTTCACAGCAATAGAATACTAAGACAGTATTGTTCTCTAAGTTCAAGATATTATACATTCACCGAGAGATCATGCCTTTAAAAAAAAAAAAAAAAAACAGCCAGGTGCTGGTGGCGCACGCTTTTAATCCCAGCATTTGGGAGGCAGAGGCAGGTGGATTTCTGAGTTCGAGAGTTCGAGGCTAGCCTGGTCTACAGAGTGAGTTCCAGGACAGCCAGGGCTATATAGAGAAACCCTGTCTCAGAAAAACAAAACAAAAACAAAACAAACAAACAAACAAAAAACATAAGATACCTTATACATTTACATATCCTTTATAAAGGAAGCCATACAACTCTGGAACCTTCTCATAGCATTCTTCATAACTATAATAAGTAAGTGTAAAAAATGTAAAAAACTCTCTATATATCTCCATATAGCAGCAGTACCAAGGAAGAACAGCCTGAGCAATGCTTCTTAGTTAGAGTAAGTAAGCAGACAGTATTTACTGGAGGAATGAATTAACTTTAGGCTTACCTACAAGCAAATCCTGTGTTAGATAATTTGTGTTAGAAGGACAGCCAGGATACAGAAGTTAAGAATAAGTTCTGAACTTATTCTTAAGGCAAAATATGTAATAATACATGTAAATACAAGACAAAACAGTAAGACAGTATGACTGTCACATTCATAAGCATCTGAAAGAAAAAAACCATTACAAAAGTCAGAGTACTCCAGAGCAGGCTTCTGTAACATTCTGACCTCCTCTGGTACATGGCACCCAAAGATGGTCACAACATCCCTACCCTCTATGTCTGAAATGGCCAGGGATTTTGACTGTTGCTGTTGTTGCTGCATTTTAGCCAGGCATAGTGGATATGCCTATAAACTAAAACAGTTGGAAACTAAGAGGAGAATCAAACATTTAAAGCTAATTTGGGCTACAGAGTCACTATGTGCACAACTTAGTAAGACCATGTATCAAGACAAAACATAAAAAGAGGGCTGGGGGTACAACTAGGTAACAGGGGACTTGTCCGGCACGTCCACCCTGAGGTCAAATCCCAGGGCTATCAAAAAATACCTACCACTGAAGCATTATTTCCTTTAGATACCAGAAAAATTACATAAATCCTTTAAAATGAAAATTTATCTCTAGTTATTTTTAATTGCTGTTAATGACAAAGAAACGCTAAGAAAAAGATTCTCTAATGACTTTTTGTTATTAAAATTAAATAAACATTACATGTATACATGATATATTTAACCTTTAGATCAAAGTCAAAATAACCCTATTTTTTTAAAGGTTATCATTTTTAAATTTACATGCATATGTGTGTGTCTAAGAATCTATGGCATGTGTGCACCCCTCACAGACCAGAAGAGGGCATCAGAGATTCTGAAGGCAGAGCTACAGGCAGTTATGAGCAGCTAGGTGTGAGTACTGGGAAGTGACCTGGGTCCTCTGAAAGAGTGATGATTATTTGTAACTTCTGAGACATATCTCTAGCCCTTCAAAAGTACTTTTAAAAGTTCTGCCCAGATTTATACATACTGACCAATCTTAAGAATTTGTAAGAGGTTGAAGTGTGGCTCAAGGTTAGTAAATATGCTTAAACTCTGGACTCAATACATAACACCCCACCTTAAAAAGAAAAACAAAAAAACAAGATTACAAGATGAAATGTATAAAGTCACCCAGTGTGGACTTTTAGAAAGACATATCAACTATTTTCCAGTTGTATCAGGAAAACTGATCCACTGGGTAAGTCAGGTAGACAAACCCCTATGTGCTAGTAAACGCACGTTCTCAAATTATTTAGGAAAATTGACAACTTTCAATGATTAAGATAAGTCTTACACATTTTAACTTTAAATGAACATGGCATATCATTATATTAATTGCATTAAACTATTAAAGATCATATGATATGTTGAATAAACAAAAGTCTATGAACCTAGAGTCATACAGAAGGTTCTCATATGGGGCTAGGTAGGAAAAAAGGGCAAAGGGGGAAAGATAGGAACAAGTTCTTTCAGAAGAACACTAATGAGTGCAGAACAAAGCAGAGAATATAACAACTACCACTTTGGAAAATTAATGTAATAATTAACTTTACATGTCCTTTAGATAAGAGACATATGGGTTATATAAACAGAGCCCACCACATTGGTGAGTTCCATATTTATAGACACAACCTAAGGATGGAAAGTTTTACAAACAAACCCACATCAATTTTTTTCTTGATAGTATTTTCTAAGTAATATGGTATAATAACTATTTATCTGTTTATTTCATTGAATTAGGCATAAGTAACTTAGAAATATTTAAAGTAAACAGAAGGATGTGTAGTGGGTATGCACCAATATGATGCTATGCTATGTAGGAATTTGAACAGCCACAGATTTAAGTGTACACAGACGTTCCTAGAACCAATCATCCTACAGATACCAAGAAATAGCTGTAGTTATTCGGTTCAAAAGTATTTCCAACAGATTACTTAACAGTTGTAAAAATCAAGTCATATCTTTAAAAGGAAGGCTACAGTAACCAAATTTAAGCCTAGTAACCAAATCCAACACTGGTCTAGGACACAACTCAGTATCTGATTAAAAACAAAATGAATTCTACAATGTTCTCTCTCATCTAAATGCCTAATTGCATCTAGTTTATAGAAAATACAATAATACAATGGGAAAGGATCAGAAAAATTCAGAATATGAAATAAAACAATTGAGTCCTATCTGCAAAGGCCACTGTTATACTATCTCTCCCCCTTCTTTAGTAACTATAGACAGCAGACGAGTAACATCACTGATCATTTCAAAGACACAGTTTGTGGTTACACTGATGCTCTGGACTTTGTGTAGTTTTCTATTTGATTTCTGTTAGGTTACAAACTCCAGGAAAAATGGGTAAGGTACCTATTTCACATATCTAAGTGGACCTGGTCTCCCAGAATGCCTCAGTCCCAACCCTCCTAGATAGCACATCCTGTTCCCTACTCTGAACTCTCTAGTCCAGGGTGCTGAGCTGCTCTTCCTCAGCCAGCTTGCCTCAAGGATCCTATGTCCCTCTTCCAAGTGCTAAAATTACAAACAAACTGCTTCTCCTACCCGGCATTTTATCCCAGGTTCCAAATGCTCGAATGTCAAATGCTTTAGCACTGAACCATCTCTTGAACCCCTCTGTTACTAACATCTAACTGATGCTAACAGGGTCAAAGAAAATAATGTTATTCTTTCAATTTTTTAAGAAATCCAAGCACATTATATGTATATGAAGTATTAAGCATAATATTTTAAAGTTTATGACCAGAATATGTGTATTTATAGACATTCCACTCATATGTAGGAATTGTTCTTGGCTATTGTTGGCTATTATCTATTTTATAAATGCCCATGAGTTTGGGCCATAAAGTGGCAACAGAACTCTTTGGATTTTCTACTCAATAATGAGAGGTCACCAACTGGCTTTTACCAGTTACTGACATATTTAAAGATGAAAAGTATATTGGGGCTGAGAGACAGCTGAGTACAATTCTCAGCACCCGTATCAGGAGGTTAACTCCAGACCCAGCGGCCCTCTTCTGGCCTGTGTGGGCACTGCACACACATGTACAAATCTACACACAGCCACATACAGTACATATAATTAAAAACAAAAATTCTTTTTTTTTTGGGGGGGGGTCGAGACAGGGTTTCTCTGTATAGCTCTGGCTGTCCTGGAACTCACTCGGTAGACCAGGCTGGCCTCGAACTCAGAAATCCGCCTGCCTCTGCCTCCCAAGTGCTGGGATTAAAGGCGTGCGCCACCACCGCCCGGCAAAAAACAAAAATTCTTAAGGACTACCAATTGTTTGTCCACATCACCTGTTTTATCGGTTCAACACCAAAACCCTCTATCATTGGGAGTGCTGAATGCTATATATTGTTGTAGATTTGGTTTATTGCTTATATTATGTTAATTGGATTCCCAAATTACACATGAATTCACATGTCTGTATGTGAGATGCTGACCATCCCTGCCCCAAGCTGGTTCTAATTGGTAAATAAAGTTGCTAGCACCAATGGCTGGGTAGGGAGACAGAGGCAGGGCTTTAGATTTCCTGGGCAAGGGAACAAGGGGAAAGAGGGGGTAGCAGGAAAGGAATAGGATGCAAGCATGAGAGCCTCCGGAACTCAGAGAACCAGCCATGTGAGAATCAGGGAAAATGGCCCCAGGAGTCACTCCGCTGACTGGGTCTGGGGTAGCAGAGATGAAATATAAGATTTAGTAGTAAACAATTCAGGAATATCAGAGGGGAGAGTGAGTTAGCCACAGGGAGGCTTGGAAGTACCCACCCATTAGCTGCTTAGGACATATTAAAAATAAGTCAGAGCATTTTGGCAGGTGTCCAGAAGCACATGCACACCCGACAGGGAGTTTAGAGAAGCTTAACAAATTACTGCTTCAATATATTTCTAAATATACATAATCGTAAATGAGATAGTTACATCCTAGGAAGCAGGCACTGTTGCTGTTATGAATAGTCCTGATACAATTTGATTCTGAACTCTACTTTGATACAGATGCTTTGATTTGCATGCTCTACATTTCCATCTTTAATTTTTCCCCATCTTAGTACCATTCTACTGCTGTGAAGTAGACACCATGACCAAGGCAACTTATACAAGAAATCACTTTACTGGGGCGTTGCTTACAGCTTCAAAGGACGAATCTATGGTCATCATAGAGGTGAACGTGGGACAGCAGGCAGGCAGGCATGGAGCAATAGCTGAGAGTTGACATCTGATCAGCAAGATGGAGACAGAGAGGCTGGGCATGGCTTGGCGTTCTGAGCTCTTATTAAAGTCCACATCCCCAGTGCTACTACTCCTCCAAGGCCATGCCGTCTAGTACTTCCTGAACAGTCCACCAGCTAGGGACTAAGCCTATGGAAGAGCCTATGGGGCTCTTTCAAACCATCACATTCTGACTTTAATTAGCACATTTTACCCAAGAGTTGTGGGCAGACTGGCTCAATCTTTAACTCCTGAAAATTCACAATGGGGAAGAGTCTCTATCAGCTCTCAAGTTATACAGATTTCCAGAAGCCGTACAACAGCCTACTGTTCCTTCCAAATCTCTGCTACTGAATAGATGTCGCTCACCTACAGGGCCAACTGCTGTTGTTTAGATCCTTAATGTTCCTTCAGAGACAGGGACATGAAGAATGCGAAACCTTAAGAGATGGGGTGTAAGCCGGGCAGTGGTGGCGCACGCCTTTAATCCCAGCACTTGGGAGGCAGAGGCAGGTGGATTTCTGAGTTCGAGACCAGCCTGGTCTACAGAGTGAGTTCCAGGACAGCCAGGGCTACACAGAGAAACCCTGTCTCGAAAAACCAAAAAAGAGAGGGGGGGTGTATTAAAGGGGGTACACTAGGGATATACCCTTGAGAGAGACTCCATCTCTGCTTCCTGGCTGCCATGAGGAACAGAGTCCCACACCTAGACTTCTCATGATGATATGAATACTGCCATTGGCCCAAGAAAACAACTATGAACTGAAACCATGACCCAAATACAAATTCCTCCCTGAAAACTGACTTGCTCTACTTGATCTGTCACAGTACTGTCCAGTTAGATAATATGCCCACCTTATCCCTAGAAGTGACCACAGGTCTCTGTCCTCTTGCACAGCAAACAGAATTGTCCTATTCCAACATCATATCTTAAAATCATATAAAACCTTAGCTATGGGTAATAATAGCGCCTAGGACCACCAGTGGCCAAGGAAGCTCTCTTCTCATCAATCAGTGAAAACCCAGACACTACAAATTCCTATCTTCTCTATTTCTCAAATGATTTGGGGGCTAAAGTCCTACAAACTCTTGGCCAGGCTCCTTTTGGAGCTCATTTCTCTACTCCAGACCACTGACCTACTCTGCTTCAGTTCACACTGCATTTCCTCTTTATTCTAAAGACAAGCATACCCTGTATTAAGATATGTCTAAGCCCAGCCCTGAAACAGTTTACACTTGCTTCCCTCTGATCCTACCCTGATCATCTTGCTGTTTCAGCACAGAACTCTGTATGCTTCTATAAGCACATCTGTTTTTTAGTGTTTTTAATAGTGATGTTTTTATTATAGTTACATGTTTGCCTACAAGTATGTATGCATGGGAGGTACCCAAAGAACCCAGAAAAGGGAGTTGGAACTTTAATCACAAATGGTGGCAAGCTACTATGTGGGTGCTGGGAATCAAACCTGGGTCCTCTATAAAGAACAGGTGTTTCTACCCACTCAGCCACCTCTCCAGGCCCATCAGTACATATTTACTGAAACCACACTGACTAAATGTGTCATATTTTTTGTAAGCCTTTTCATTATATTAAACTTTTTTATTTGTTATTTAAAGATTGCAGCTGGGCGGTGGTGGCGCACGCCTTTAATCCCAGCACTTGGGAGGCAGAGACAGGCGGATTTCTGAGTTCGAGGCCAGGCTGGTCTTCAGAGTGAGTTCCAGGACAGCCAGAACTACACAGAGAAACTCTGTCTCAAAAAACAAAAACAAAAACAAACAAAAAAAAAAGATTGCAGAGTATAAAACCATTAGAATTTTTATAAGCAGTGGTAATGTTTATAAACAATGGAAACAGACTTAATTGGTAAATTTTATGTTGCATATGTTTTATCACAATAAAAAATACCACGTAAAAAAGAAAATGTATGTGATAATTAAAAGAAACTTTTAATCTGACTTACCATTCCACTTACAGAAAGTTCTAGAAAAGTCCAAAGTATTGAGGCTGGGATGAGGGTAGAAAATGAACTGTAACCCAGGACACACGGAGAGTGACAAAAATTGTCATTTTTATCGTGGTGACTACACAATCCCTCTACATTTAAACACACCAAATTACATACTTAAATTTCACAAATTATGTGGAAAAAAAGAGAGACTTGAAATGGTCTAGCTCTACTTAAATCATTTCTGAAACCAAACAAAAGTGCATTAAACATCAAAGATTACCGTTAGCAAAATAGGACTAAAGCCTAAAGCTCCTCACAGCATAGAAAATGCTACGAAGATGGCAGGAGTGGGTGGTGGCAGGAGGAAGCTATTCTAGAAACTCATTACCTACTTCTGAAGTGTGGATCTTAAGCACTAATTGTGACAGGTCAAACATTCATAAACTTGTATTTAAAGGAAGACTATAAGCAAACTAGCAATAACTGTACTTATTTCCTGTCACTGGCATATCTACTACTTTCAAAAGTATTTCTTTTGTCCAAAATTGCAATAGATAAGATTCTAATTTTCTCTCAATTAAAATCTCTTATAATTTTGCTACATATGACATTGGTAAGATAAATGTTTGAGTCTTAATTTGGAAGGCAGGACTAACTTTTGGAAGGCAGGACTAACTATCAATTTTGTGAGATCTTTCACCTTGTTCTCAATAGGGATTAAATGTTTGTAATATTTAAGAATTAATCTTGATTTATCATCTAAAATACTGGCTTTCAAGTAGGTCAACACATAATGTTCTTGAACATATTGTGCACATGGGCCGCCTAATATGCACAGGTGAGATGTAAGCAGCAAAGCCCTTTGACACCTTCTCACAGAAACATATTAGTCTCTTGATATACTTAACCACTGATATTTACTTTTTTCATCTTGATTTATGTCTTGACTGGAAAAAGTTCCGTTAAAGAACATACCAAACTACTTATAAAACTGTAGCTATTGCTACAAAATAACATGTTTGTCTTGACATAGCAAATTAACTTTCACCATAAAATAGATTTCTAAGAATTCTAAATGAAGCATAAAGAAGGCCATATTCACAAATCTAATTCTCACTGCTTTCTGTGAGAAACACATGTGTCTACACATGAAAGTCTGCTGTATCTCTCATTTTCTAAAAATACAATCTCTACTATTTCTACAATAATTTTGCAAGGCATTTTTAATATCTTAGATATAAAACTTGAACTTGGAAATTCACTTAAAACTTTATTCAGGATACCCTCATAGCTTTATTTCTATGATCTACAATTTACTACAATTTAAGAGATCATCCTCTTTGTGAGGAAAGGTAAATAAACTCTGAAATAAATATCGGCTTTCTCCTTGGTAAACTTCAGCTCCATAGTGCAGGTCTATTTGACCTTCAAAGATGAGTATGGAGGTTCTCTGTCACGTTTAGTCAGAAAAGCCTAAGTACATTCTGCTTGTTTTTGTCAACCCAGGTGACTCTGGCTGTCAACTGTCCTCTGTACACTTGGTTCACTTTCACGCACTGGTTTCAACATCAACTGTCATTTATGCTTCCCAGCTTTAACGCACTTCCAAACAAGCAGCACTCCAGTGACCACTCATTTCCACTTCATTTCTAGAATTCTGTTTTTCTGTTTCATGCTTTTTTATTACCTAAATTTCACATAAAGGCAGAGCTACTGCAGTTGTAGTCTCTTTAATATTACTTTAATGTACTCATTCTTCTTAACTGCCTTCACTAACAGAAAAGAAACTTCTATGGCTTTCACTGCCCTTTCTCCTTTTAGTCTTTAACTTTTGAATACACATAATGATGTTTCTTAGTTTTACTGAGTAAAAGTAACACCCACTTTGTAGTCATTGTATCTGCTGTTCTGGCTTTAGAATTGTAGGCTTTCTCTTTCTCCAGTTCCTACTTGAGAACAGAAGCAACAACTTCCTTATATAACAGCTGCTTTTCCGTCTAATCCTCACAATTCTGTTAAGCTCACCTTACTCTTAATGTGACAATGGGAAATTATGTCTAAATTTTAAAAGATACCCACGCCAGCTAGTTTTTATGTCAACTTAACACAGCAAGAATCATCTGAGAGGAGGGACCACCAATTGAGAAAATGCCTCAGTAAGATCAGGCTGTAGGCAACCTTGTAGGGCATTCTCGTAATTAGAGATTGATGGGGGAGAGCCCAGCCCATTGTGGGTGGGGTCACCCTTGGGCTGTGCTCCTGGTTCTGTAAGAAAGCAGGCTGAGAAAGTCATGAGAGCAAGCCAGTAAGCAGCACCCTCCATGGCATCTGCATCATGTCCTGCCTCCAGGTTCCTGCTGTGTTTGAGTTCCTGTCCTGACCTCATTCCATCATAGACAGTGCCAGGAAAGCATAAACCAAATAAACCCCTTCCTCCCCGCACTGCTTTTGGTCATGGTGTTTCATCACAGCAATAGAAACCCTGACTAAGATAATACTCAAGGCTAGCTGTACAATCAGTGGCTGTTCACACCTTTAGGTTGATGAAATTAGTATTTTTTAAGAATTATTTCCCCTGTGTGACAACTTGTCTCCTCTTCAAGTAAATCTAAGCATACATTCTAATCCATAACTCAATGGTCTGAAATAGGAAGTCCAAGCTAGAATATTTCATGAAATATAAGCTGTCAACATTATGAAAGTTTTAAATGCACATATTCTAAATTCTGAGTACTAAATTCATCTTTACAATTGATCAAAAACTAAATGTCAAGATTACCTCCTAGAAGAAAAAGCTCTGAAAATATACAAAGCACTGCACATTGCTTATTTTCTAGGACTTAGAGTATAACATAAAAGAAAATATTATCTATTTCTAACAAAACCAAAGACAAAAAGCACAGGAATCTTTATGGCCATAGTAGAACTTCTCTGAGTTACAGAACACACAGGGAATGCCTAATGGTTCACCTAGAGCTGTGCTTTCACAGTGTGACCTAAAGGGAAGGCAAGACAAGCTCCAGCAGACTCCTTACCCAGTGGCGATGGTGCTGGAGCTCCCTGATGGTGCTTTCAGCCTGCTCCAGCTTAGCCCTGGCTGCATCAGTCTGTTGTTTGATGGTGGCCAACTCCCGTTTTATGAGGTAGTTTTCCTCAGCCTCCTGGGCTCTGGTCACTTGTCCCTTAGGACATAATTGTTTTGTGTGTATAAAGCAATTTAGAAGACAGACTGCTTTGTGAGTTTTAGTTATTTTTTTGACATGTTAAAAAAAAAAATACCTCAAAGAACAGAATAGACTAGGTAATTAGCCAGAAGTTTGTTATTTTGCTCTAGCAAATTTGAGAAAACTAAATGAAAATTTCATCTGACAGTTTTAAGAATTCTTCCCTTAAATTAATAAAAAATACAATTCATGCAATATTACTGAGTTGTACATGCAGAAGTAAAATGTCAATGAACAGTGGTTAATGTCATAGAAACCACTGTTTGCCAATTAATATAAATACTTTAAAAATCAGGTTAGCTTTAAAACATACAGAGGTAGGCACCCAATTAATGATAATCTGTTTATCAAAACATTAAGTATAAAGCCATATGCCAGTCCAAAGAATTATTTCTAGAAAAATGCATGTAAAATTGCATGCATAAAGTATGAGTTTCTAAGTTTAGGATTCCTTAGAGGTTAGCAAAAACACTAAAAATAAAAATAAAAAACTATACCTGTATCAATCTATCTGCCAAGGAAGCACTTTCCTACAAAAGGAAAAATTTAGATAGAAATATAAAAGACAGGAAATCAAAGTGATAAAATTAGGAATAAGAAGAAACATCCACACCCAAATTCCATCTACTTTTTTTTCACTGTTAATTAAAATGGAAATTTAAATTAAAACTTATTTTAATAAATGTTTTTATTTTTAAATCTTAATAGGGACAGATTACAGATAATCGTGTCTCTAAAAGAGACAACTGTTTCATTACTTAGGACAAACAAGTATTTTTTTCTTGAAAATATATCTTTAAATCTTTTGTTTTCAGGCCTAATCATATCATCAAACCACTTCATGAAAGGGACAAAGGGATATGGGTCAGAAAAATTCTATTCGCAAACATGGCAGCAACTGGGTGTAAAGTCAGCACCAGAAAAAACAGGGAAGGAGAGCTGACAAGAGAAATTCAGAAAATCAACTTAAACTCTAAATAATCTAGGATGAACAATTTGGTTCAGGAATTCAACTGAGACCTAAATACTTAGAGAATTCTAAGGTTGAAGTCAAAACCTGAGGCCAGATGCCAGGAGAAAACAGCTACTCAACTTTCTAGACACAAAACCCAAACTATCTCTTAGATCCAAAGGTCTGATAAAATAGTGCCTTCTCTATGAAAATATCTAATGATGAAAGTCACTTAAGCTGCATATTTTACTGTAAGCTGGGTGCTTAGTGAGGGCAGGGAAATACAGATCAAAAGGACTTAATACACTCAATATAGATATACAATCATCAAAAAGTAAAATTGCCTTCCAAGCCGCTTCGAGACAATCTTATAAGAACTATATTTGACTTGGTATAAAGTATGCAACCATTACACCATCAACAAACCTGCAATGAATATCTTGCTCTTCTGCAACACTATTTAATATAAAATCATGAAGTTTCTAGAATAAAAGACAAACACTGCAAACTCTCCCCCTTTCTAGTTATTTCTCTTTTGGATATTTAGCTATGAACTTTCAGAGAGATTGTAAATACACTTGGTAGTATCGGGAGTGTCATATTCACACCACTCTGAACCTTTAGCTTTTTTTTTTTTTGGTTTTTCGAGACAGGGTTTCTCTGTGTAGCCCTGGCTGTCCTGGAACTCACTCTGTAGACCAGGCTGGCCTCAAACTCAGAAATCCACCTGCCTCTGCCTCCCAAGAGCTGGGATTAAAGGCGTGTGCCACCACCGCCCGGCTGAACCTTTAGCTTTAAAAAAGCTTCTGAATTTGGCTGTTTTCAATTAAGAAACATTCTTGTGTTGGTTGTTTTTGCTTTTGAGACACAGTCTCAAAAGGAGTATCCTAGATTGATCTGAAACTCACACTATACCTAAGGATGACTTTGAACTTCTGATCCTACTCCCACCACTGCCCAAGTGCTAGGATTATGAAGATGCAACACCATGTCCAGATTATAGTGCTGAGATTGAAATCAGGACTTTGTGCATGCAACATGCCTACCCCAAGAAGACTCCTAAATTATATTAACCAATTAATTCTTTTAAAACACCACTACAAAAGACACTCTATCAAAGGCACAATAAGAAAAATAGGAAAACTTTCTTGCTTTCTAGTTATGTTAAATGAAACAGGAAGAAAAAGCTAGTGAGCAGATATCAAGTCAATTCTAATAACCAAAGAGTTATAAAAGTACCTGGTTGAAAAACAACATGAAAACAGATTTTAAAGTGGGAATCAGTCACTTTGACTAACTGTAAAGCTGTTTGTTACACGCCTTAAAAGAAGCATCGCCATGTTCGACGTGTGGTAAAAAGACAGGGCACATTTGAAATTCATCTTTAAAACATCCTGTCTAAATGTACTCCCAACTAAGTCATACTTTTTAGAGGTTCTATGAAAAGAAAGTAAAGGATATCAGTACATTACTCCAGCACTAACTTCCAGTAAGTGTTTCTGTGGGTGTTCCCTAGTAATAGAGAGCACATGAGCTAGGGAAGCAGAGATCAGCACATCTTAGGTAACACACACTCTAAATTCTGTAAAGATTTGTTATAGTTAAACAATGATCATTCAACAGAAACTTGAAATAGTCATTTACTTACTTTTTCTAATGTTTCAATGCGCTGTTTTAAAAGCCTGTTTTCTGTGCGTAGCCTCTGCCAAGAAAAAAAAAAAAAAGTTTGCAAGGATTCTTGAGAGAGAAAACAACAGATCCCTAAGTAACGGTGTTAAGAATGTGCCACCCTGGGCTGGTGAGATGGCTCAGTGGTTAAGAGCACTGACTGCTCTTCCAGAGGTCATGAGTTCAAATCCCAGCAACCACATGGTGGCTCACAACCATCCACAGTGAGATCTGATGCCCTCTTAAAGGGTGTTTGAAGACAGCTACAGTATACATACATGTAATAAATAAATAAAAACCTTAAAAAAAAAAAAGAATGTGCCACCTTTTATAATAAGAAATGACTGTAAGGAACTGTTAGATTATCAAACACTGATTAAGAATACACTGCAAAGGAAACAATCATATTTGTCATTCCAGCTGAGACTAAACTTTAAACATTAAATGTAATGCATACATAGATAGCCTTTGTTTTCTCCATTTATAATGGCTTGTACTTTTTCTCTTAAGATTTATTTTAATTTTCTGTGTATGAGTTTTGCTTGAATGTGTATCTGTGTACCACATGTGTGCAGTGCCAAAGGAGTCCAGAAGAAGGTGCTAGACCCCCTTGGAAATGGAGATACAGACAGTTATGTGCCACCATGTAGGTGCAGGGAATTGAGCCCTGGTCCTCTGAAGAGTAGCTAGTGGTCTTACCTGCTGAGCCTTATCTCCAGCCTGGCTTATAATATTCTTATTCTAACATCCCTTGTCTCCTACAAAGCCTAACAATATAATTGGTATTCAAATATTAGTGGAACAAAGAATAAACTTGATATATAAATGCTCATAGGGAAAATGTCAAATTGTTGCTTAAACTATACCAATTTTCATTCATATTACAAATGCCACAGTACAAAAAGCCTTACAATCTATAAATATTGTGAAGCATTTACCATGAGTTGTTTCTAATTAAGAAAATTAAAAACTCTAACTACTAGTAGTTTCTTATTGTACAAAAAGTAAAATCAGATTTAAAAAAATGTTCAATGCCATTTGAATAACACAATTATTTAATGACAGACTCTCAATACTTATCAAATTTCTATCATCTGTTAAATCTAAATATTTCCACTTTGACAACTAATCTCTTCATATATATTTTATAGTCCATCAACATAATTTATTAATCCCATAAATTGATCCTAAATTTTATGTGTTTTTTTTTAAAGATTTTTATTTATCTTATTATGTATGTGAGTACATAGTCTCTGTTCTAAGACACACCAGAAGAGGGCATCTGATCACCTTACAGATGGTTGTGAGCCACCATGTGGTTGCTGGGAATTGAACTCTGGACCTCTGGAAGTGCAGTCGGTGCTATCAACCACTGAGCCATCTCTCCAGCCCAATTTTATGTGTTTGTGTGTGTGTGTAGTTATTTCCAGTGTTCACTCCAACTATTTGCAGTATAGCAGCTGCCACAAATTACAAACATTGTTAATAGTCTGGAAAGTGACACCACCACCACCACCACCCCCCAAAAATTTATTCTCCAGGTTTTCTAAATTATATTTTAACAACAAAAGGTAACATTTTGTTTATCTTAAAAGACTTAAGACTGTTAAATTTGAACCAGAAACACTGTACAAGTTAATTACAATAGAAATCATACTAAAATAAAATTTAGAATATTCACCAGGATTTCCATCTCCCCTTTAAATCTTCCATTTTCCCATAAATACTCCTTCTAAACAAAACAAGTGGACAAACAAAAAACACCTAACCAAATATCTTGATACTGTCTTAATTTTTAACAGCTTTTTCTTATTAATTATTTTATTTACTTACATCCCAAATGCTTCCCCTCCCAGCCCCTCCTTGCAGAGTTCTTCCTCCATCACCCTTTCCCCTTAGCCTGAGAGGGTGCCCCCACCAAAGGTATCCCCCAACTCTGGGGCATTGATACTGTGTTTAAATAAATCACTGTATAAACATTTGTGTGATGTGACTTCATAATTAGCTAAAAGGTACAACTGATTAATACACAGTACCTACTTCACTGTTAATACACACATACGCGCGCGCACACACACACATATTTTATGTATATGGATATGTACATCTGTACACCAGAAGAGGTCATCATATCCTGTTGGGAACCAACTCTGAGCAGAAAGCAGCTATCATCTTTGCAGCCACCTCAGGCCATATACGCTGACAAGAGACTTGTTTTCAACAGCCTACAACAGCTGAGCACACTCTGATAAACATCTTGTTTTTCTCACATATCTTGTTTTGTTGTTTAGAGCCCCCAGGTGCATGTGGTAAAGTGTCTTCAGCTGCATGCCTCTGCTTGTGCTTATATATACCCAGGATTTCCTTTCAGTAAACGGACTTGACCAGACCCTCTGTCTTGTCTCCATTCTTCCCATCTCTTGCCCTTCCATCTCCACTCTCTCTTGCTACCCTGACCCACAGACTGGAGCAGCAGCTCAGGCCGGGACAAAGTGGCCCCCAAACGTGGGGCAGAACGGACTGATACAATATCCCACGGGACTACAGTTGTAGACTGCAGTTACAGAGAGTTGTAAGCTGCCAATTCATACTAGGAATTGAACTCGGGTCTCTGAAGTGCTACTTAACTGTCAAGTACCTCTCCAGCCCCAGTGCACTTTCTTAAGGGTTACTTTTTGTTTAGACTGTTATGCACTCTAAGTCACTGCCCTAAGGATCTTTCTGAGAATGCTATTTTGATTCTATATTTACATGACTCAATTTTGTGTGACATCTCTTGAGACCAAGAATTGTTTGTAGAACTGTAAATGAAGATGATAAAATACAAGATGGCTCCCCATCCTCAGACACTTGATTGATTTTGCAGTTCCAAGTGTTCACATTTCGTGATAAGCCACACTCTATACCCACTCACCAGGACGAAGACTCTTCCTTCCCGCAGGCTCCCACGTGGGGAATGACCTAACAGTACTCACAGCTCTAAAAGCAAAACAAACTACCGAGCAGCAGTTTAGTAACAATGAAGGAGGAGGAGGAGGAGGAGACCTACACGGTTCCTCGGTATGAACAGATGTGCAAACCTCCAACAGATATGGACCAGCTGACAGAACTGTATGGAGGCATGCATAAAGGAAGACAGTTGCCATGAGGTGGGTTCTCTCGGAACAGGAGGCTTCTGAGGAAAACTGAGCCAAAAATGCACGCTCATTTAATTGAAGCCATTTAGGATCAAGCAGTATTTTATAGCCATGCCCAATAACAGTTAATGGTTACCATCTGATGTCTTACCAGGTCCAAGTCAAAATCAGACACACCTATCAGCTTTTAATAGAGGAAAGAATATATTCAATAAAGTTAGTTTATGTCAGCAGTTAACAGCATTTGCTCCTCTTTCAGAAAACTTGAGCTGAGTTCTCAGCACCCATGTGGTAGCTCACAGTCAGCATTAAAGCCAATGCCAGGGCTCCAGCATCCTTTCTGAACCCCAAGGGCACTAGGTGTATACATGGTGTACTAACATTCATGCAAGCAAAACATTCATACATAAAATAAAATAAGTAAATCTATTTTTAAGTTGTTGTATGGGGTGGACAGAGGACTGCAGGGAAACACATTAGCAGCCAAGTCTGATACCCTCAGTTCAATCCATGGTACCCATAGGGCAGAAGGAAAGAATCAAGTCCCACAGAGTCATCCTCATCAATAAATACATTAACTGTGGTGGTTTGCGTATGCTTGACCCTTAGGAAGTGGTCCTGTTGGGAGGTGTGGCTTTGTTGGACCTTTCTCCTAGCTGCCTGGAAGTTATCTTCTCCTGTTTGCCTTCAGAACAAGATATAACACTCTCTTGGCTCCATCTGTGCTTCCCACCATGATGATAATGGACTGAACCTCTGAACTTGTAAGCTAACCCCAATTAAATGTTGCCTTGGTCATGGTTTCTCTTCACAGCAATAGAAACCCAAACTAATACATTAACATTTCTTTCTTTTTTTTTTTAAGATAGGGTTTCTCGGTGTAGCCCTGGATGTCCTCAACTCAAATCTGTAGGCCAGAGTAACCTCAAACTCGGAGTTCCACCTGCCTTTGCCTACCTCCAAGAGCTCAGATGAAGGCGTGTACCACCACTGCCTAGCATATAATAACATTTCTTTAAATTGTTTTATTTTTGGCATACTAGGGAGAAATTAGATACTGGATCATCCAAGCAGAGTACATAATTCATTATCCCCATCCCACAACATCAGAAAAAAAGCCAACTTCCAAACTTCAACTCTGAGTGCAGTAATGGCTCATATGGATTCTAGGCTTGGACCAGAGCGAGATGGGCTCTGTCAATAAAGGCACTTTGACACCATGCCTGATGAGCTGAGTTTAATCTCTGGGGCAGACATAGTAGTCTAAGGAAGAGAATCATGTATGTAAGAGTATGTAAGACATACCACACCATGGTACTATGGTACACCCTGTACTAAAAAGCCAACAACAACAAAAAAAGAACCTATTAACACACACATACACAGTCACACAAAAATAAATAAGTAAATAATTGTAATAAGAAGTGTTTGACTTTGCCAGGCATGGTGGCAAATGCCTACAGTCTAGCACTTAAGGTGGAGCAGTAAGCTCAGAGGGGTTTAAAAGTTCTAGCCTTTAGGGACCTTTGGGAAATATATCTGAGTCCATGGTGCTGAGCTGGCACTGGACAGACATTAAGGGTTATATCACTCTAAAGACATCAAACTGATTTTTTCTACTTGCACAAGGTACACTGTACTAAATATGTCTGACCTAATTTACATGATTACAGAAAACAGTATTTTCTAAACTAAAAAGGAATTCCTTGGCTTACAGAGAAGGATTTCAGAGTACAAATATATTTATTTGTCCTTCAAACTGAAAAATCTACCTGCTTTCTTGATAATTCAAAATCATAATTTTTGCTTAAAGGAGAAAAACTGACACAGGCCAAGGGATCCTGCCACAGCACAACAGGCTCAACTAGTTCAAGCAAAGTGCCTGTTCTGTACAGCTACCCTTACGTCCCTCTGCTCGGAACGCACAACACAGCAAACACTTTCTCTGCAAGTTTAAAACTGTTTCAGAAGAATGCAGTTTCCACAGCTCTGTTTTCTTCTGAGGAAGAGCAGGTCAAGGCAGGGAAAGAACTATTTCTTCTCACACAAGAGAGAAAGCAACTTCAGTCACACCATCCTACTTCCAACTACAGGAAGATCCCATAAATACAAATTTATCTACTACCAAATTCCTGGCTTGAAGAAATTTATCTGCAGCAATTTGAAAAGCCCTGTAATGCTTACTTTAATTTCACCTTGCTCTTCCATTTCTTTAGTTTTTATTGTAGTGTATTCTTTTTCAAGTCTAAAAAGAAGAGAGAAAATTAAAGGTATATTTTCATTCAAAAGTAGTTATTAAACTTTAATTTAAAAGGACATGTTAGCTAGCCTGGTCTAGAGAGTGAGTTCCAGGACAGCCAGGGCTACACAGAGAAACCCTGTCTCGAAAAAACAAAAAAACGAAAAAAAAAAAAAAAAAAAAAAAAAAAAAAAAAAAAAAAAAAAAAAAAGGACATGTTAGTCAGGCATGAGAGGCAGAAGCAGGTGGATCTCTGAGTCTGAGGCCAGCCTTGTCTACAGAGCAAGTTCCAGGACAGCCAGGGCTTCACGGAGAAGCCCTGTACTAAAAAACCAGTAACAACAACAAAGAACATATTAACATAAAATACATCTCTTTACTTCTCCTCGAGGTGTAACTGAAAACAATTTATATGGGAAGCAAATAGCAGAGCGGTGGACTGGGTGGAGGGGGAGAGGTCAGGACAGGAAGATGTAGACGTAGTCCACAAGTGTGATTCTGTCCATGGCAGTAACATCCGATGCATGCACTAGACACCCGCCGCCATCATGGTTAAGAAGTGAAAGTCACATAACAAGGGCAGCAGGTGACTGTTTTATACCATGAATACTGATGTATCAGAGAATAAGGTATCATGGGTTTTGTACTTTGCTTTATAATTTCTAAGAAGGAAAAGAAATATGACAAAGTATTAATAACTATTAATGCTAGATACAAAATATGAATATTTATCATTCTAATCTATTTTTCTATATATCTGAATATTTCCCTGGTTGAAAAAATGGTACTTAAAATATGATATGAGCCAAGCTAATGATTATAAACTATTCCTTTAGATTTAAGTTTCATTAAAAGCAAAATGGAATGCTATGCTGGTTTTGTTTTGGCAGTTTTAAGTGTTAATGCAAATTTACCTTCTTAGCACAAGAAAATGAAATAAAGAGAGCTTAATAAGGCCAGGTGTGGTGGCACACACCTGCGACTCCAGCACCCAGGAGGCACAGGCAGGAGAATAGTGAACTGCAGACTATTCTGGGCTACACAATAAGGCCATATCACAAGTAAGACAAAGAAAGGGCTCATGAGGTGACTGTGGCCAGACGCCATCAAGCCTGATGGCCTGTCTGTGGGTGCAAGCACGCAGAAGAAATGACAGTAATTGAAACACTAAATAGAAGGATAAAATGCAGAAGGGACATTAATAGAGACCCAGAGGACCTAGCGGAGGTGAGAATGTCGTGTGTCTGAATGAAGATTGGAACAAAATACTGTATTTAGAAAACGGGAGGAAGCCAGACACAGACACTTTTAATCTTAGTATAAGTTAAGTCAGGAAGACTGCCAGAGTTCAAGGCCAGCCTGACCTACAAAGTGAGAAGCTGTCTCAAAAGAACAACAAACATCTTGCTACTGCAAGCATTGCTACAGCTCAGAAACACTTTATACCATAGAAGCTGCAGTGACATGAATTCTAACTATGCCATTAGGCTAAGAATCATTTAAGTAAGAACTGGGAGCTGGAGAAGGGACAGCTATGATTCTTAATTAATATACTGACATTATTTTTAAGATAAGAGAAAAAATTTAAGCCAGGAACTGAGATTGACTATCTTCAATGTTTTGGAAGTAAAATGAGACTCTGAATGTCTCATCCTTGCTGCTGGTTGTGCTGCCTCCATGGAAGTAACACTGGGGCGGAACTGAGAGGAAAGCCACGTCAGTGGCTAGAACCACTCAATATGTTTTTAATAAACAGGCGTGGTGTACAACCTGGTGGTAAAACATGTACTGAGCATGCTCAGTCCCTCTGTTCACTCCCCAGCAGCAAGAGTAATAACGGTAAATACTACAAACAACAGCACGCTTGCCCACATATGCATGCAGTATTCCTAACTCCCATCAGAATGGGAAGGAGGAAGGCATTTAAAAGTAATGTACAGTGACCCTGTGTATCACTATTAAAAGCAGAATGACAGTCTAATGCTACCTGTGTTATACTGAAGCTAATACTACCTAGTAAGATTGAAATGTTTATAGCCTAAGGATGTACACAGTGTTCTGCCTTCATGTATGCCTTCGGGCCAGAAGAGGGCACCAGATCTCATTATAGATGATTGTGAGCCACCATGTGGTTGCTGGGAATTGAACTCCTGGACCACTGAAAGAACAGCCATTTCTCCAGCCCAATTATGGTACTTTTCACTGGGTTGTTTCCTATGTCCACTGAATTGCCTATATGCTTCAGTAAGTTCCACAGCTGTGAGATCACACAAATTACTTACTTTTTCATTTTTTTTGAGTTGTATTTGACTTGGTAAGCTGACTGGATTAATTTTTCTGGGCCACCATCAAACTGATGTGGAATGACTTTCTGAAAGTGCTAAGAAATAATAAACGAAAGGCAGAATTGTTACTGTACATGACCCATTAATGACAAATCTAGAAGCATTTAAGGAGTCATGAATGACTTACCTGTAACATCCCTTCCATGTCAAGTTGCATTAACTCTGCCTGATTCATCTGAAGAAGTGCTAATCCTACTCGAAACACTATTTCTAAACCCTGATAAAACAAATTAGAGAAAGCTAAATTGGTTTACTCTTCCATCAACAAAAAATTAACCATTCAAAATAACACCAAAGTAAGCACTTAAGAATCTAAACTGAGAAGTGACACACGTTTTCTTTAAAAGTCAGAGAGCAAGCATTTTACACTTGATGCCTACCCTTCCAACTATCCATCTCTACCATGTAACCCTGCAATGGACACAACACATGCAAAAACGGGCAGGGCTGTGTTCCATTAAAACTAATGAGAGGACAGATTTGATATGGAAACCACAGCACTGACTAAACTGTTGCCTGCCAACTGCATCCCAAACTGTATTAGATAAATCATATAAACTGATCCTTCCAAGAAGTAACAATATTACATTCAGACAATAGAAGACAAAGATCACTACCATGTAACTGACAATGGGAGAGCCTTCACAGAATAAAAGCAGCTTACCTACAGGAATTACCTGTCTTATTTGGGAAATAGATACACTACAACAGTATTAACTGAGAAGGAGAATTTACTCTCCTTTACTCTCCCTGTATCATTCAAAGGAGATAAAGAGGATAAATTTAGAGAGCAAGCCCAAAACTTTAACTGTATATATTTGAATCCTGGATACAGCCCCAACTACGGTAATGTCTCCAGTCAGGCCACTCAATCGCCCTGTAAGTCTCAGCTTCCTCATCTATCATCTAACAGATGGGGTATCAGAACTCACCCAGTAAGGCTGTTATGAGGTTCAAACGAGATAATTACAGAAGCAGTGCAGTGGAGAAACAAAGGCTCTCTCGATTCTCCCTGCACTGCCCGGCCCTAATTAACCAATAACTCCTTTATTCTGCTGTTATTCCCAGTCTGTTCATGTGAGCTTACCTCAGACATAAAGATGTCAAATATCCTTGTTGCAATTGGTAGTGGAAAAGTTGTAAGAAAGATAGTCAGGAACCAGGATGATGCATACATTGATGTATGGAAACTCTGAGATTGAAAATGTACAAAGAGCTCTGGAAGATACTCCTACAGAAGAGAAAAGAATAGTTAAAACACAATAAAATTGAGGGTTTCAAGCCAGATTATCCCCAAGTATGCCTACATTAAACACAAAGATAGAATTACAGAAAACCTCAAATATAAACATTGATACAGAGTTAACAGCTACAATCTAGGAAGGGCAAAGAAATGACTGGAAACTGAACTTCAGGGTCTTCACATAGATTCACTGATAAGAAAAACTAAATCATAGTCAAATAGCCATCTAACCATAAACACTGTGTTGAACAAAAGAGTCAAAATGTTTATTCCTCTTCGCCTTCTTGGTGATTGCAGTTGTCTATTATCTTCTATACTTTTTAATTAATTTTAATATCTCAAAAAATGTTTAAATAAAAGTCATGCTGAACTTTCGAGTACTATATACACCATCAGTCATTCATCTTTACCTCCTGAAAAGTAGGAAAAATAACAAGACCTTCAATAATGTCTTAACACCACCAAGAGTTTAAGGTTTGTATCAACAAACAAAATTACACAAAGGTAGAAAATTATAGAAAGAAGAAAAATTACCTCAAGATGTATTCTGATTTTTTTTCTTAAAAGATAAAAACATTTTCATATAGACCCATTCTTTATACAGCACACAGGATTTTATCATTCTAGAGAAAGGTGACTCTCAGCTGGGTGGTGGTTGCACACCTTTAATCCCAGTGCTCCAGAGGCACAGGCAGGAGGATCTCTCTGTGAGTTCAAGGACAGTTTAGACGGTCTACACAGGGAGTTCCAGGCCAGCCTGAGCTATATAAAAAAAAGTCTTAAAAAACCTGCCTCTTGGGCTGGTGAGATGGTTCAGCAGTTAAGGGCACTGACTACTCTTCTAGAGGTCATGAGTTCAAATCCCAGCAACCACATGGTGGCTCACAACCATCTACAGTGAGATCTGATGCCCTCATATGGGGTGTCTGAAGACAGCTACAGAGTACTTACATATAATAAATAAATAAATCTTTAAAAAAAAAAAAAAAACCTGCCTCTTGTAACAACAGAAATTCGGACCCATCTTCTAATATTCTTTCCATCTAACTGAAATGTAAGTAAAGAAAAATACTCATAGTTTTCTATAAAGGACAGTACATAAGATTATTTATTTACAAATAAAATTTTAAATTAAATTAAAAAATAAAAATAAAATTCAGAAAGCTTTTTTTTTTGTTGTTGTTTTTCGAGACAGGGTCTCTCTGGGTAGCCTTGGCTGTCCTGGAACTCACTCTGTAGACCAGGCTGTCCTCAAACTCAGAAATCCACCTGCCTCTGCCTCCCAAGTGCTGGGATCAAAGGTGTGCGCCACCACCACCTGGCCTTTTTTTTTTTTTTTAAGATTTATTTATTATATATGAATACACTGTAGCTGTCTTCAGACACACCAGAAGAGGGCATCAGATCTCATTACAGATGGTTGTGAGCCACCATGTGATTGCTGGGATTTGAACTCAGGACCTCTGTGCAGTCAGTGCTCTTAACCACAGAGCCATCTCTCCAGCCCCTAAAAATTTTCAAAAATGTTTTTCACCAGGTGTAGTGCCACAAACCTTGAATCCCAGCACCCAGGAGATAAAAGCAGAAAGATCTGTGTGAGTTTAAGGTCAGTTTGGTCTATGTAAGTTCTAGGCCAGCCAAGGCTTTACGGTGAGACCCTGTCTTAAAAAAAATAAAAGTAAAAAATTTACACTTTATTTTGATTCCAATCCTCTTCACCTTTACTGTGACTTCTAGACCGTTTGAATCTTAAGCTGGTTACATAAAACTATGAAAACATGCAAAAAAAAAAAAAAAATCATCAGATAGGGGGAAAAATGAGATGGCAGGGGAAAGGAGGGAAGGAAGGAATGCAACAGACAGACAGTGTCCACAAGGAGTGAACTGGCCTTCTACAGGAGGCTCAGGTTGCCCAGCAGTGACAGCAGGCACACAGAATAGTTATGGCACATTTGGCGCCAATGCTTAAGTGTGAATAAGAAAGCCCCAGACTATGACTGGCTTGTTAACAGCTCCTCATTTAGAAGTAGGTATAATTGTGTTAAACTGACTAAGTCATCATGGAATTAAAACACTGGTGTTTTTTTTTTTCCAACTGTTGCTTTGCCCCCTTTTAAAATATGTTTAAGTATTTTCCCTGCATGTACCTATGTGTTCTGTGTGTTCCTGTGTCCAGAAGAAGGCATCTGACCCTCTAAAGCAGGACTTACAAATGGTTGTAAGTTGCCCTGTGGATGGCAGGAGCTGAACCAGGTTCTCTACAAGAGCACCAAAGTTGCTTTTAACTACTGAGCCATCTCTTCAGCATTTGCTTCTGTGCTTTTAACATAAAGTCTGTTAAAATGACATTTTGAAGAGGGAGTACAAAAGGTGAGAGTGGCTATTTACCTGTATCATGCATTCAAACTGGTACATACAAAGGCCCAGTTCTGCCATACTTGGCTTAAATAGTTCACGAAGTCTGTAGTCTTGCATTAATTTAACAAATACACAAAAAGCTTCTTCTTCTGGCATCTATTTTAAAATGAAAAAAATAACAACACAGATCAAAATTTCATGACTTACAAATAAAACAAAATCATATTTTAAACAAAGTATTGCTCAATAGCAGTTTCTTTTTTCCTTTAACTATATGTGTTTATGCAAGCAGGTATCCAGAGGCCAGAGATCAACCGTGGATGTTATGACTTGGGCTCCATACATCCTGTTCTCCTGAGGCAGGGTCTCTCACTGTCCTGGGACTCACTGAGCACATGTTTCTAGCACTGGGACTGCACAAGCAAGCTGTCACACTTGCCTTTCTCACAAGGGTTCTGGACACTGCACTTAGCTTACAGACAACGTTTTGAATGGATATACGGTACAATATAAAAAGCAGTACAATTAACAAAATCAGGCAGTCTCAGGCTTCCAAACCTGAAAATGGAAACCAACTGCTTCAACTTGTCTAATTCAGTAATTTAATCAACCTATATGTCTATGGCCATACTACCTTGAATTGAACCTATCTAATCTAATCAACAAGTATCCATTTACAGGTAGATAGTTTTCTTTTCCTAAATACAAGACTAAGGTCCACAAAACACATGTAAACATTACTCTCAAGGAGCTTAAACTTTCTAGAGACAGACAGATAACACATAGAATAAATTATATTTATATGTCGGTGGTGATGAATTCTATGGAAATAAATTAGAATAGGTGAGAGTGTTGGGGAGACAAACTGCTATTTATGTAAGTCAGGAATGGAAACTTTTTTTTTTTTTTGGTTTTTCAAGACAGGGTTTCTCTGTGTAGCCCTGGCTGTCCTGGAACTCACTCTGTAGACCAGGCTGGCCTCGAACTCAGAAATCCGCCTGCCTCTGCCTCCCAAGTGCTGGGATTAAAGGTGTGTGTCACCACCGCCTAGCTTACTCATGACTTCTTTTGAGTAATATAAGTTTAATCTGGCTACCTTTTTACTCTGCTTGGATCTGCTAAGTGCTTGTACAGATTGCACTTTGTTCACAGCATACCTTCTAGCTTAGTGGTCTCTGCTTGCTGACCAAGCATGCCAGCGGGATTCCATCTTAAGGTTTGTTGTAGTTACTTTTTTCTGTTGCTGTGAAGAAACACCATGATCAAGGCAACTTACAAAAGAAAGTAGGTTTTGAGGGCTTGCTTACAATTTCAGGGTGAGGCCGTGGCCATCATGGTGGGGGAGCATGGCAAGAAGCAGGCGGACAGGTGTGGCACTGGAGCAGTGCTGAGAGCTCACATCTGATCCATAAGTCAGGGTTGGAGGTGGAGAGAGAGGGAGAAAGGGGTAAAGGGGAGAGAGGGAGGGGGGGAGGAGAGATATAGAGAGATATAGATACTGGGCCTGGTGTGAGCTTTTGAATCCTAAAACCCACAGCCAGTAACACACCTCCTCCAACAAGGCCACACCTCCTAATCCTTTCCAAAGTGGGACCATTCTGATTCAGGCCACCACAGGCATCTTGTTCTATCTTAGGGTATCTGTACTGTCTGTCTTCCAGGGCTGCTCTTTCCTTAGATAATTCCTCATCTCCTTTAATAGTTTCTTAAAATATGTTTTATTAAGTTTCCATTCCTGAGCCAGGCGGTGGTGGCGCACACCTTTAATCCCAGCACTTGGGAGGCAGAGGCAGGCAGATTTCTGAGTTCGAGGCCAGCCTGGTCTACAGAGTGAGTTCCAGGACAGCCAGGGCTATACAGAGAAACCCTGCCTCGAGAGAAAACAAAAAAAAGTGTAAAACACTAGGAAATACCTAATAAGAAAATAAATTTTAAAAAGCATTAAAAATATTTGAGGAATAGCATCCAAATAGCTAGGTATCTTTCTAAAAATAATATAGTTTCCCAATCTTCATTTGCAGTCTGTAAATACATTTCTTTTGGGTGTTTGTGGTTTTTTGTTTTGCTTTGTTTTGTTTTGCTTTCCTGAAATAGGGTTTGTTTGTGTAGCCCTGGCTGTCATAGAACTCACTTTGTAGCCCAGACGGGCCTCGAACTCAGAGATCCACCTGCCTCTACCTCCCAAGTACTGGAACTAAAGGCATGTACCACCCCCACCCAGCTCTGTAGATACATTTTAAAAGAGACTATCCCAAAAAATCTCTCAGTATCCCACTTACTGAAGATGTTTGCAAATGACAAAATACATTTTACCCAACACAGCCAGAGACAGAAGGCACCTGCATGTCTTCCCTCTGTCCTAACACAGCCACATTCTTCTGTAGAAACCATCCCTATAGTAATTCAAGCCCTAAAGTCCCCACTGACTTATGTCAATCTTGGAAAGAAGCCCAAGATCCCAGAATTCTCCATTTTATATGGTTCTCCTCATCTGACTCTATTTCCAAACTTCTGCTTATATCCTCAATCTCATACTCCAGCATGCTATACCCTAAGGTAGTTACTTTATTCTCCCTCCAAGCCCCCGCTCCCATCCACACACACAGACATCACTTGAAAGAGTTAGCAAAGTATCACCTTGAACTTCAGGGCCACTTCCACAGAATCAGTGTCTGCTTCCTAAAACTCATGCCAACCAATACAAGCCATTTACTCCTCCACAAACTTTAATGCAGCATCCTCAAACTGCAGAGTCACCTCTCTACCAACCCTCTAGTCATATCATTAAGTTCTCTAGCTTTTGACTTCTTCTTCCAGTGAGCATGGCAGGCAGTTAATATCTCAGGCCCTGCAGCCACACCAAAGGTTGAAAGCTGTTTTCTACTTCTTGTGTGGCTATTTCTCCAAGACTAAAGTACTCTCTTGTGGAGGTACAGAAGGTTCAGGAAACAAGAAACTTAGAAGACCCAAGAGGCCATTTCCTGACGCTAAATAATCAGTGAAAAATTGTTGGAGCAAATGGAAACTGAGGTGGTATAGCTGCTGCACAGCAAACTCCAGCAATGCAGCTGTGTCAGCCATTGCAAGACTCATTCATCAAGAAGAAAAACACTGCTCTCTAGAATCCAGAGTCTAGATGCTCAGCGGAGATGAATACTACAATGTTACTTTGAAGTTAATATAAAAGAAGAAATTTGTGGCAAAATTCACTAGACTGATAATAACAATATTTGAATTTAATAGTAAAAAGGTGTACCAGTGACAACTATTTACAAATCAGAAAGACCAAAACTTTGTGGAAGATCTAACTGCATGAACATTAACATACATACTTTCATGCTATGTAAGTGATAATCCAGCTTTATCATACATGGGAAAAAACCCTATAGCAACCATGGCTAGCAGTTCTTACACCTCATGGTGAGTGGCAGTCAGTTTGTTAGGGCTATAGCAGTAGGAGAGCAGGTGCTCAGTGAGCATGAAGCCCTGGGTTCTATCCCTAGCACCTGAGAAACAGACAAAACGGAATGGAAGAGTCCTGACACAGTAGGAAACAGACGTCAAGTATGAAAAAGGGTTTCTGATTCCTTCTCTGCTTCATCTACTTAAAGACATATGAGCCTCTAAATGCCTGGCATGTGCCAAATGCCAGGCCAGACTTACACCTGTATAACTTTATGTAACTCTCACAATGTACCCAAATTAAGAGTATCTAAACCAGAAACGAAAACTAATCCAGCCCAAGTGACTGCTGAACTGAGACTCAAGCAGCAGCCTACACAACTCACATCAAGTCATTCTCCAGGCCTGGAACTCTGAGACTAAATAAGAAGGAAAATAGAATAAACAAATTTTCAACAAAGCTAAAGAGATTAATTAATGTATGTCATTTCCCTTCAAAATTATATTGTCCTACTCCTAAATTCTAAGAATTGTCCCCAAATCCACTCCAAAATTAGTCAATAACAACGTCAAATCTCTGGGACAGTAAAGATAGCTGAGTAACACAACTTTAGTACAAAACATAAATAACAAGCCTATAGCTAGATGATATATAACATGCCTATATATATTTCCAAACATGAAAATCACATAAATAAGACTTTAAATGAAATTTTAGTCTTATCATCCTTGGTTGGGAAAAGATTACTCCCCATCAAATGTTGACAAATAAAATTTAAAACAGGTAAAAAGTTTTTGTAGAATATCTTGGTGTTGGGAGCCAACTCTGAGCCGAAATCGGCTATTATCTTTGCAGCCATCTTGAACCATGTACCTTGACAAGAGACTTGTTTACAACAGCTGAACACACTCTGATAATTATCTTGATCCTTTCAGTCAAGGCCAGGCACACACCTTTAATCCCAGCACTTGATTGACTCAGGAGAGATATAAAAGGAGAGGCCAGGGCAGACCCAGAGTCAGAGCTAGTCAGACTCGACAGAGAGCTAGACAGACTCGATGGAGAGTCAGAGGCAGAGAGCAGACAGACTACTCAGAACAGACAAACTTCGTCTCCAGACAGACTTCGACTAGACAGACTCGACAGAGAGCAGACAGACTCAGACTCTGTCTCCAGCAGGCAGACCTTGTCTTTGACCAGACTTCGTCTTGTCTCCATTCTTTGTGTCCCTGTCCCCACTCTCTCTCTGTTCCCTGACCCTCGGACCGGAGCAGCAAAACGGCTCGCTACATCTTGGTACACTTGCATATATTAAGAAATAAAGGGGGAGGCTGGGAAAGATGGCTCAGCAGTTAAAAATCTCATACTGCTCTTGCAGAGGACCCAAGTTTGGTCCCTAGCATCCATGTTGGGAAGCTGAAAATTTAATACCCACTTCTGAACCACACAGGCACTAAAGGCATGTGCACAACCCTCCCACACAGATAACTAAAATAAAGTCTACAGAAACATAAAAAAGAAGTCAAGGAGCTGGCAAGAAGGTTCAACAGGCAAAGGCCTTGCCAATCCCTCCAAGTTGTGTCTGACCACACACATGGCCACACAAAGTTGACTCACAACACATGATCACATACAGAGTACATATAAAAAGATTTTGCAATTATTTTTTCAAGTTAGAAAGCTGGGCCTGGGATTTCTGAGTTTGAGGCCACCCTGGTCTACAGAGTGAGTTCCAGGACAGCCAGGACTACACAGAGAAACCCTGTCTCGAAAAACAAAAAAAAAAAAAGAAAGAAAGCAAGCAAGCAAGCAAGCAAGCAAGCTGGGCCTGAAAAAAAAAAAGCTGGGCCTGCAGCTCAGTGATACAGCATATGAAGTCTTAGGTTCGATCTCCAGAAAAGGAAGAAGAAAGGAGAAAGATAGAGGAAGGAAGGTGGAGAGAGGAGGGAAGAGGAAGGAAGGAAGAGGAGAGAAGAGGGAAGAGGAGGCAGAAGGACAGAGGGAGGTGAGTGGAGGGAAGAGGATAACAGGACGTGAAATTTCTTTTGGTGGTAAGAGAGTATTACCATATGTCATTTACTTTCAAAGTTCAAGTGTAAATTACTATGTACGTTATGTTAAAGGGGATAACACAAATCTGCTTAACTCAGTGACACTGAAGATGGTTTTTAAATTCTCCATTTGACCTTAAGAACTTAAGACAGTTACTACTTACATGCGTTAACTCACCTGCATAAGCAACAACCCAACGATGAAAGCACTGCCCTGACAGTACCCAACCTCACGATCCACTAAGGAGTACGCCTAAAAAGTAAGATATGATGTTCAAAATACTTCAACGTGTATATTCTATCTTTCTTCTCCAAAAACCTAAAATTGGTGAGACAGTTAAATTAAAAGTTCATTTATTTTTGTAAAAAGCTCTTGCTTACTTGTTGGAGATGTTATTCTATAAATATTTAAAAAGCAAATAGTTTATTACATAAAATTTATTTTGACAATTTCCAAATAAGAAAGTGGCAGCTCCTGAGGACAAAGAAAATAAAGCAATCTGTACTCAGAAAGGTCACAGAGCTTAAAAGTCAAGTAAAATTTTTATCTGAGAGAGGTAAATAGTACATACAGCTAAGGTAAAACAACAAAATTCAAATGATTTAAGAAGTTAGAATTTCACAGAGGTAGATGGGAGAAAAAGAAACTGGGAAGGCAATACTGAAGAACCAAGAGTAAACTTTTAAAGAGCCGAGCACACTAACAACTAAGACTATTCTCAAAGGTCATGAAGCTGTTAGAGTGTGAACCATCCATCTATCCTCATAAAGCACCCTGCAATAGTCGGTGAGAGTAAGTATCTTTTTTGTCAACCAATGGTAAATAATGTGACAAGTTTTCTAATAAGTTCCCCAAACTACATGTTGATGAAGTATCAGAATTAAAGCACTAAAACTAAGTTATCACCCAAGTACCTGAATATAATGGAAATTCATGCTTCATTATGGAAATGTGTAATTTCAACCTCTTACAAAATCATTTCTTTTATTTAAAAAATGAGTAAACAGAGCTCACCTTCATTACATTAAATAAAACCTCCTGTCCAAGGCTATCTTTTTCCTTAAAAAAGTTGTGTTCTGGGTAAGTTCTAGCAATGTCCCTTCGGATCAGTTTTTCACAAGGTGAAGTCATTTTCAGGAGTTCTGAATACTGGTCCTTAATTGGCATACTCTGTGCATTACATAAAAGTTGCCAAACTATTGCTCTGAAGTGGTGGGGTATCCCTTTACGAACAAGCTCCTAAAAACAAAAAGAAAACAAAAATTTAAATGTCTTATACCTTGTAATCCAAGAGTTCTAGGGAGGGGAGTGTTGAAATGGAAAGCCTTATGAATTTTATAATTTACAAAGTTTGTTAAATAATAATGAAATTTTTTAAATAGGCTACGATTTGGCCTTGGGTAAGCTCTGATCAGAGGCTACAAAGCCATGATAAATTGTCGTCATCTCACTGAGGCCTTTGAAAGTATGAAGGCCCACACACATCGTGCTAGTGCACTGTCAGTCAAAGGGCTGCTGAAGGAAAAAGGCAAAACACTAACACGGAATGTCACAACTTCATTTCTGAATTTACAAAATGGGAGAATTTAACTTCTAAAAATTTTCAACTTTGAATTTCTACAACCTAGACTTCTATCAAGCACAGATGATGAAGACATAAAGGCAACCTTTTCCTAACACAGCACACAGGTTTCTAGAAGAATCCTTCCGTTTTTCCTAACACCCTACAAGTCCAGGTCTCTTACCCTTGGGATAAGAGAAAGAACTTCAGTAAACAAAGCAAATACCTTCACTTGCTTCTCTTTCTTCTTGCGTACATCATCCCATTCATTCACAATTCTTCCCCAAAGAATCCACGAGTCTTCCTCTAGGTGGCTGAGGTTGCTGGAGGCTGACGAACTTGATACAAGAGAGGAGCCACTGTTTCTTCTTGATCCATTCACTGATCTTAAAGACTTACTGTCTGTTTCTATTAATCTAAACAAAATTAAAACTGTTTAAGATACCATCTTACATGATACTAGATAAAGTAAGGACATCATTTAAAAACTTCACAATGATAATTACTTTTTGTTGTTAAGACAGGGTTTCTCTTTGTAGCCCTGGCTGTCCTGAAACTCACCCTGTAGACCAGGCTGGCCTTGAACTCAGAGATCCACCTGCCTCTGCCTCCCAAAAAGATTAAAGACAAGTACCATCATGCCAGCTCTAAGTTACAGTTTTAACAATTTTTGTTTGGTTGAAATCAGCAACTTTTGCACTTTTTCACTACACATAGCAATTAAAAAGCTGAACCAGTAAAATGTATTATAAGCATTTAATACAATCAGCCCCACTATAATTCATATTGCCACTGAAAATAAAGGAGCCAATGAGAATAAAGTGTTTGCTGCCAAATCTAACACCCTTAGTTCAATCTCCAGTGCCCACATAATGGAAGAAAAGAACTGACTCCCCTGGGTTCTTCTCTGACCTATACATGTGTGCCACAACATCACGCACAAAAGAAATACTTTAAAAACAAACAAAACAAGGAAGGAAGCACAGCACAGTGGTGCACAGCACAGTGGTGCACACCAATAGTCTCAGAATCTCAGAATAGACTCACCTATCAGGAAGTTCACTTAATCCCAAGAGTTTTAAGACCAGCCTGGACAATTTCAAAAACAATTCAAGGACCAATAGGCTTAACAGGTCAAGGCACTTTGATGACCTAAGTTCAATCCCTGGGGCTCACATGGTAGAAGGAGAGAAGCAACTCCTACAAGTTATCCTCTGACCTTGACAAATGCCCCCAGATAGATAGATAGATAGATAGATAGATAGATAGACAGATGATAGATAGGTAGATAGATACATGATAGACAGATGATAGGTAGATATACAGACAAATAGATAATAGATAGGTAGGTAGGTAGATAGATGGATAGTGTTATTTTTAGATGTTTTACATTCAAATTAGGGAGACTTGGGTGGGGTGGCTCTATGGGGTACATATATTTGGAAAAAACTCAATAGAATCTATGGATTCACTAACCCTTAAATCCCACATTGACTATGGGACCAATGATTGACCAAATCCCTTCTCTTTTTTCCTGTTCTACATACATGTATAGCCTATCTATCCAAAGTGTCTGTGTGTGTGTGTGTCTGTGTGTCTGTGTGTGTCTGTGTGTGTGTTGCAATTATACATTATACGTAAAGATGTGGCAAAACCAGGCTCAGATTACTAGCCAGTAGCAGTAAGTATGGAAATCTCCTATGCTCTATAATCCCTCATTAGCCCACAGCCCAGGCTAACCAATAGCTTTGAACATCACTCAGCTTGTCTTATAAAACTGGGTTTGTCTCTTAAGATCCCTGGTGGCTTTTGAGATTGCAGCCATGTTTTAGGGTCCTCTCAAAACAAAGATGGTTAAGGAAATGTAAAACATCCATTCCAGCCAGGTGGTGGTGGTGCATGCCATAAATCCAGCACTTGAGAGATAGAGGCAAGTGGATCTCTGTAAGTTTGAGCCCAATCTGATCTACAGAACAAGTTCCAAGACAGCCAAGGCAACACAGAGAAACCTTGCCCTGAAAAATCAAAACTCTACTCCATGACTCGTTACAGTATTAAGTTCCCAATTTCAATCACATATGCATAGGTTGTAAAGGAAGTCTAGAAAATGTGGTCAAAAATGATAAAGGGTTCAGATAGGAGACGTACAATTTGTCTAATGTCACTTTCAGTAAATTCTCAAAACAATCATCTGTTTGGGGGACAACAAATGTTCTCAGTACTACTTTAAAAAAATATGAGTACTGAGGCAGAAAAGAAACATGAGTTAAATCCTATTTTGTGATTATAAGATCTTACCTTTCGGAAGTCAGATCGGTAACATCTTTATAGCCCTTACAGTATTCAGTCCAGTGCAAGTATATTAAGCAAAAAGAATGTTATAATACCAAAGTTTTAAAAAGCCTGTACATATATCTAGAAGATATACTATAAATCATACTATATTATAAATTATAAAAACAAATAAGTTCTACTCTTATTTGGAAAACATTTAATATATTTTCATAGCAATAGCAATTTAAATAATTTAAAATTTTCCCAAATATTGTTAGAAGCAAAGAAGACAGGAAGATAATGAAATAGGCAATAATCACGTAAAGACAGTCCAATGTCTTTACACAACACAGAAGCACAATTTAAATCACACTAACTCTAAAGTCTCCAAACACCAAATCTAGCCAGCATGGAGTCAACACGCCTCTCAGAAACCAGTGTCAGATTATGAAATGAACCTGCAGATCCCTCTCCTTTCAGTCCACCTCCATTCCCTGGGGATGCCAAACACTGCAGCAGACCCAGCTTTCCCCCTTTCTGGGGGCCACTAAGCCCTGCTTCCTAGTCATACCCATTCCTTTGGGTCAGCCAACAATACTGTCTTGGGCCTCCCCAGTGGACACCCCAATCCTGGACTGAAGTGTGCAATTTTCATTCTACTTCCTGTCTTCCATTACAATCCCTCCAGTCTCACCCAGAGCCCTACATACAGAAGTCAGCTTGGAGGTCCCTCTTCTCTCCAGGCCCAACCCCAGCGGCAGTCCCCCACCTCCAATCCATTCCCTAGGGACTGTTGCTGAACAGTTGGTTTAGTCTCCAATTTACTCCTTCCTGTGAACTTTTCTCTGCCCTCCCTGTATTTCCTACCTGTACCCCCAACCCCCATGGCCAAGGCTGACAGGGACTCCCTACCCTTTATTATTCTTTGCCTTACTGCAATTAGCTTGTAGGATACCCTCTTCCAACTATACAAACAGCCTGAGGACTCTGCCCCCACCTTTCGGTGTGGATAAGATCCCCTTGGATCTTTCTTGAAGCTGTTCTCAGCCTGTTCTCCTAGCTTACCTCTATTCCTCTCTGCCACCCACCAACCTAAGAAGCACTCCCTACCAGGCAACCCACAACCACATTTTCCTATGATCCAGAGAGGGCAACAGACGCCAAGGGATGGAACACTCACTCAACAAAGACAAGACCAGAAATCAGCATCTACAGGCATCTCAATCGTGCTAAGCCTCAATGCAAAGACACCAATGCAAAAAACACAATGATTACTATCCTAGGCAAAAGTCTCCACCTGAACCCAGGAACCCAACCCTACTATGTAAGCCATAAGAAAGGCAATAGAGCTGAGGCATGAGACAAGAACTTCAAAGTAGCAATTATGAATACAGTTAAGGACCTAACACACATGAACGAATCCCTTACAGAAGTCTATGAGAGCACAGACAGTAGAAGGAAATGAGTATAACAGTTAAGGCCTGAAGGTGCAGAGAGGGACATAAAGAAAACCCCAACAGACAAAAACCTCAGAGGTAAGGCATATCAAACAGAGCACGAGACATGGAAGAGAAAATCTCAGGTTGAAGACAAGGTAGCAGAAATAGAATACCTCAGTCAAAGAAAATGTTAAATCTAAAAACATTCAGGCATAAAACATCCAGGAAATCTGGGACATTATGAAAATCTACAAATTACAGAAAGAAAAAGAAGAGGAGGAGAAGGAGAACCATGACCACCACCACCAAATCAAAGGCACAAAAATATTTTCAACAAAATCATAAAGAAATTTTCCCTAACCTAAAGAAGGGGGTCCCTATCATGGTACAAGAACCATACAGACAGGACCAGAAAAGAAATTCTCAACACACATAATAAACAAAGACAGAATAGTAAAAGCTACAAGGGAAAAGACCGAGTAACATATAAAAGCAGAGCCATTAGAAAAGCACCTGACTTCTCAATGAAGACTCTAAAACCAGACAGGCCTGAATGAATACTCTACAAACTCTAAGAGACCACAGATGCTAGCCCAGATTATATCAATCACAATATACGAACATAGGGAAATAGAGCATAATAAGAACCAAATTTAAACATTATCTATCTACCAATCCAGCTCTATAGAAAGTGTCATAGGGAAAGCTTTAATCTGAAGAAGTTACCCATGCCCAAAAAAACACAAGGAATACATCATACCAAGACAGTGAATCAAAAGACGGATGAAAACTCCACACCAACAAAATAAAAGGAACATTGTTCAGGGATAAGTTTCAGTATTAATGGTCTTAATTTTCCCCCAATAAAAAGATACAGACTAACAGAATGAATTAGAAAACAAAATTCATCCTTCTGCTGCATCCAAGAAATACACCTTACCATCAAGGATAGACAATACCTCAGGGAAAAGGGACAGAAAACATACTCCAAGGAAATGAATCCAAGAAGTAAGCAGGTGGAGCCATTTCAATATCTGACAAAATAAGGCTTCAAAATAAAATTAAGCATAAGGGATAGGGAAGAACATTACACATTCAAAGGAAAACCCGCAAAGATTGTGTAATTCTAAACATGTATACACCAAACACAAGGGCACCCAAGTTCATAAAGAAAAAACTTCTACAGGTAAAATCATATATTGATAACAAATAATTTCAATACCCAGCCTTCACCTATAGATCATCCAGACAAAAACTAAAGAGAGAAATCCTAGAGTTCAATAATATCATAAACCTAACATACTTAGCAGATAGTTACAGAACATTTCTCCCCAAACAATAAGACTATGCTTTCTTCTCAGCAGCACATGGAATGCTCTTCAAAACTGAACACGTAACTGGACACAAAGCAAATCTCAATAGATAAAAGAAAACTGAAATATTACCCTGCATCCTATGAGACTGCTACCAATTAAAGTTGGACACCAACTGAACAACCCACTACTGAAGAATGGGTCAAGATCAAAATGGAAAAGGAAATTAAACACTTTCTTTGAATTGGATGAAAATGAAAACACAAAATATTCAAAACTATGGGATGTAATGTAACCAAAGCAGTGCTAAGAGAAGGCAATTTCATAGCACTAAGTGCCCTCCTGAAAAAAACTGGAGAGATCCCAGGTTTCCACTTAGAAAGCTTCACAACAAAGAGAGAACTAATACCCAAAACAGTCTCCAGCAAGTAATAATCAAACTCAGGGCTGAAATTATCCAATCAGAACAAATACAAAGTTTAAACGAAGGGAAGAGTTGGTTCTGGACAAAAGTCAGCAAGATAAACCCTTAGCCAGATTAACTACAAGGTGGAAAAGAGACTATTCAGATTAACAAGATCAGAGACAAAAGGGACATAACTGCATTTAAACTCCTTTCTTTCTTAGTGTTTGCTGTTATGTCCCTTTTGTTCAAGAACTTGAACTCCACCAAATTATAAAATTTAAAAGAAATGGATAATTTTCTCAATACATACTCCTACCAAAATGCCAGGACCAGATGGTTTTAGTACAGAATTCTACCAGACTTTCAAAGAAGAGTTAATCCCAATACTATTCAAATCATTGCACAAAACAGAAACAGAAGGAATACTGCCCAGTTCTTTTTACAAGGACACAGTTACTAAGATACAAGTAGGTTTCATCCCAGAGATGCAGGGATGGTTCATTACATGTAAACGGACAAATGTAAACCATCTATATAAACAGACTGAAAGACAAAACCACACGATCATCTCATTAGATGCAGAAAAGGCCTTTGAAAGAATCCAGGGCTGGAGAGATGGCTCAGAGGCTAAGAGCACTGACTACTCTAACAGAGGTCCTGAGTTCGACTCCCAGCAAGCACATGGAGGGTCATAACTGTCATAATGAGATCTGATGCTTTCCTCTGATGTGTCTGAAGGCAGCTACAGTGTAAAATAAATAAAAATAAGTAAATCTTTAGATGAGCAGTGGTAGCACATGCCTTTAATCTCAGCACTTGGGAGGCAGAGGCAGGCAGATTTCTGAGTTTGAGGCCAGCCTGATCTACAGGGTGAGTTCCAGGACAGCCAGGACTACACAGAGAAACTCTGTCTCGAAAAACCAAAAAAAAAAAAAAAAAGGAAAAAAGAGAAAAAAATCCAATACCCTTTCATGATAAAATTCCTGGAGATTCTAGAGATACAAGGGACATACCTCAACATAAAACAGGTGATTTATAGCAAGCCCACACAGCCAATGTCAACCTAAATGAAGAGAAACTCAAAACATTGCTACTAAAATCAGGAACAAGACAAGGCTGTCCACTCTCTCCATACCTATTCAGAACATACACTGCATGAAGTCTTAGCTAGAGCATTTAGACAACTGAATGAGATCAAGGGGATACAAACAGGAAGGAAGGAAGTCAAAGCATCTTTATTTGCAGATGGCATGATTTTTATATATAAATGACCCTTAAAACTCCACCAGGAACTGAGTGCTGGTGACTCACACCTTTAATACCAGCACCAAGGCTAGCCTGGTCTACAGAGCTAGTTTTAGGACAATCAAAGCTACACAAAGAAACCATATCTCTGAAGAAAACAAAACAAAGCAAAACAAAAACTCCACCAGGAAACTTCTAAAGCTAAAAAACACTTTCAGAAAAGAAGCAGGATACAAATCAACACAAAAAAAATCAGAAGTTTTCCCATATACAAATAACAGACTAAGCAAGAAATCAAGGAAACAGTACCTTTTACAACAACTTCAAAAAATTAATATGTAAACAAATTACCTTGCAGTAACTCTAACCAAGCAAATGAAGCCTTGTATAATAAAAACTTTAAAACATTAAAGAAAGAAATTGGGACGATATCAAGTGCTGGCAAGATCTCCAACATTCATTGATCAGTAGGACTAATATAGTAAAGATGACCATCCTATCAAAAGCAAATCTACAAATTCAATGCAATCGCCATCAAAATTCCAACACAATTCTTTACAGAAATTGAAAAAAAAAAAAATTTCACCTTCATAGGGAAACACACACACACACTACTAAAGCAATCCTGAATAATAAAAGAACTGCTGAAGGTATCATCACCTCAGATTTCTAGTTGTAATACACTTATAGTGATAAAAAGAAACACACTGAACAACAGAATCAAATTCAAGACCCAAACATAAGTGCATACATGTATGGACACCCAAAGAAGGAAAATAATGTACACTGAAAAAAAGACAGCATCTTCAACAAATGGTGCTGGTCAAACTAGATGACTGTGTACGGAAGAAATCAAACTTTATACATTTAGAGCCCTGCAGAAGACTCTACTCCAAATAGAACCAAAGACAGTGGGGGTTGGGGCTAAGGAGACTGGAACAGAAGGATTAAAAAGGAAAGTGATGAGTGGAACCAGAGAGGGAATATTGAGGAGGGACACCTAACACTAAGGGCCATTTGCAAAGTCATATAGAAACCTATTCCTATAGGAGCTACTTAAAATCTATACACATATAAAAGAAATCTACATGGAGAACCCCAAGTAGACATCTTACACCACCAAATCAAACTTCCAGTGCCATGGATGAGTTACATGGAGTTGAGTCCTTACTCTCAAAAATAGTGACCTGTCTGTATAGAATGCTACTGCAATAGCAGCACCAATACTGTGGATACCTAGCCACTATCGGATTGGACTGAAGGCCCATTCCACAAGATGGAACCCATGCTTGACACTGTTCAGGTAGCCAAAAATCTGAGACTGCATAGGCCACAGGCCTAGGAGAAAACCAAAGACTATTGTTCTGCTAAAGTAACATAGCAACAAAAAGACTAACAACATTTGCTCTACACACAGACCAGTGTCTCACTTGGCCATTATTAGAGAAGCTTCTCCTTATAGTAGCTGGAAACCAATACAGAGACCTACAGCCGGACAGTGTGCAGAGACTGAGAGATACTGCAGCACTGTCCTAGACGGGATGTCTTATTAACCCCTCTATGCAGAGATCAGAGAGCTGTACAGAGGAGGAGGCAGAACGCCTGGAAGAGCCACAGGGGATGGAGGACACAGGGAACAAGGCCTTCTAGACACGGCAGGAATCATGCACATAGAAACTCGGACACTGTGGCGTCATACACAGAGCCCTTACCAGTCCTGGTCAGATGGGGTCCTAGTACTGAGAGGGGAAAGTGGACATAGAAGCCATCTCCAGTTCACAACCACTTGCAAAGAAAAGGTTAGCTTTCTCTAATGGAATCTCACTGGGTATATAACCATACTTGAGAGCAGAGCCCATGCCCAGCAGTAAATGGCCAATACAAAACTAACTTGTGGTTTTACAGGTTTTTATTTTTGTCTCTTACTACTTTGTTTGGGCTTTCTTTTTAAAATCTTATTGGTCATTTTCTTGTATATTATAGGATCTAATTTTGTGTTATTATGGGTTTTATTTTTATATCTGTGTTTCTTGTGCTTTTTAGTTTTGCTATTGTTTATTCTGGTTTGTTTTTCCTTTTTTACTTGACTGTTTCCTAAAATAAAAGAGAAGGCGTAAAACTGGGAGTAGGAATGAAGATGTACAGCTCCCTTTTAATTACTGTAAACTTTCCAAAATGTGTTTAAAAATATGAATTATTTAGTGAAAGGTTATTTTCAGCACTTTGTAAAAAGAAGAGGTGTGAACAATATAGCTGCTTTCTCAAGTTTCTTTAATATTCTAGAAAATTTTAGAATGTTCTTCTCAAAAGTTCTAATTACAAAGATTAAAATTCTCTTCTTAAAAAGTTAAAAAATAAAAAGTTTCTTCTGAGATTTGAAACACTGTGGAATACTTGACACAACAAGTCTCTTCCAAGTGAACTGCAGGTCGTCAGTGGTTTGTTGAAAGTGAACCAAAGGTAAAATCTGGTAACCTGGTGACAGCTGTATCATGACATCATAGCACAACCTATTACGAGTTTGTAATGATGGTTGTGTTACAAATCAAACAAACAAAAACCTACTACACTGCCAACCACATCATCCCTGACCAACCGTCATCCTCCCGAGCTGCCCAAACGGCGTCTTTCTGCGGTACCGCTGCAGCTAGGCTGCCTGGCACGAGCCCTGGGCAGAGGCTCCGGCGGAGGGATCCACAAAGGCTAAGGTCTCAGAAGAGATAGCTACCGCGGCAGCACAAAAAGGGCGGCTACAGGGTGATGCGCCAACCGATGTGAAGACAGATAGTGTCCACGGTGGCTGGCCCGGAAGCTGAGTGGGCCTCGGCCCTCAGCGCATTCTGCCAGGGCCAGGCCAGAACTGCCCGCCTCCTCTTCTGCGGCTAATCCAAAACCAACAAGACAGCCCCAAGCCCTCAGTGCTTGCCTCGTTCCACCTGGGGCCCACCAAGACAGCCTTCCACCATGGCTCTGAAGAGAATCCACAAGGAACTGAACGACCTGGCACAGGATCCCCCAGCACAGTGTTCAGCAGGTCCTGTCGGGGAAGATATGTTCCACTGGCAAGCTACAATCATGGGGCCAAATGATAGTCCCTATCAGGGCGGAGCATTTTTCTTGACAATTGATTTCCCAACAGAGTACCCCTTCAAACCACCTAAGGTTGAATTTACAACAAGAATTTATCATCCAAATGTTAACAGTAATGGCAGCATTTGTCTTGATATTCTTCGGTCACAATGGTCTCCAGCACTAACTATTTCAAAAGTACTTTTGTCCATCAGTTCTCTGTTGTGTGATCCCAATCCAGATGATCCCTTAGTGCCTGAGATTGCTCAGATCTACAAAACAGATAGAGACAAGTACAACAGAACAGCTCGGGAATGGACTCAGAAGTATGCCATGTGACTAAAGAGATTATTGGATATCCTCTACAAATAAAGCTAGGGGAACTCTGAAAGAGAAAGTCCTTTTGATTCCCACTTGACTGTTCTGTTCCCATGAACCCACGCTGTACCGGACTGATCCTCCCTGGTGCATGGTCTTCATCTGATGTACAGTACTGCTGCATGCTGCACACACCAGAAATACTGTGCTTCTGTACCAACACTGTCTCCTAGCAGAGGAGTGTTCTCCAGGCATAACTAGATGTGAGATTAGAAGTTTTCCTTATTGACTTAATCTGGATAACCACAGGTGTGGGGTGGTGGGCACACAACCCTGCTCAGAAGGGGGAAGGAACCCAACCTACAAGAGACGACGAGATTGCTTTTAAGTGGAAGCCATTTAAATTTAAATTTTTAAAATTTATGAAAAGCTAGGTGAAGAACATGAACATTTCTGTACTCATTTTATTCCAAAAGACCTAGAACTTAAATGAACATTAAAGCCAACCAGATTAAGCCAACCCACCTCTTGTATTTTAAAGTCTAATTGGTCAACAAAAATAGACTGGCGCTATCGGTCCATCAAGTGTGACTGGCTTTGTTCTCAAATCTTTTATACCTCAATGACTCAACCTTCTTCCTTTCACACTTTCTCTCCATATCCTTTGGTTTACTTGTGGTTTCTCCGTTGACTCATCACTAAGAGCTCTTATTTTTATTATATTAACTGCTTAATCCATTTGGATGTAAGGGTAAAAGTTCAATTTGATGAAAAAAACTTGTGTATAAAGACCCAATTGCTCCTCTGGAGCGTGTACATTCAAGAATGATTCATCTGTGTAATAAACCAATTATTCTAGCCATTACATAAATTTGTGTGAATAGGCTTTTTTACTTTAAGAACTTATTTAGCTGAAATTAGTGGATTTTCCCTCAGCTTTGTCATGCTTTCATTTAGATTGGTCACATTTTCAAATTATGAAACAATCCAGTTTATAGCTAAAAAGATACTTTAAGAGTAATTTTATTAAACAAGGTAGAAACATAAGCTTAAAGGCATTTTCATGAAAGAATATCCAACCTCCCAGAAATAAAACGTAAGAAACTTGCTTTGTTAATAAAACTAAGATGCATTTTACCAAAACCTTGTGACACTTCTAGGTACATACATAAAACAAAAAAAGCATTACTATTTAGTGAGTTAAAGAGTAGCTTTGACCAAACTCAGAAAAGAGCACAATCATCCAGTAAAATGTCCACATAACTGCTTTGCAATACACTTAAAGGACAGCCACACAATTTTCGATTGTGCTGAGTATGCAGCTTTTTGAAGTCTTCTGCTATCCATATTCTAATAAAGCATTGTTTGAGACGTCAACTTTGTCGGAAACAGCATTTTCTTCCTAATATAACTGCAAAAACCAAGCCATTCTTCGGCCAAGCTGATATTCTCTAGGCATCAGGTTCTTTAAAATGCATCTCTACACTGATACACACACATGCACATGCACACACAGAGGAAGATCACAAGTTCAAAGCCAGCTTAAACTAAGTTATGAGATTGTCTTAATACTGCCTCCCCCCAAAAAAAAAAGTTTGAAGAAAAAAAATGTAGCTCTAATATAGCACAGACAGACACTGTGGCATACATTAGTAATTGTAACACATGGGAGGCAGGGGCAGAAAAAGCACTACAAGTTCAAGGCCAGCTTGGTCAGTAGAGCGAGCACTAGGCTGGTCCAGGCTACATAGACTTTGTTTCAAAAAAAACTAAATAATAAATCATATAACAAATATACAGTATGCATAAAGCCTAAGGAAGTGTAGTACCCAGAGCCTTGTCACTCACCACTCCACAGGAATATACAGTACCTATAGGTATAAAGCTTATGGCAGTGTAATGTTCTGGACCTTCACACTCATGGAATATACAGGGTATATAAAGCCCACAGCGTTATAGCATACCAGGCCTTCCATTTACTCACTGGCTCAGAGCCTGCAGCAAAATCCCTGTATATACTATACACAAGCATAACAATTGTTGTTAACTTTGATGCTGTATTTTTGTGTGCCTTTTCTGTTTAGATACATAAATATCACTGTCTTACAACTACATTATTTTATACAATAACAACATGATATACAGATTTACAGCTGAGAAGCAACAGGAAAGTTTGTATAAACACTCATCCTCATATAGTGAAACCAACCACAGTGCCTCTTCTAGATCTATCATTAAGTGATACAGGATTATATTCAGATAAGACACGCAGAAAAAAAGCATTTATAATTGCCTTAATATGTAGACTTTATAAAAATATCATTAAAATCAAGTATTCTCATTTCTTACTGTTAAATGTGGTCAATAATTTAGGGCCCAAAAACAGATGGCCGATGGCCATGTAATTTCAGCATCAACAGTGGTGGTAGGGGACACACTGAAGGTCAACAACTTCCAGACTTGAGCCTGACAACTGGGAACACGGGGTGTAGCACCACTGATTAAAAAGTCTGTGGCCACTGAGAAGTTCCTCTAAAACTTACTTATTCTCTTTACCATATGGGTTCTTACATCCTGTAAGGAATGGAGAATCAGGGAATACTATAAAGGGGAGGGGTAGTTTAGGTGTTATCTCTAACAGATGAGCTTTCTATCTCTGGCTCTGAGAACTGAACAGCACCAAGATATCCACCTCCCAAGGTGGTATATAGGCTTTGTGGGACATAGATAAGAGTAGCTGTTTTGTTTTGTTGGGTTCTTTCTGGGCTTTGGCTTATGTTTATTTATTTGTTGTTTCTTTTGAGAGCAGAGGTCACTTACTTTGTGTATGAAAGCCTGCATGCAACAAGCACTAAAAACAAAAACAAAACCCTCTGTAACACTGTGTAACTGAAAAGCACAAAAGAGTTCTGGCTTTGCACTCCCATCCTTCACCACACCTGTCCCTG
>NW_021605170.1:1054863-1069056 GCF_004785775.1 Grammomys surdaster | reverse complement strand
CTCTCTCTCTCTCTCTCTCTCTCTCTCTCTCTCCCTCCCTCCCTCCCCCTCCCTCCCTCCCTCCCTCTCTCTCTCTCTCTCTCTCTCATGTGGAAACATTATATATGGTGTGTGTGTGTGTGTGTTTGTGTGAGGTGTGTGTGAGAAAGTGAGAGAGAGATAGAAAGGGAGGAAGAGAGAATGTAATGCAAAACATTCAAAATGCTTAGGTGTTACTGAATGCTCGGCCCTTAATAGGACTCTCAGGGACTCTCCTGAGGCCCAGAGAACATCACAGAAGAAACAGCAGAAAGACTATGAAAGCAGGAAGATGGAGAGGGGGTGATATGAAACACATTTCTGGAAATAATTCAATAGTAGCTGTGGTAACCTTCACAAGACTGGGCCTGTCAATATCCCATCCTGGGTTAGAAGAGGGCTCATCTTGGCAGGTAATAGCTAGCAGGACAAAGAGAGCCTCTTCCTTCAGTGGTTAGTTGTCTATGTTCACTCAAGTAAATAAGCCCATATTCATCCTCATACAAGAAACCCTAGATGAGAAACTGTCTGGGAGAAGGGAGTAAGAGTCAGAGAGCTAGGAAAGGAGAGGGTACATACATGAAACTATCAATAGTGTCAACAAAAGGAACGGTCATCAGGCGTTAGTATTTGTGCTGTGACGTACTTGGAAGACATCCCTGTAGACAGTACCAACAGCAGTTGGAGAAACAAGTCTGAAGTTCAGGGAAGAAAAAAGTAAAAAATACAGAAACTTGGCCAATTGTAAAGAGATGACATTAAACACTTTGAATATCAGACGTAGCTCACTGTTTGTGGGTATCAGAGCAAGATACAACAGCAACCAGTCAGCATGTCAACTGGTAATTTGCAAATTGCTAAGATAATTTATAAAGAACCAAGGGAGAAAAATGCTGTATTAGAAAATCACATGGAAAGCTAACTATTCTAACACTTAAAAGCAGAGTCTTATCACAAAGAGATAGTGTTTCCAGTATAAAATTCCAAGATCTCTAATAATATTACACTAAAACATGGTATGAAACACTGTGAGAAAGAAAATTTGTCAACTAAATGGTTAGCAATCAGTAAAAGTAAAAGACTGACACATATCTGGATCTTCTATAACAAAATAATTAAATGATTTATACAACAGGTATTTATTGTTCACAGTTCTGGAAGTTGGGAAGTCCAAAACCAAAGCACTAAGATTCAAATATGACAAAGGCCATTTCTCACTAATGGTGCCTTCTATTAATGTGTTCACACATGACAGACGCTGCCAAAGGCTCCCTAAAGAGTCTCTCTTTTAAAAAAAAAAATTTTTTTTTATTAGGTATGCAGCACGTATGCCTCCAGGCCACTCCTAAAGTCTCTTCTTTAAACAGCATTAATCCATGAGAAAAGAGCTTCCCAAAGGCTCAACTTGTTATATTCCAGATTAGAATCCAACACAGAATTCTGTTGTCACTTTCAGACTACAACAAAACTACGTGCCTAACATAGAAGACTGACATGCTTTTAGGTAAACAATACTGATTCCTCAACAGAAATAACAAAAACTTCAAGAGTTTAACACAGAAAACAACTCAAAAAAAGTGTCAGAATGACATATCTCCAACTTCTTACTTACCTTCTTTCAAGAAGTTCAAGAGTCCTTTATACAAAGAATTGAGAAAAAAAAACAATCCTCAGGCAGACATGATGGCGAATGCCTATAACCCTAGCACATGGGAGACTGAGTCTGAGACCAACCTAGATTACATGGGAGATTTTGAGCTACAGTCTGAAACTCTAAATAAAATCCTGCCTTCATTGGAAAGAGAGGGTGGGGGAAGAAATTCAGAAAAATAAAACCAATTCAAACGAAGTGCGCTCCTATAATGTATGTGTGTGAGTGTATATATCGAATATATTGTTATATAATTTATATACACATATGTGTGCACACACAGACATTGGGCTTCAGAGATGGCACAACTGGTTAAAGCACTTACTGTTCTTGCAGAAGACCCAGGTTCAGTTCACAGCACACGTATGTTGACTCACAACCATAACTAACTCCAGTCCAGGGATTCTAACACCCTTTTCAGCCTTTTCTGGACTCCACAGGTTTACACACATTCAGGCAAACAGACACAATGAATAAAAATAAATCTTTCTTCCTTAAAGATATATTTAGACATAGACTTGAATTATCTGTTTTGTTTGTAATATTTTCATTCATTAATAAATTTTTGCTGGATGTTTTATAGAGTATCCTAGGGAAACTGAGGTAATACTGTTTTTGTAACATTTTCTTAAAGTATTTAATGAACAGTAGGCCATCTAGACCAGACTGTACAACAAAAATATAATAAAAGCCACTTACACAATTTTTAATGTTCCAGGCAGCAGCTACATTTTGAAAACTTTAAAAAGTGACTAATTTTTATAACTGACGTTATTTAGGTCTCTTTGTTTATTTTGAGAGAAGGTCTCACTTTATACCCCACGTGACTTGGAACTTGTAGTGATCCTTCTGCCTTGTAAGTGCTAAGACTTCAAGCATGAACCAGCACACAGAGCTAGTATATTTTATCCAATATAAAGAAATATCATTTCAAACAAGAAAATGTTATTTTAATATGTACTCAGTTTTCTTAAAATTAATGATTTATGACTTTTTTCAAAACAAGTCTTCAAAATTTGGTATCGTTTATACTTACAGTATATCTAAGTCAGACTAGACATACTTCAAGTGCCCAACAACTCTGTGGGCTAGCAGCTAAAATACTAAACAGTACAAATCCTATGTAAATATTTAAACTAGGGTATCAAAGATTCATGGTAATTACATTTTAAAGACATACGTAGTATAAAGGGCTGTTTTCATTGTTGTGTCTCCTTGAGTGACTCACTGGAAAGTGCTAAGCAAAAGGAAACAAGGATGTCACACCGCAAGGGAACACCACAGACAGGGAGCTCACACCTTCCAACAGTAACATTTCCACACTGAATTAAAATAAATCATACACACTTGAAGCTTACCTCCTTAAGTTCATCTCTGCCAATGTCTTTGTATTTTTAGTAAGAAAAAGAAAAGCACATTAACGCAAGCCAAAAAAAATCTGTCCTATTTCAACTATGTCTATCAATTATTAACTTTCTTCAAACAAATCTCTAATATTGCACTAAACTATTTCTTCACCTTTTTCTGGGGCTGCCACATACACTTTTTTTTTCTAAGAAGAAGCTGAAATGAAACCATGTAAATGAAGATGATTCTCTGCTCTCACGTCGTACATCTGAGTTCTCTGCAGCCCGGCTTCCACTTTCTACCACTTAAATCAGACAGCTACAGACATAAGGGGCGGGGTCTCCACAGGAAAAATGCTGGTGACATACCTACTGTGGGGTCAAAGGGAGTAATTCTGCCAAGCACTTTTTATCTTGGACTTGTAAACTACACGACTTCCTTACCAGTGGTCAGAGAAACAAGAGGGTAGCAGGGTAAAGGAGAAGAAGAAAGCTAGTCTTCAGGTACGACCTTTTATTTGGATTTTTGTTGTTTTTAATAAAGTTAAATGTATCTTTCTGCTAGGCCTGACATGGGCTTTTGAAAACTCAAAGCCCACGGCAGTGACATACCTCCAACAAGACCACATCTCCTAATCTTTTCCACCAAAACAACTCTACCAATCAGAGACCAAGCATTGAAATACCTGAACCTACAGAACCATCCTCATTCACAGTACCACAGGAGACTCATACCTGATTTACAAACTATTACAAAGCTATAATAAAAAGGCAACACAGTACAACCTTATGACCATAAATAATAAATGTGAACAGAATGAAACTGACTGCAGATAAAGATTCAAACATCTATGAACAACTGATATCTAACTAAAGTATCCAAATAATTACAAAAAGAGCAAGTGATCAAGCAAAGAAAGGAACTGAGTATGGTACACACTTTCAATTCCAACACTAAGGAGACCGAAGAAGGCAGATCTCTGGGACTTGAAAGCCAGCCTGGTCCACATAGAGAGTTCCAAAATAGCTGAAGCTACACAGTAGAGAAACTGTCTCAAAAAAAATAGTTATTTTAACAGATGCCATAAAACCATCAAACATGCACACAACCGTACATCTCCAGTTTCAGGAGAGCCAAGGCCCTCTTTTGGCTCACTGAGAGCATCAGGCATATATGTGGTAGACATTGATACACATACACACATACACACATGCACACATACATATATACATACATACATACATGCAGGCAAAACACCCATACACATAAAATAAAAATCTTAAAAAGCTTCTCAAAACTCTGATCTTATATCACATACAAGCAAATTTAGTAAAATCACCTGAACCCAGGAGTATGAGGGACAGCTATCAATCTAGTTAGGTGACATCTCTTGTAACAACATCAACAAAGTAAAACTCTAAGAAAATACAGAAGATACTTTGTATGATCTTCTGTCACCAAACACACTGACCTGGAGGTCAGTCTTTAAGTTGGTACTTCATCAGAACTGTGGTGCTGTAGAATCGAGGTGCTGAGTTGGCAGGTCAGTCATGCATAACCTGTACAAACATGAGGTACTATCTGTGTCTGGATCCTCTGCCCCATGGAAAGCTGGGCATGGAGCCATTGCCTGTAACCCAGCAGAAGGTGAGAGGGAGAACACTGACAGGCAGGTCCCTAGAACTTGCTAGCCAGATAATCAATGAGCTTCAGGTTCAATAAGACACTGACCCAGAAAGTACAGTGGAAAGCAACAGAGAAGACATCCAGCATAAATCTCTGGCTTCCACCTCCACATGTGCACTTACATCCATGTTGAACACATACCCACATCCATGCGTGTGGACACATGCGTACACGTACACACACACACAGACTTCTATTTAGGAGAATGACAACCACTAATGGGAAAAGAAGATAGGAAAATCAACCTCCTGAGAAAGAATGTGCATCTTAAACAAAGAATTCTCACAACAGTGGCTGGAGAGATGACTCAGCAGTTAAAAGCACTGACTACTCTTCCAGAGAACCTAATTTTGATCACCAGGACCTACACAGTGGCTCTTCACTATCTTTAACTCAAATAGCAGGGGATCCAATGCCTTCTGGCCTCCATGGGCACCAGGCATTCATATAGGATACTCATGTATATACATGCAAGCAAAACACCTATACACACATGATAAAATAAAAATAAAGTTTAAAAAAGAATTTTCAGATATACTAAAGCAAACAATATAAATTTGTAAAATCAGACATAATCCAGGCATGGTAGTACCTGCCTTTACTCCTAGCCCTGGTGAGGCAGCTGCAGATGGATGTCTGAGTTCAGGGCCAGCCTGGTCTACATGAGTTTCAAGTCACCCAAGGCTACTTAGTGATACCCTGCCTCCAAAAAGCATCATTATTATTATTATTAATTTTATTTTATTATTTCAAACAAGTAACAAGAATACATTAACAGTAGAAAAACACAAATGAATCTGCATGCACTACTGGGGCTGGAGAGATGGCTCAGAAGTTAACAGCTCTTGCTGTTCTTACAGAAGGCCCAGGTTCCCAGCAACCAAACAACAACTTTAACTCTAGTTCTAGGGAATCCAACACCCTTTCCTGACTTCTGCAGCTACCAGGCACACACATGATGTTCAGACATATATGCCTGCAAATGTTTACCACACACTTAAAAATAAATAATTCTTTTTGTTGGTGGTGGTAGTTTTGTTTTTGTTTTTTTGAGACAGGGTTTCTCTGTGTAGTTCGGGCTGTCCTGAAACTCTCTCTGTAGACCAGGCTGGCCTCAAACTCAGAAATCTGCCTGCCTCTACCTCCCAAGTGCTGGGATTATAGGCGTGTGCCACCACTGCCCGGCTAAATAATTATTTTTTTAAAAAGAATGCATTATTTTGAGATATGGTGGCATGTGCCTGCAGCCCCAGAACTTCTCAGGAGATGGAAGTGTCCTCAACTACACATTGAGTTCCAGGTCAAATAAGAGATCTTAAAAAAAAAAAAAAAATAGTGAAAGTAAAATAAAATAAAACCATGTGGTATCAATACCTATTAAAATGGCTAAAATTCAAAACCACTTGCCTAACACACATGAAGCTCTTGGTTCAATCTCCCAACACCACATAAACTGTGTGGTGCATCACCTGTAGCACCAGCACTCACCAGATAAAGGCAGGAGAATAACAAGTTCAAGATCCCCCTTAGCCTGGGCTACATGAGACCCAGTCTCGGAAAAAAATGTTTGATCATAATTAAAGTGATGAAGGTAATCTCATCTGGTCCTAACTCCACTTTGGTCTGCTTAGACACTTCTCAGCCTTGTACCCCGTAACAGTGACATCAGTGTTGACAACACAGTTGGGATTTCCATGACCCTAGCCATGGTTCAGATGTATTAACCAAAATAATGTTTACATGAATTTGAACTAAAATAATTGAAGAAGATATGGAAGGAACAATTGTCAGCCAGGTGGTGGTGGCACACACCATTGATCCCAGTACTCAGGAGGCAGAAGCAGCTGTGAGTTCAAAGCCAGCCTGGTCCTTACTTTCTTTTGTAGATGATGGTCCAGACAGTTCTGGAACTCACTATATAGGCCAAGCTAGAACTCAAGCTCAGAGTCTGGCTCTGCCTTGTTGAGTGTTAAGATCACAGGAGTGCACCCACACCCACCTCTAAAGAGTTCAAAATTTAACTGAGTAAAGAAAATCTGGATTCCTAAAAGAGGAAATAATTACTGTCTCACTCTTATGGGAATGAGATACCTTGCCTTCCATAGGATTTCTCATTCTAAAATAAAATCAGGTACCTAGACTAGACTGAATTATTTTATATTTTAACCAAAGTAAACTACTTAGAAAGTTTAAAATAAAAAAGGAGAACTGAGAACACAGGTCAGTAAGGGAGTCTCTGCCTAACATGCAAGGGCTAGGGGGTCACTCCCCAGCTCTAAAAACTACATAAAAAAAGTTTTGCCCTAATAATTCAAAAAATTTTCGCAGAATTTAGAGTCTAAAGTACTAATAAAAAAAATGGAGAGCAATATTAGCTAAAGCATATCTTAGTCTTAAACTAACTTCCTAGGGTAATGCCTGAAGGGGTCTGTTAATTCTGATAAACAAAGGACCAGAAACCAGGAAACAAGGAAACAAGCATTCTTAGTAGAAATGAATACTTAAGCTGGACTGTGGTTTGGTTTGTATAATAACCAAGAGAAAAGTCCAGCAACTGTCCAACTCACCTGTTCTGTTCCTCCAGCTTAGCCAGCAGTTCTAAGTCGTCTGGACTCAACTTTGATGGGGAAGATGGTGACTGTGTTGGTGTTGACAGTGTGGTGGATGAGGATATGGTGTGTAGTGAGGCAGATGGACTTGCCACCTGACTGGCCATCTGACTGACTGTGTGCGATACAGTGTTCTTCACCCATGAGAGAGTAGAACTCAGCTTTTCTGTCACCTTGTCTGTCGCCACCTAAGAGTAAGAACAAAATGCATATGTTAGTTTTATTCCAGTCATTACCACAAACTTGGTGATCCTCGTAAGTTTAACACAAAAAAATCACTGAGATGATGAGGACTAAACCTGGTTCTGCTATGATTCTAACATCCAGACATTGAAACTGGTTTTTTAGATCTATTTGTTTTTATTTTATGTCTGCCTACATGTATGTATATATACCATTCGCATGCCAATTGTCCTCAGAAGTCAGAAGAGAGTGTCTGATGCTGAGACCAGAGTTATACATGGCTGTGAGATGCCATGCAAATGCTAGGAACCACACTCAGGTTCTCTAGAGGAACAGTAAGCACTTAATTCACAAGCCACCTCTCCAGGCTGGGAACTATTCATTTCTACTATATTTCTAACATCAACAAACCAGAGAGTGTTTTCCAAGCAATAAAGTGAAGCCTGGTCTGATGGCACACACTTAATTCTAGCACTCAGGAGGCAGAAGGAAGGCAGGTCTCTGTGACTTCAAGGCCAGCCTGGCCTACACTCCTGGTTCCAGAAGCATCAGGACTACTAAGTGAGACCTTGTCTCCAAAATATCAAAGGAGGATGTTCTCTTACAAAATTTATATTTCACTAACATATACCTTAAAAATCTATATAGTACTTGGCTTCCTGTTGGAGTGTAAAGATGTGATCTCTCAGCTTCCTGCTCTGGCCTTGTGCTCATGACGCCTTGTCATTGCAGACTCCCCATTGAGAACTACAACCCAAAAGGAACTTTCTTCTACTAAAAAAAAATAAAAGTATATATACACACACACTATTCGTGTATATATGGGAATATTCCATCAAGATATAAGTACATTTTTTCTTCTTTCTTTGTAAAGGATATTCTTTATTGAGATTTTGGTCAAAAAATATTTAAAAGCCAAGGAAGGAATATCAGGAGGAGTGTGCTTAACATGCAAGACTAACAAGATTGTGTGTGCGTGCGTGTGTGTGTGTGTGTGTGTGTGTGTGTGTATGTGTGCATGCTTGATATTCAAAGAAGTTGGTTAGTTCTATCCTTCTACCAAGTGGATTCCAGGCTTGGTAACAAGCACCTTTACCTGCTGAGCCATCTCACCAGTCCTAATAGATTTACATAGAATTGTACATTTAAAAAATTACCATAGCCAGGCAGTGGTGGCGCACACCTTTAATCCCAGCACTTGAGAGGCAGAGACAGGCGGATTTCTGAGTTAGAGGCCAGCCTGGTCTACAGAGTGAGTTCCAGGACAGCTAGGGCTACACAGAGAAATCCTGTCTCCAAAAACAAAAAAAAAAAAAAAAAAAAAAAAAAAACCATTAAAAGAGTCTGTATGGAGCAGGCTAGATGGTTCCACAGTTAAAATCACTTTTTTTTTTTTTGTTTCGAGACAGGGTTTCTCTGTGTAGCCCTGACTGACCTGGAACTCACTCTGTAGACCAGGCTGGCCTCGAACTCAGAAATCTGCCTGTCTCTGCCTCTCAAGTGCTGGGATTAAAGGCGTGTGCCACCACTGCCCAGCAAAATCACTTTCTCTTGCTGAGAACCAGAGCTTGATTCAGCACACAGGGTCACTGAACGATCTAGAGCCCTGGTTCTAAACCTGGAGTCGAATGACCCTTTCATAGGCTTCACCTAAGACCACCACAAACATAGATATTTACATTATGATTCATAACAGTAGCAAAATGAAGGGTGTGTGTGTGTGCGTGCGTGTATGTGTAGGTGTGTTTGGTAATGAAATAGCAACGAAAAAAATGTTATAACTGTGCATCACCACAACATAAAGAACTGTATTAGAGGGTTGTAGCATTAGGACGGTTAAGAACCACTCACTCATCTAGACTATCCAATAACCTCTGTGGTCTCCACGGGCACCTGCATGCATGTGGTACACAAACATACACAGGTACATACACACATAAAGTAAGTAAATTTTGCTGTTGTTTCATTTTTGTTTTTGAGACAGGGTCTCTCTACATTGCCTTGGCTACTCTGGAACTCGCTACATAGATGTACTCAAACTCACAGACATCCACCTGCCACTGCCGCTTGAGTGCTGGGATTGAAGGCATGAACTACCACACTTGAATAAGCAATGTTTCTTTTAAAAGACCTTGTGGATTAGCAAAATGGCTCAGTCAGTAAACATGCTCACGGATGCCTAGAACCTGAGCTTGATCTCTAGAAGTCATGTAAAAGATGGCAGGAGGGAACAAGCTCCACAAAGTTCTCCTCTGTCCTCCATATGTGCACCATGGCAAACACACCCATGTATACTTACAGTAATTAAAAAAACAAAAAACAAAACTTGTCACATATGTAACCATAAAGATTACAAGCCATGCAGTACTTGTATGACCTTAAGATTTCAAATCTTATGTGATAGAAGGAAAAAACTTAAGCACTATAAACTATCTTCTGAATTAACATGCCAGCCACCCTTAAGTTTATGTACAGTAATTGATGCACAGACATTAAAACACCAATGCATGGCCGGGCAGTGGTGGCGCACGCCTTTAATCCCAGCACTTGGGAGGCAGAGGCAGGTGGATTTCTGAGTTCGAGGCCAGCCTGGTATACAGAGTGAGTTCCAGGACAGCCAAGGCTATACAGAGAAACCCTGTCTCAAAAAACAAAAACAAAGAAACCAAAACAAAAAACACCAATGCATGCACAAAAATCTCCAATTGGGTTGTCCAAAGCTGTAAAAGGGGGGAGAGAGTCTCTCTCAACATCCTAGACTTCACCCTCGTGTGAAAATTCTACATGGGAAAAGAATAGTATGGAAGAATATTCTAAGACATAGTAAGCCATTCCACAAAGCAGTGGAGCGTCTAAGACAACAAAGACTCAAGTACTGATGGAGCAAGGATGTTACCCCAGGCTACCTCCTGCTTTTCAGATTCCCTCCCTGCTAAAATGTCTTTCCTTTTGAAATAGTATTACAGAAGAAGTCAGATGGCCCTGGTTACAGAGAAGAAAGCTCCTTAAGAAAACCAAGCAAGATGAAATATGGGGCCCAAGGAAAGAATCATGGGGCAGAGTAGGTCTAGAGCTGGAGAGATGGCTCAGTGGTTAAGAGCACTGGCTGCTCTTCCAGAGGTCCTGAGTTCAACTCCCAGCAGACACACAGTGTCTCATGACCATCTGTAATGAGATCCAATGTCCTCTTCTGATATATGTTAAGAGGTCAGCAATGTGCTCATATTCATAAAATAAATAAATCAAAAACAAAACAAAAACCTAGGTCTATACATTAGAGGACTTCCAGCAGTTTCTCAATGTGTTACTTTCAATGTGATCCACCAGGTTGCTGGTGAGATGAGTCAGAATGAACCCATCCAGGGAGGCCAATGGAGTTATTAACACTATCAGTGAGGCTGCCTTTGAGGGACAGTTCGGACAAGCTGCATGCCGTGCATCCAAAGAGGACAGTAGGCATGACACTGCCCATTGTTCAAAATCTGGCTCCCATAGGCAGGATCTAATGACAGCTGCTCCAGGTGTGCCACCAGGTAAAAGTGCTTACCATGCAACCTGGTAACCTGAATCCATCCCTAAGACTCCAGCCTCAGCTACATGAAACTGGCTCAAAAATAAATGAAATTCTAAAATAGCTTTTAGTTTTGACCTTTTCACATCTTTGCATTCAATTACATGTGTGTTATCTTCTGCAGGCTTCAGGCTGGCGCTACACTAGCAGCTCTGACTGACGGCTTTGCACCTCACCTCTGACCCACATCTTCAGCACCTCACATCAGCCTCTTAACCCACTATCACTGCTTTTCTTTTTCAAAACATTTGTACATTCTTTTAAAATTTCTTTATCCCCTTAATATTATTAGGATAATGTTTAATGTCCAGAAATTTTTATATTTCCCAACTATTTTTCTAACTTTACAACAAAAGTTATACAATGATAGGGTTACTGGTTTCTAACTTAACTCTACTCTGGTCTCTGGGCACAAGTGAAAGAGCGTCTCATATTCCGGAATGTGGTCTGTCACGTAAGCTTAGAGAAATGTGCTTTTTGCTGTAGTCTTCACTCATCAACCACCCCTGCCAGTGTGCTCAGCAGCAGCACATGGAGGGTGACAGTCTCCGGTTCTGACCCATGTCACTGTGAAGAAATGAATGACTGTACCTTGTTATATAAGGACTGTCTTTATTCCTGGAAACTTCCTCTCAAGTCTGTTTTATCTGAAATTAATATAGGTACTTCAAATTTCTTTTGATTTATCAGCAAAGCCCAAAAGACAAGTAAAAAAGTAAGTAAGGCCCAGGCATGGAGGTCCATTCCTGGAATCCCAGCACTCTGAAAGTTGAGGCAGGAAGATTCCAAATTCCAGGCCAGCCTAGGGCTATATGAGACCTCATGCCTCAAAAAAAATGAAACAAAAAATTTACAAGCATATACACAGAGGAAGGCAGGTATGAAAACATCTGGTAGTTTCTGGATCTATTTTGGTGTGGGGGGGAGGGCATTTTCCATTCTTAGAAATACAAGTTTGTATACAAAAGGGTGTGTTCCCTTCTGAAAAGAAGAGTTTTTCCAATAATTATTTTACTGAAATGTAAAGTCATATCAAGGCAATAAAGTTTTAAATATTTTTAATTATTTTGCTTACATAGGTGCTTTGCCTGCATGTATGTCTGTACACCATTAGCATGCCTGATTCCCAAAGGAGGCCAGAGAGAGCATCTATTTCCTGGAATTGGAGTTACAGACTGTTATTCGCTATCTGTGGGTACTGGAACCAAACCTGGAAGAACAACCAGTGCTCTAAAGGACTAAGCTATCTCTCTATACAAACAAGTTGTTAATTAAGTAACCAAAAACAAGCAGAAGATAAAAGCATACTTTCACAACCTGTCTAATCAAGAGTCCCTTCTACATCTTTTCCTGAAAGGCTTATTCTGGGAAAGGCTGTTATTTCTTTTCTTTTTTTTTTTTTTTTCTTGGTTTTTCAAGACAGGGTTTCTCTGTGTAGCCCTGGCTGTCCTGGAACTCACTCTGTAGACCAGGCTGGCCTCGAACTCAGAAATCCACCTGTCTCTGCTTCCCAAGTGCTGGGATTAAAGGCGTGTGCCACCACCGCCCGGCCAAGGCTGTTATTTCTAAACAGCACTTGCCTGAGAACTATTACCCATCTCACTTTTCTCTCCATACTTCTGGCTATATTCAATATTTTGAATTCAAGTATAGTAAAAATACAAATGAGTGCTTTTTCTTTGCTACCTGGTATTGTCCTCTAATTTAAATCCCATATGTCTCATACTGTCCTTGCACTGTTACATTAGCTATTATTCCTTAAAAAATAAAAATATTCAGAAAACATCAATATTGTCATCTAAACAAGGTCTACTTAGATGAGATGGCTCAACAAGCCAAAGCACTTGCTGTGTAATTCTGACTACCTGAGCTTGACCACAAAAAGCCAGATGCGCTGGCTTGAATCTGTAATCCCAACATTCCTAAAGCAAGACTTGTGAACAGGAGAGCTCCAGGCTGGCCACCCTAGAGCACACAGAATGGCAGAAACAAGACAGATCCTGCTTCAGCAACGTGGGAGCAGAGAAATAACTCCTGCACAACATATTCAGAGTTCCACACATGTGCCATTTATTCTCACACCAGCACTCACATATACACACACCTTTAAAGTATAAATAATGTAATTAGAAAGTATATTTAATAAGGCTGGGTGGATACAGTTCAATGATTTAGTGCTTGTCTAATGTGTCTGAGGTTCCAGGTTCAACCCCCAACATTTAAAGGGGGGAGGGATGCATAGTAAGCTACTGACAAACTATTTGTCCTTTCCATAAACCCTCTTAGTACAAAAACAAATTACCTGAATAGAAGGCACTCAGTATCTTCTTTAGATAATTTAAGATTATGATTATTAAATAGCACATTGTAATGAATGAACTTCTAACATCCTGTATGACTATCACAGTTAATTTTTAAAGTACTGTATTCATTCACCAAAAAAACTGTTAACATATAAACTTGGGTCATGACTGATACCCAGCCAACCTCTCCTGCTGTATGAAGAAGGATGAAGTATGAAAGCAAGTGTGGTGGCACCTGCAACCCCAGCACTTGGGAGGCTAAAATATGAAGATTCCAAGTTCAAAGCCTGAGCTACATACATAGCAAAATGCCTTTGAAAACAAAGACAAAATAAAAAAAAAATAAGTCCACAAAATAAGCATGTGTCCTTACCACATCCAATGGAGGGGGAGCTACAATGACAACTACCCACTTGTAGCCTACTTGAGTTTTCTACAGGCAGCCTGTATTGGTTTCCTAGGACTGCCATAACAAAGTACCACAAACTAGATAGCTTAAAACATAGGGTATCTTTTGTCTTGCAGTTGTAGAGGGATAGATGTAATGGGGCTAGGGTGAAGCTCAGGAGTACAGTGTGTGCCCAGCATATGGGAAGCTTCACTCCATCCCCATCACTGAGAGTGAGAGGGTACAGAAATGTAATGATTTAAATTAGCCCACACAGAGACTAAGGAAAAGCCAAGTGAAGATACATACTCTGGCTAACGCCCAGCTGAAGTTCCAGCATTAACTCCAACCATGCACATGAACACATTCCAACCATGCACATGAGCACATTCCAACCATGCACATGAGCACATTTCAACCATGCACATGAACACATT
>NW_021605170.1:1054599-1054853 GCF_004785775.1 Grammomys surdaster | reverse complement strand
CACATGAGCACATTCCAACCACACACATGAGCACATTCCAACCATGCACATGAACACATTCCAACCATGCACATGAGCACATTCCAACCATGCACATGAACACATTCTAACCATGCACATGAACACATTTCAACCATACACATGAACACATTCCAACCATGCACATGAACACATTCCAACCACACACATGAACACATTTCAACCATGCGCATGAGCACATTCCAACCACACACATGAACACATTTCAACCATGC
>NW_021605170.1:1046455-1054589 GCF_004785775.1 Grammomys surdaster | reverse complement strand
ACATGAACACATTTCAACCATGCGCATGAGCACATTCCAACCACACACATGAACACATTTCAACCATGCGCATGAACACATTCCAACCATGCACATGAGCACATTCCAACCACACACATGAGCACATTCCAACCATGCACATGAGCACATTTCAACCATGCACATGAGCACATTCCAACCATGCACATGACCACATTCCAACCATGCACATGAGCACATTTCAACCACACATGAGCACATTTCAACCATGCACATGAGCACATTCCAACCATGCACATGAACACATTTCAACCATGCACATGAACACATTCCAACCATGCACATGAACACATTCCAACCATGCACATGAACACATTCCAACCATGCACATGAACACATTTCAACCACGCACATGAACACATTTCAACCATGCACATGAACACATTCCAACCATGCACATGAGCACATTTCAACCATGCACATGAGCACATTTCAACCATGCACATGAGCACATTCCAACCATGCACATGAACACATTTCAACCATGCACATGAGCACATTCCAACCATGCACATGAACACATTCCAACTGATCCTGGGCGGAAAGCAGACTGCAAGGGCAGCCAGTCTCCTCAATGTTCTTTCTAAATCCCTGACTCATAGGAGATGCTCACACACCTCAATGATTATATAAAGTCACTAAGTATGATGGTGTTTTGTTATACAACTCCAGTAGCTGGAACAGCATCATGCTGTTATTAAATTAAAATATTAACAATGCTTAAAGCAAAACCAGAAAATTAAATTTCTCAGCTATTAGTAAAGACTAATAGGGAACTTGTTTTTAAGGAAACAGCAGATTCAAATATATAAAGGTGGGGGGATCTTTTTTACTTGCCTGAAGGTATGATAGGTACAAGAACAGGAGTTAAAATCTCAGACCCAAAAAAACTATACTAAAGTCTGGAGCCTAGAAAATAGCTCTTAATTAAGATAGTGTGGTGCTCTGAATAGGAATGGTCCCCACAGACTCATACGTTCAAACTCTTGGCCTATGGGAATGGTACTATTAGGGGGTGTAGCCTTGTCCAAGTAGGTGTGGCCTTGTTAAAGGAAGTGTGTCACCGTGGAGGTGGGCTTTGAGGTCTCCTATGCTCAAGCTCCACCCAGTGTGGAATCTAGTCTCCTCCTGGCTGCTTTTGGATCAAGATGTAGAACTCTAAGCTCCTTCTCCAATACCATATCTGCCTGCATGCTTCCTGTCACAATAATAATGGACTGGAACTCTGAAATTGTAAGCCAGCCCCAATTAAAAGTTTTCCTTTATAAGAGCTGACTTAGTCATAGTGTCTCTTCAAAGCAATAAAACCCAAACTAAGACAGCTAGGAAAAACTTGAGCTGGAGAGATCACTCAGCAGTTAAAAGCACCGGCTGCTCTTCCAGAGGATTCAGGTTCAACTCCTAACAAACACATGGAAACTCACGACTGTCTGTAACTCTACTTCCAGAAATTGACAACTTCTTCTGGCCTCCCTGGGCACCAGGACACATGTGGTGCAGACATAAATTCAAGCAAAACATCTACATGCATAAAGAAAAATTATTGAAATAGGCTAAAATATTCAGTAAAGAAAGGGATAAGAGCTCTTAGGTCAGTGGCAAACAATCCCTGATTAAATTAAATGTGGAAAATTAGTTCACAGCCATTAAAAGAATGAAACACCAATGGATTCTAGAGCATTGATTAACCCTGAAACAGTGTACTAGATGGAAGAAGTGGAATCCAGACTGCACAGTATGACTCCATTTGAATGAAATGTCCACTATAGGGATGTGTGCAGCCAGAAGAGTCTGATGAGGGAGAACTGACAAGAGCAGAGGAGCAGAGCAGCAAACACTAACGTATAACAGTGTCACCTCTCTGAGGTGACAGGAATTGATTTTAAATTGACTATGACAATAGTTGCATGTATGAATAAATATACTAAGTCACTGAGTCATACTTCAGGTCAGCAGTTCTCAAATTGTAGGTCAGGACCCCCTTGAAGGTTGACACAACCTTTTTACAGGGGTCCTCTAAGAACATTGGAAAACACAGATATTTATAATTTATAACAGCAGCAAAATGACAGTTATGAAGTAGTAATGAAAATAATTTTATGGTTAGAAGTCACCACAATATGAGGTGTTAAAGCATCACAGCATCAGGAAGGTTGAAAAACCACTGCTTTAGGTAAACGATTAGGGATATGTACACTATTTTCATTTGAGACTCAATACAAACATTTACTCAAGAGGGAACCAATGACAGGACCAAAGTAATGATACCACCAAAGTCCAATCTGGTAAACCAATGAGTTTATTAGAGTTATTCACAAGAGTATAGGTAAAAGGGCAAGGGTAGGGCAGGGACAACTCAAAGACAGTAACATCACCAAGAGCAGGAACCCTGGAGTTTATTATACTACTTGCAGAGAGCTCAACAGGTCAGAAAATTTCTCCTTCAGGCAGGTCTGAGTCTCTTCCAGGCAGCAGGCTAGTCTGTTCTCCTCAGCAGTTCTTACTGTTTATGTAACCTTGGGGGAAAGGAGGAGAAACAGACAGACCATTTGAATCTGGTCAGTTTCAGGGACTTCCTGTGACTTATGAGTTGCCTGTAGTTCTATGTTTAGGGCTAAGGCCCCATAAAATTTCCATCTTTCATATTAGTATATCTTTTGGTGTCATCCTTGTTCAGGCCTTCTTTAGGCAGTCATGCTGATGAGATCTCATGCATTTCATCATGTCTACTCTGATATTTCTAGGAAACAAAATGTGACAGCAAATTCCCTAATCCTTTGGTTCTTACAACCTTTCTGCTTTCTTCCACTATGATCTTGAGCTTTAGGTACAGGAGTTGGGTTGTATCAATTGGAGCTGGGCACTACAGAGGTCAGCCCTTAAGTCAAATGTTACAGGTAACTGTACCGACTGAGCAGGTTGTGTTTATGTATCTAGAAATATACACACACACACACACACAGAGAGAGAGAGAGAGAGAAAGAGAGAGAGAGAGAGAACAATTAAAATAGAGGCCATAAATTTGAGAGCAGGGAGATCACAGAGAGGAAATCAAAGGGTGAACACAAAATAATTATATTTTAATTTCAAAAACTAAAAAATTAACATAAAAAATAATAATAAACATGAGTAAAACAACCCCCCCAAAAAAGGCAAACACCACCAAACACTCAAACACTGCTCTCACTGCTTTCAAGATTTTTAAGACACTGTTCTCCTGTATTTTAGACCCTAGAACTAACTCTGTGTGGTGGTGGTGGTGGTGGTGGTGGTGGTGTGTGTATGTGTGTTTGTAGGATATTGTGGACAGGTGTGTGTGTACACTTGTGCATGTACACTGGTGCCAGAGGTTTTCCTGTCACTCTCCATCTTGTTTGAGGCAGGGTCTATCCCTGAACCCAGAGCTCATCTAGTGTTCACACTGGCAAGTCAACAAGCTCCTTCTCACTCATCCTGTCCTAACCCATGCTGGAGTTACAAGTGCATGCCAGCACACTCATTCTGGGATGACACTAGGATGTGAACTCTTGATCTTTACACAGAGTTGCAGGCACTTTTCCATTGAGCTTTTTTGGGATTTGTTTTGGGACTGGCTTGACACACAAACTAGTTACCTGAAAGGAGGAAACCTCAATTGAGAAAACTACTCCATAAGATCCGGCTGTAAGACATATTCTTAACTAATAATTGATGAGGGAAGACCCAATCCATTGTTGGTAGTGCCATCCCTGGGCTGATGGTCCTGGGTTCTACAAGAAAGCAGGCTGAGCCAGTAAACAGCACCCCTCTAAACACTCTGCATCAGCTCCTGCCCCCAGGTCCCTGATCTGTTTGAGTTCACATCCTGACCTCCTTTAATAATGAACAGTGATATGGAAGTGTAAACCAAATAAAACCTTTCCTCCACAACTTATTTTCTGTTTGTTTTGGTTTTAGTCATAGTGCCTTATCCTAACAATAGAAACCCTAATTAACATGGTCAGTGTCTCACTATGTACCCCATTATAGCATGACACATGGAACCCTCTTGCCTCCGCTTTCTAAGTGTTGGGATTATAGGCATGCATAACTAGACCAGATGCAATGCTAGAGGGTTTTTTTAGCTTTGCTCTTAGACTTTACAATTCCATGTATCATAAAATGACTCTTCATGTTATGATTGTCCTGTTATAATTTTTTGTTAACTTGCTTTGAAATTTTCAGCTTTTCTTTCCTCCCTTTCCTGTTCCCTAGCATGTAGTCTCTGAAAGGAAGCTGTGTAATATAACTGTTTTTGATTATCAAAGATTAATTGTACAGAGAGGTTTATTGTAACACACATGTATGTGTACAGTGATCGTATCTACTCACTCTAAGACCTTTTACAATTTTTCTTACATTTAATTTTATATGTGAGTGTTTTGCCTTCATGTATGTATATCACATGTGTGCCTTGTACCCAGAGGTCGAAAAAAGTGGATGTCAGATCCCCTAGAACTGAAGTAACATAACTGTGACCCACCATATAGGTGCTGAGAACTAAACCCAGGTCATCTGCAGGAGTAACAAGTGCTCTTAACTGCTGAGTCATCTCTGCAGCTTTCAAGTACATCCTTTCTCCACATTTCCCCTTTTCATTTTAGTTTGTCTTCCTCCTCAGATTCCAACTTTGGGGGTGGGGAGGGAGATTTTGCTTTGGTTTTGTCTGTTTTAAGACAGTCATTCAGCAGGGCGTTGGTGGCGCACGCCTTTAATCCCAGCACTTGAGAGGCAGAGGCAGGCGGATTTCTAAGTTCGAGGCCAGTCTGGTCTACAGAGTGAGTTTCAGGACAGCCAGGGCTACACTGAGAAACCCTGTCTCGAAAAACCAAAAAAAAAAGACAGTCATTCTATGTAGCTCTGGCTGTCTTGGACCTATATAGACCAGGCTGGCTTCAAATCATAGAGATGTACCTGTCTCTGCCTCCCAAATGCTCCCATTAAAGGCTTGTGCCACCATGCCTACATATGTTTGGAGGAAGAGACGGGGAAAGGGGAAGAGGGGAGAAAGAGTATTTGAGTAGTTGGTTTCAGATGATAGACTACAAAGACACATGCCTACATCTGTTTAATGATGTCCTCTGTTACTTAACATGTGACCTCCAGGTTCCAACCATTTTCCTGGAGACAACAGGACTGTTTTCTTCTTTATGGATGAATAAAGCCCCATTGCTTATATGTAACACATTTTCGCTATCCAGTTGTCTTGGCCACTGTTCTATTGCTATGAAGAGACATTATGACCAAGGGAACTTATAAAAGAAAGCATTTAATTTCGGGCTTGCTTATAGTCTCAGGGGGTGAGTCCATCACCATAAGGGTGGTACAGTTAACAGATAGGCAGGCATGCACTGGAGCAGCAGCTGAGAGCTTGCATCAGAGCCAAAGCAAGAAGAGAAGAGAGGGAGGGTAGGAGAGGGAGGGAAAGAAAGGGAAGAGGAAGGGAGGGAAGGAAAGAGGGAGGGGGAAGGGAGGGAGAAAGAAGGAAGGCGAGAGGGAAGGAGGGGGGAGGGAGGGAGGGAGGGAGGGAGGGAGGGAGGGAGGGAGGGAGGGAGAGAGACAGAGACAGAGACAGACATTTGTGTGCTTCATTCCCAGTTGGTAAACTACTGGGATAGTTTTAGAAATACGTGTCCTTATTAGCATAGGAGTGCCCTTGTTAAACAAGGAGTGTCAATGGGGTGGGCTTTTAGCTTTGAAAAGTCTATTCCAGTCCCAGTCTCTCTCTACCTGCTGCTTGAGGACCAAGATATAAAGCTCATAGCTACTTCTCCAGCACCAGGCCTACCTGCATGCTACCGTGTTCCCTGTCTTAATGATAATGGACTTAGCCTGTGAAACTGTAAATAAGTCCCCAACTAAGTATTTTCCACTATAAGAGTTGCCTTGAACATGGTGTCTCTTCACAGCAACAGAAATCCTAAGAAACCTCCCCAAAACAGTTCTACCAGCTAGGGACCAAGCATTCAAATATATGATCCTATAGAGGCTATTCACTCAAACCACCATATTCCACTCCCTGGCCCCATGGACGTGTAGACATATATAATGCAAAATGCATTTAATCTAATTTCAAGAGTCCCATAGTTCTTTCACAGTCTCAACACTGTTTACAAGTCCAAAAACCAAAGTGCTGTCTGGGACTCAAAGCAATCTTTTAACTATAACCCCCCTGTAAATTCAAAAAGCAAATTACATACTTCCAACACACAGTGGCACAGAATACACATTATTATTCCAAAGAGGGTGGAAAGAGACATAATGAGCAAACACTGGACCAAAGCAAGACAGGTGAGCAGCAGGGCAGGCAAACTGTACCTCTTTTTGTCTGATGTCAATAGACTTAGACGGATCTTTGGATCTCCCACTCCTAGCTTTGCTGACTACTACACATTTTTCTGTTGGGATGGTTCCACTTCCTTTATGCAGCTTTCCCTGGAAGGCATCCCAAAGCTCTGACATCTCCAGTAGCTACAGGGTCTCCAACACAATCCAGCCCTCACTTTCACAGCTTCACAAGATGGCCTTGCCGGGCCTCCATGCTAGGACTGCCCTGCCACATACCTGGCCTTAATTGTGGAGGATGATTCCACAAACCCTTTACTCCTGTATCCTAAAAAACAATAATTCAGAACTAGGGGCCCATCCTGCCAGGTTCTTCTTTCTGCTTGGACTGGAATCTGGCCCCTTTTAAGTTAGATTTACACAAACTTTCCTTTGGAACAAATAATTCCTTAGGAACAAATAATTCCTTAAGCCTTTTTCTTTTCACAAGTTGTAGGGTTACCCTAATCACCCTAAGGACACCATTCCCCTTAGTCTGTCTCCCTATCTTTTTGAGCATTTAAGACTTGGCTCCAACATTAAATCTTCTGGGGCTCTTGCTCTACTCAAACTGGACATTTTGTCTTACTTTTTGCCCTGCATGCTCTTTGTCAATGTAGATCTGCATAAGATTACTGATAACCACATGACACAGTCAATATTAGGCTGTCTTGAAATCTCCTCTGCAAATGATATTAGTCTAAAATGGGGGTTCTCAACCTTCCTAATGCTACAACCCTTTAAGTTAAGTTCATGTAGTGATCCACAACTATAAAATTATTTTCATTGCTACTTCATAACTGTAATTATGCTACTGTTATAAATATCTGATATGGAGGATGGTCTTAGGCAGCTAGTGTGAAAGGATCATTCAACCTCTCCAGCAGACTTATCTGGAAAAGGGCAGAAAACAACCATATTCTTGGCAAAATATCAAAAAAATGGTCTCTAACACAGTTAAGCTAATACTGTTGCCCTCCGAAATCTCTCTGGGCCTCCACAGTCCATGCTCCTCTTAGGACTACTGTTTCCCAAGCTTCTACTAGGATGGCCCATGAAGCCTCACTTCAGCATTCAACCACTTTACTTGTCCAAAGTATACTTTCCTCTTATAAGAAGCATGATCAGGCCTATCTCAGAAATAGTCCAGTCCCTGGTACCAACATCTCTCTTAGTTACTTTTCTACTGTTGTAAGGGATACTATGACCAAGACAATGTAAAAATACCACGTAAACAATCAAGTGCAGAGTTTGCAGAAGTGCAGCTGAATTCACAGATTATGCTTCACTGAACTGATTCTTAATTTCTACAGGGGTATATGACCAATTTTTTTTTTTTACCTTCTCTCCATATAACTAACAGTTATCTGAAAAGGTACAGTTTTTTACTATATATATATGCCTCCTGAAATAGCTGAAGACATTTTATGTAAGATCTACTGTGAAGTATCACTTTTAAATGAGGAATGGTAAGATGGGTCAATGGGTAAAGGCACTTGCCAAACCTGACAATCTAGTTCAATCTCTGGGACTCACACTCTAGGAGAAAACAGACTGCTGTGTATTGTCCTCTAAACTTTATACACCTGCCATGACACACTCATGCCTACGTGCATACACATTAAATAATAAATAAAATGTAACTAGAAATAAAGTCATGAGCAAAATAGGTATATTCCTTTCACAGAGCTAGTGAAGAAAGCAGACCAAAAGTGAACAGTCACAAGGATATATACAGCATGAGGACAATGAG
>NW_021605170.1:1009651-1046445 GCF_004785775.1 Grammomys surdaster | reverse complement strand
AGCAATAAGGGATGGAGCCAGGCAATGATGGCTTACACCTTTAGTCCCAGCACTCAGGCAGCAGAGGCAGGCAGATCTCTGAGTTAAGAGATCAGTCTGGTCTACAGAAGTGAGTTCCAAGACAGCCAAGACTATACAGAGAAACCTCATGTCAAAAAAACAAACAAACAAAATGAAAGATGAGGCACAAATGCAAGAGCCTGTAACTATTAAAAATTATATATCGTTATAACTAGTATTATAAGTATAATAACATATTACTATAACTACTTAAATCTTTCTAGTAGCTACATTTTTATAAAGTAAAAACAGGTTGTAACTTAATATAGCCAAATGTTATTCAATAAATAAATGAATATGGTAACATTCTTTAATACTAAATCTGAAAGTCAATATGTATGTAACACTTACATAACATGTCAATTCAAACTAACCACAGATCAAGTACTCAATAGTTTATAGTTATATCTGGCTAGTGGCATCTGTATTGAAAAGTCCAGGTTACAAACAAGGCTAAAAGTACTAGCTTAGCCGGGCAGTGGTGGTGCATGCCTTTAATCCCAGCACTTGGGAGGCAGAGGCAGGCAGATTTCTGAGTTCGAGGCCAGCCTGGTCTACAGAGTGAGTTCCAGGACAGCCAGGACTACACAGAGAAACCCTGTCTCTAAAAACCAAAAAAAAAAAAAAAGAAGAAGAAGAAAATTTTAGCCTCCGTCAGAAGAAAAATTATGAACTAGTCTCAAGCCCTTAAAGGACACTGTGTGTGTGTGTGTGTGTGTGTGTGTGTGTGTGTGTGTGTGTGTGAAAACATATAAGGCAATGAAATGGTGCAGCAGTAAAGGCACTGGCCTGACAACCTGGTGGTACACACCTTTGATCCCAGTACTGGGGAGGCAGAAGCAGGCAGATATTGTCTGTTTCCAAGATTTACCATGCCAGACAAAAACTTTATTTTCTGGTTTCTTCCCTCAACACTTGGTAAATCTATAAATCTATTAATCTATTTCCTGACTAAGAATGCTTATTCTAGATATTTCGTATATATAGAATTATATAATACTCTCCCTTTATATCTGGTTCTTTATTAAGCATGATGTTTTGAAGGTTCATCTATGGTCAGCTACTGATGTCAGTCAGGCCTTTCTAGCTCTTGGTTCTCTATGAACAATGGCATAGTAGGTACCAAACTGACTTCTTTCTAGCAGAAGCTGCTAAGCACAATTACAGCAAACAGCTCAATAGAATTTAAATCTCTGAGTTTAAGTATCAGTATTATTTACACCCTCAACTGTTCCAATGTACTTGAACAAATAAATACATATTATTTTCATACATGGGAACATGATTTTTGTAGAGTCCTTCTTCATGTCAAGACAAGTTTATTTCTAGTCTTTTTTTTTTTTTTTTTTGGTTTTTTCGAGACAGGTTTTCTCTGTGTAGCCCTGGCTGTCCTAGAATTCACTCTGTAGACCAGGCTGGCCTCAAACTCAGAAATCTGCCTATCTCTGCCTCCCAAGTGCTGGGATTAAAGGCGTGTGCCACCACCGCCTGGCTATTTCTAGTCTTAAAAAATATTTAAGGTCTGGAGAGATGAGGAAGAGCTTGGGCAGCTCTTCTACAGGCCCCAGACTCAGTCCTCAGCACTAACATGGCAGCTCCCAACCATGTGTAACTCCAGTTCCAGGGAACCCAACGCATTCTTGTGGTCTCTAGAGGCACCAGGCACATAGGTGGTATACTGACATACACACAGGCAAAACACCCATCCACACACATAAAAGTTTAAATATAAATACTTAAAAAATAAAAGGTAAAAAATACCATAATAATCATCATATGATGAGATCATAGCTTCAGGTTAGCAGCACACCTAAAAAATAAGCAGAGCTAAATAATAACTTGTTTCTGGTTGTTTCTGTGTTGGCCAAAGAGAAGACACTACTTTGTCCTTCACAAAACCTTACACAGTACCTAGTCTACACTAGGCAACAACAAAAGTTCACAAGCAAGAAAGAATAGATGGGTAATTCTGTAGACCTCTTAACTACCTAAAGTCTACATTTTTTAAATATTGATATTTGAAATCTAAAATTGACTATTTTGTGTCTCAGGTTTGTCAGTCTCTGAGGACTCAAATTTAAGCAGAAATTGGCAGGTTGTGAACATACTGAAGGGTCATTATGCTGCGTGCGTCTCTGACAGCTGCACAGACCACACCGCACAGAGCTCCCCCTAGAGAGCACACATGCTGTTAATACAGTCATCAGTTTCTACCTGTACACACTGCTCTATCTCTTCAAGATGCTCAATACCCTGGAAAAACAAAAAACAAAAAAACAAAGCTGGGCGGTGGTGGTGCACGCCTTTAATCCCAGCACTTGGGAGGCAGAGGCAGGCGGATTTCTGAGTTCGAGGCCAGCCTGGTCTACATAGTGAGTTCCAGGACAGCGCAGGCTATACAGAGAAACCCTGGCGGGGGGGGGGGGACCTTGATATTCACTGGACAGTGATGGCACACATGTTTGATCCCAGAACTTGAGAGGCAAATGGATCTCTATGAGTTTGAGACCAGAATGATCTACAGAGTGAGTTCTAGAAGAGCCGGGGCTACACAGAGAAAACCCTGTCTAGAAAAATACAAGAAGAAAAAAAAGACATACCAAAAAACCCTCGATATTCAAATAACCAAATAAAGAGCACAGGCACACACACACTCAACACTGGATTTAAGTTTGGTATATATGTATTACCTACCTTCTTTCAATCTTCTGTTTTCTTGAGACAGGGTCTTACTCTTAGGCCAGCAGGCTAGCCAGGAATTTCCAAAAGTAGCTTAGACTTGCCTCAAACTTGAAGCAATCCTTCTTCTGCCTAAGCTTCTCAAATACTAAGATTACAGTCATTGCTCAGCATTCCTGACGTCATTCAATAATTTCAGGTGATTCTAAGAGCACGAGTAGGACTTGAACTATGTCTTAAGCATGTAAGGGCCGTCGCTGCCATGCCTGACAGCCCAGCAGGAACCCCCAGGACTCCAGGAGAGAAGAGACGTGTGCCAAAAGTCCTCCAACGCATGTCACACTCACACACACTATAACACGTACCAAAAGTCCTCCAATGCATGTCACACACACACACAGAGACTCTAACTTAAAATTTTACAAAGAATTAGTGTGGTTAATTAATGGGAACAAGAACTTTTTATATAAACAAGCAGCAATATCTCCCATGTCAGAAGCATAATCAATACATCAAATGGAGGGGGCTGGTTGTTTTATTGTCTTATTTGTTTTTTGTTTGTTTTTTTTAAGATTATTTATTTATTTATTTATTTATTTATTTATTATGAGTACACTGTAGCTGTCTCCAGACACCCATATGAGGGCATCAGATCTCATTGCAGATGGTTGTGAGCCACCATGTGGTTGCTGGGATTTGAACTCATGACCTCTAGAAGAGCAGTCAGTGCTCTTAACTGCTGAGCCATCTCACCAGCCCTTGTCTTATTTGTAATATTATAAACTGAGAGTATAAGCTAAAACAGCCTGTAAATATGCACAAAAAAGAATTTTAAAACTGAGCCTGGCTGGAGAGATGACTCAGCACCTAAGAGGACCAGCTGCTCTTCCAGAGGTCCTGAGTTCAATTCCCAGCAACCACATGGAGGCTCACAACCATCTGTAATGAGTTCTGATGCTCTTTTCTGGCCTGCAGGTGTACATGCAGGTAGAGCACTCAGCAAATAAATCTTTTTAAAAAAATTTAAAACTATGACTTTCAGGGATAAACAGTACATACAGTTCAGTGTAGAGCACACATCTAGCACACAGAACACTCGAGATCCAATCTCAAGAACAAAAACAAAAATAAGCTTTCAATGGCATTGATGAAGAGCCAGGCCATCCCTGGGTTGAAAGCATGCCTGTCATTTATACGAGTTAACAGCTGCCTGAGAAATGGAATGTAAGAATACAACAAACACTGGGAAAAGTCTAACAATTCATAGAAATTATGATGAAAGGGAAAAAAAAGAAACAACACAACAGCAGTGAAAGTTCCTTTCCTTCAATGTCACTGTGAAGCTAAATTTCAGAAAAGCAGAACTTGAGCAGGCCAGCTCCAGCTGCTGCCTCCACACTCATCTGTCAGCATTACTATGCACCAGGTCCTCAGATAAGACTTCACATTCACATCTTAGTTAATCCTCACTGAGATAGAGTTTTCTGAAGCATGTGAAGCTCAACAATTTCCCCAACATGTTTTAGCTAATAAATGCTTGAGCCACATAATACCAGCCCTAAAATAAATATCTAATCAACTATAAGCTACTGATAAGAAGGTCAGCTATAACTTTAAGACATAAAAACAAAAACATGGGCTAGAGAGTTGGCTCAGTGGTTAAGAGCACTGATTGCTCTTTCAGAGGTCCTGAGTTCAATTCCCAGCAACCACATGGTGGCTCATAACCATCTGTAATGAGATCCAACGCTCTCTTCTGGTGTGTATGAAGACAGCTACCCCATACTCATAAAAATAAATAAATCTTAAAAAAAAAAAAAAACCAAACAAACAAAAACATGTCATGCCTGAGAATTCCATTCAACTGATACCTTTTTAGAAAATTTAATTAAAATACTGAGATGGACAAACTGGAAAAATGGGATTATTTCTATCCTGCAGGGAAACTCCTTTAGATAATTCAAAATAGCTTCAGGAAGTTCCTGAAACTGACTAGATTCAGAGTCATTCTCAGACAATCCAAGCTGAAATGAATGCTATGGCAGACAAGAACAGCTGAGGGGGAGGGGGGATGTTGGGGGAGGGGGGTTGGGGGGGAGCAGAAACCAGCCCAGCTGCCTGGAAGAGCTTTAGAATAAGTCACCTGGAAAGGACACTCTCCACCCTGTTGAGCCTCCCCGAGGTTCCCGGCTTCTGTGAGCTGTCAACCATGCAGGGGTAGGCTTTGGTGATGCAGTTGTCTTTGAGTTATTTCTGTTCCTGTAAATAACTTCTCATCCATATCCCTGTAACAATTCCAATAAAACACACTGAATCACCGTTTGACTTTGGTGGTTGTAGAGACTCTGTTAATCACCTGTCAATAAAAAGCCTGTAGCCAATGAGGTGGGACATCCCACAGAGAGAGAGGAATTCTGAGACAAGAGTGAGGCACTGGAGGCTCACCCCAAACCAAGAAGCCGGTCACATGAAACTGAGACAAGGTGACCAATCATGTGGCAGGACTCAGACTGGAATAAATGGATAATTCACTTCTACAAGCCAGCTGGGGAACAAGCCAACATTTTTGGCCTTTATTCATTAAAGTCTAGGCATTTAATCATGAAATATTAAGTCTCAGAGACATTATTTCTGAGTACAAAGAGGCCAGGTGAAAAAGCTCCTAGTTACAGGTGGTGGCTATACATTAGTCTGTCCTGGGCTCCCTATCTGGGATGAATAAGACATGTGTTGTGTCTGTCACAGCCCAACACATGGAGCTAAGTGTAATGGTCCACACCTGCAGTCTCAGCCCTCTAGAAGCAAAAGCAGGCTAACAAAAGTAGCTTGCACATAGTTAGCATTCTCAAGGCTCTGGGTTTGATGCCAAGCACTGACTAAAAAAAAAGGAAGCATTAAGATGTAAAATTTTTCCCAGCACTCAGAAGGTAAAGGCAGGCAGACCTCATGAGTTCAAGGCCAGCTATGGCAATGTAGAGAGACCCTGACTCAAAATATAAACAAATTTAGTTAGTTAAGTTAGTTTTTAGAACGTTGTAAAACTTTTAATTTACTAGACATTTTTCTTCAGCTAGTTACAGAAAGCTCTAATAAAGTCAAACAAACACTAAATCACCCTTTTAAAATAAAAAGTGCACTTCAGGTAGTGGTGGCACACACCTTTAATCCCAGCACTTGGCAGGCAGAGGCAGCCAGATCTCTGTGAGTTCAAGGGCAGCCTGGTTTACATAGTGAGTTCCAGGACAGCCAAGGCTACACAGAGGAACCCTGTCTTGGAGGGAGGAGGGTGTGTCATATTCCTGCTTAGAAACAAGGATATATCAACTGAGTCTTCCCTCAGTTTTTAAGTCTTGTGAGCAAAGAATTCTGTCCATGTAGACAAAATACAGTACGTTGACCTCCCCATACATACCTTTATGCTTGATAAACAGACATTGAGCCAGTTAAGCCTGAGTTTCCTGGACTTGGCCACATGTCCTAACTCACTCTACTAGCCTTATGTGTGACATACAAATGCACCAGGCTACTTGACAACTTCAATTACCTTCTCTATCTGGAAGTATAACAAACCCAAAAAGAAAAAAGTTCAGCATCTTTACTTTTGTTCTCACCTATTACAGGAATTCCAAATAAATACCCAGAGTATTTCTCACATATTTATTCTCAAAACCATCCTCCAGAGACAGTTGAGATGGCTCAGTGAACAAGCCTGGCAACCTGAGTTCAACCCTTAAACCTACAAAAAGGTGGAAGGAGAACATGGGATCCACAGGGCTCTTCTACATGTACACATGTGCTATGGTACACACATGTCTGTTCGTCTAACCTTTCTTCACACTATGTGAAAATGTGCTTCTGTATTTTTCATTGTTAATACTGTACCAGCAAAGAGCTAAGTGCTAGAAGAATTTTAGTACTGTCATTTCTATGGCCCATCACCAGGTTTTCAAATTTTGTAAATATTCGGCCTTCTTCACCTGCCTAAAGGCAAGCCGAAGATTCAGAGATTGTCTCACTATTGATTGGTTGTAATAAAGATCTGACAGCCAATAGCATGAGCGGGAAGGAGGAGGGCGGAACTTCTGGGCAGAGGAGTGACACAAGGAGAGGAAAGCAATCCTGGGAGATTCAGAAGGAACAGAAAGGGACAGACATGGCAGGTCATAAGCTAGAATAGTTGGTTAAATTTGATTGGTAGCTGGGAGACTGCCCCAGCAAAATGCCTAAGCTTTAACCTATATTAGACGTCTCCATATGCCGGGCAGTGGTGGTGCACGCCTTTAATCCCAGCACTTGAGAAGCAGAGGCAGGCGGACTTCTGAGTTCGAGGCCAGCCAGGGCTACACACAGAGAAATCCTGTCTCGAAACACACACACACCCACACACACACACACACACACACACACACAAAAGTCTCCATATCTTATTTATACCTCAGGCAGATCCACAAAAAGTCTCAAATACATGTCCACATACATCATATACATGCAAATAATAAAATATTTAGTTTTTTACTGTAAAATTCATCCTCAACTTCAAGCTCTGTCTTTTCACCATCAAATCATGGGTGAGCCTCCTACTATGTTACACCTGAAGACACATCTTTCTTCTTTCACATCATGTTACATAATCGTTTATTAAAGCTACAATTTTTTTTATTTATTTATTTATTTATTTTTTTTGGTTTTTTTGAGACAGGGTTTCTCTGTGTAGCCCTGGCTGTCCTGGAACTCACTCTGTAGACCAGGCTGGCCTCGAACTCAGAAATCCACCTGCCTCTGCCTCCCAAGTGCTGGGATTAAAGGCGTGCGCCAGCACCGCCCAACCTGAATTTATCTTTGACATGACAAAATATCTATACTAGGTCAAAGATATCAACTCATCATTTCAGCACCGATTCAGAGTCACAATCTACATCCTCATGTCTACACCAGTGCCTTATAAAGTTTTCCCTTAAACAAATAAAAGACAGAAAACAATTACCCACCAAAAGGTCAGCTCCATACTAATTCTCATTACAGATGTAGAACACAGAACGAGACAGTCCTTCAGGAATCCTAATAATGAACTTGCAGGACCATCAAGAGGAAAATCAACAAAGAAAGCCCAGATTAGGGCCAGTTTCGCCAGTTTTAGAACATTTTTCAGAACACAGCTGCAAGTGTTGGAAGACTACAAAGAACAATGAACAAGTTCTTAACCGGCATTGTCTGCAGCCCTCAAAGGGTGAATGAGCCACGGCGATGTAAGCTTGGCTGCCGTGTACCGAGCAGTAATAACCTGCAGACTGCAGAGCAGGGAAGGGTCTCAAGGACAGTTAGTTACAGTAATAGGCAGTTAGGGTGCAAACAGTAAACAGAGTAATCAAGTGCAGGAATAAGCGATGGGACAGTCCATCCTGAGAAAACTGAAGAGACCAAAGCCAACAAAGTCTACCTGCAAACACAAAATTAACTGACATGTTTATGAGGAAGGACTATCATACCACCATGGTGATCAGGAATTGCCAAGGTCATTTCTGACTGGCATCTTGAGCGTTACATATAAACATAAAAGAAAAATGATTGTAATGTAGCAAAACAGGAAGGGTTTGAGCAGTGGTAAGCACCTCAGGCACTTTGTATTGTTAAAGCTTGCTAAAAATCACTGTGAAGGGCACCATGGGGCTCACAAGTTCAGTGGCTAAATAGTACCAAAAAAAAAAAAAATCTATTTAGCAGCACAGATTTCATAAAGATTTTTGTTTTTTTGTTTTGTTTTGTTTTGTTTTTCGAGACAGGGTTTCTCTGTATAGCCCTGGCTGTACTGGAACTCACTCTGTAGACCAGGCTGGCCTCGAACTCAGAAATCTGCCTGTCCCTGCCTCCCAAGTGCTGGGATTAAAGGCGTGCGCCACCACCGCCCGGCGATAAAGATATTTTAATACAAAAAAAAAGTGACAAGAGATAATTTAAAGGTCTATCCTGGGCTGGGGAGAAGTTCAGTAAGTCAAATGCTTGCCATGCAAATGTGAGGACTACAGTTCGGATCCCCTGCACCCAAGTAAATGCCAGGTGAGCAAGGAGGCCTGCCTGAAATTTCAGAACGCTTTAAGAAAACAGGGGATTCCCCCAAGCTAGACTACCCATTATCAGTAATCTCTGTGTTTAATTGAGACCCTGCCTCCGTGAATAAGGTAGAAAGTGATAGGAGGGCCTCCAAAACTACGTGCACACACACGGGCACCCACACATGCAAATATGTATGCACAGGCCCACACATTACACACACACACACACACACACACACACAAAAGGTGTATAGTTTAGATTATATAAGCTTCACCTAAAAGAAACATATTATACATGTTATTTCTACTTTCTACTTTAGCAGGGACTACAGAGTGAAAATTCTGTCTCAAAATTTCTGTCACTAGACTAGGTATGATGGTGCACTTTTAATTCTAGCACAGAAACAGGCAAAATCCCTGAGTTCAAGGCCAGCCTGACTGATCTACATAGCAAGTTCCAGGACAGCCAGGGCTCCACAGGGAGGCCTTGTCTCAAACTTAAAAAAAAAAAAAGTAAAGAAAGGAAAAAGAACAAACTTGGCTTACAAGGGTTTTGAAAAGAAAATTGATATTATAGTGTGTGTAGATTCACACACACACACACACAGAGGACAACTAGCAAGAGTCAGTTTTCACCTTCTACCATGTGGGTTCTGGAGATGGAACTGAGGTCATCAAGACACAGAGCACCTGCTGAGTCATCTCATTGACCACCTCACGTGTTTTAAAGAAAAAGCTCACCAAGTGTGGTGGTGCACGTTGTTAATCGGGAGGCAGAAGCAGAAAGACGTCAGTCTGTGAGTTCCAGGACAGCCTGGTCACATAGTGAGCTCAGAAGTTCAACCTAGGCCTAGGCCAAGACAAAGAGGAAACAAAGAGACAAAGACAGGGAGAGAGTGAGAGAGTAGGGGGTGGTGTTTGGTCAAGAGCATAGGTCATCTCCCTCCTGGCAGCAGAGAGGGAGAGGGAGAGAACGTATATATAATAATAACACAAGGCAGCTGGGAAACATCCGAGTCAGACTTCAGACTGAACATACAACCTAGTTTGCTTCTTCATAAAAACACGGCTAAAACACTGATAGTTTTGCTGGGACTGGTAAGATAGCTCAATTGTCAAGTGCTTGCAGTACAAACCCAGGGGCCTGAATTCACATCCTCATTTCCCACAGAAAAAGCTGGGCACAAAGCAGCAGGAAGCTGTAATCCCAGCACTGGAGATTGAAACGGGAGGATCCCTGGGGCTTGCTAGCCAGCCTAGCTGATTAGGAAGCTCCAGATTCTTTGTTTTGTTTTGTTTTGTTTTGTTTTTCGAGACAAGGTTTCTCTGTGTAGCCCTGGCTGTCCTGGAACTCACTCTGTAGACCAGGCTGGCCTCGAACTCAGAAATCCTCCTGCCTCTGCCTCCCAAGTGCTGGGATTAAAGGCATGCACCACTACTGCCCGGCCATGATATTCTAAAATACAGGGAAAGTTGAAAACTTTTGCCTGAAATGAGATTATAGGGTAAATCTGGACATTAGTAACTCCTACTTATAAACTCTGGTCTTCCTTCTGATTAGCTGTCTTTCTCTTAACCATGAACAGAGAAACAAGAGACTGTCAGGCAGTCATGAGAAGACCCACTAACAATCAAGCACTAATACCAAGTTGAAAGTTAACTTGGAGGAAGCAAACTAAGCAAAGAAAACAAAGCTTAATGAAATCTTTACCTTCCTGAGACAGACCGGACAAAACAAGATATCTACAAAACAAGACAAGAGATGGATGAGCAAACGACTGAGGAGAGGAAGCTGAACCTTCTAGCTTACAAATGGGAATATATATATATATATGGCCAAGGAAGCAACTATTTTGGCCCAATCACAAAAGCCCAGAAAGACTAAGGACCTGAATCACCCCAGGTCAGTGGTAAAGACACAAAGACATTGAGACTGTATAGGGGAACAGCTAGGCTTTCTAGGATCCCATTCCTAACCTCTCATAAGTTATTCCTGGAAACACTAACGTGGAGTAACTCCAGACCAAGCAGAGTGAAGTTCAAGGCTGACAGCCAAGGGATTAAGCAGAAGTGTTTTTAGCAAACAGCAGCCACCCACTGACCACTTCCTCTGCCCAGCTTTCAGAAACTGGCAACCAGATGTATCTGGTCCCGTATCCACGGGACATGCATTCTAAGACATCAGTAGCTCCCCAGAAGCTCCCACAGCCCCTTCCCTGGAAATTCATCAGTGTGGCTGCTGTGCATGCTGAAGTGCTACAGAAAAACTATCACAACTCCTTTATCCTTCCTCACGATTTTACAGACTGAAGATTTTTCTTAGCAACATCCATACCACACAACTTCTTTATTGTTAAGTCAACAATAGTCACTGTTTCACTTCAAAGGAACAATTAACAGCCCCACTTTTGGCAAGTACAAAAGGAAGTACTCTTCCACTGGGGGCCATTATTAGTAAAATAAGGGACACTTCAGCACAAGCAGGGAGATGGCAGAGCAGTCCATCTGAAAACCCCAACAGTTACTGAGTAACTAACGGTATACAGCCTAGATATGCTGGACAAAGGAGTAGTTAGCATCCCACTTGGATGGTGTTCAGCTACTCCAAATGGCATGTAACAATAGAAAAGAAAGTTAAGGAAAAACTAAGCATAATTCGTAAAAGAGGCGATTCACAAAAGATTAATACAAAAATGGCTAATATTCTCAAACTCAATCACACAAAATAAAGTCACACACTGATAAAGTACTGTACCACCACCCAAATAGTAGCATTTTTTGAAGAAGATAAGCATCATCAGTAAGTATGGAATAACTGGAGTTTCACTGACTACTAGATGGCACAACCATCTTGAGAAAAGGCCCAACAGAACCTAAAGCCAGAAATTTAAAAAAAAAAAAAAAAAAGAATAATCTACCAGAAATAGTGGCAATATACTGCAAGGAGGTCGACAGCAGGAGTATGAGGACAGCCTGGGCTACATAGCAAAACTCTGACCCAGAAACAAAACCAAACAAAAAAAGTAATTCCACTCCTCCGAGATATATATCCCAACCTAGTAAGTCCTTGTTGGCTTGTGTTGGTTCACTTAAAACTCATTACCTGGGCTGGAGAAATGGCTCAGTGGTTAAGAGCACCAACTGCTCTTCGAGAGGTCCTGAGTTCAATTCCCAGCAACCACATGGTGGCTCACAACCATCTGAATGGCATCAGATCCCATTCTCTTCTGGAGTGCCTGAAGACAGCTCCAGTGTACTTATATAATAAATAAATAAAAATTAAAAAAAAACTCATTACCTAAAAACTGAAAATTGTGATCTTCTACTCCAGGTAGACCTGAATAAATTTTCTAATATTTCCTTGACACTTAAAACTCATTACCTAAAAACTTAAAATTGTGATCTTCTACTCCAGATAAACTTGAATAAATTTTCTAATATTTCCTTGACACAAACTTATCATAGAAAGCGAACATTTTCTGTTTTACAGAAAGCAAAGTTCTGGAACACGGAGAAATTGTTACTAAGAAAAGAAAAAAAAAACACCGTGCAAAGATAAAAACTACTCTTGTTCCTCTAACTTCAGGAAGCCTCTGGAATGAATACATTCTCTCGGCGGAAAAAAAGAGGTTATTATTCTCCAAAGAAACCCGCTTGTTGCTCTTCAAAATCCCCTCCAGCAGAAACAGGACAGCGAGGGAACTGGTCCAGAACTTTTGCTTAACTCTCTGGTGAAAGGATCTCAGGTCGGAGTCAGCAGCGCAGACGCCACCACCGCAATCCGACCCACCGGAAACCCGCGGTTAATCAGGCTAGCCCCGTTAGGCGAAGGGCGACCCTGTGCTCGGGAGCTCGGTGCGCCGTCGCTCCGCACACCTGGCTCGCCCGTCACCTGCCGGCGGCCGCCGCCACGCGCTGCCGCCTCAGGCCGAATACAGACGTCAACTTTCCGAGCAGGGCGCGGCGGACCGCGGTGTCCTCGAGGACAGGCCCTGAGGCCAGGCAAGCGCGGGGATCGCAGGCCCCGACGGGCTCGCGCTGCAAGCTCGGCGGTCCGGGTCGGCGGCGCGGCCCTCGGCGGCGCCCGCGCCCTCCCTCGCCGCAGCCCGGCCTGGCGCGGCGCCCCTCACCTTGGAAACCTGAGGTGGACTCCGCCGTCAACATGAACTTCCCATCCAGCCGGCGGCCCCGCCGCCGCCGCCTCCCAGCGCCTCGGCCCGGCTCGGCCTCGGAGGCCGCGTCCCCCACGTTCCCTGGCGCGCGCCTCTCGCTCGGGAACCCGGAGATGCCCGCGACCCTGTACCGCCGGCGACTCGGGAGGACCCCGCGAAGCCCCGCGCCCGCCAGCTCCGCCCGGCTCCGGACCGGCCGCTTCAGGAAAGCCCAGGGCGCAGGCGCGGACAGGGCCTTAAAGAGCCCCGGCCGGCCTCTACCGCAGAATGGGTTCGAGCAGGTTAGGGCCCCGGCTGCGCCGGCGAAGCCGAAGCAAAGTAGAAGGGATTGGACGGAGGGGAGCGGAGGCGGGGAGATCCCTCTCGGTCCTCCGCCCCTCTTCCCAAGCGCCCAGCCCTCGGCCCCGCAAACTGCTGACTTCCAGTCGCTTGAGCCGTCCCTCGCCAGTCAGGGCAGCACAAGACACGCCCCCTCGGAGCCCCCGGGGCGAGCATCGGCGGCGGGCTGCCCGGCCTGGGGCGCGCACAGCGGACGCGCCCCTTTGCTAGGGCAGCTCCAGGTCCCACTCCCAAAAACTTAACATTCATCAAATGGCTCTCGGCGGTGGTAAAACAGGTCTTCCACCAAGCAGTCCTCTGGACACCGTGGGTTTATTCGGAGTCCGACAGAGGGTGGGCAATTATCCAACATCAACCAAGAAATTCTTAGAAGGAAATTACTTAGTTCGGGACAAAAACAGCCTATTCATTTGGGTCCTGTCTCAGGAAGAGCAAAAGGCAATATAAATCACTTTTTGTTACACACTTAAAAGTGACGAAAAGGATAGTAATTATCATCACTCAGTCAGAAAAGCTCCAAAATTGTTTACTAATCTGATATTACTGAGTTTGACATATTTGTTAAGACCTGTCCAGAAAATTTTCCACTATCATAAGCACTTCTAGAAAAGACTATTTTTCAACAAGATTAGGATATAAGAAATGGGAAGTAAAACCATGTCCTCCACCCAGCTTTGAGATTTTCAAAATAGTCTGAGGCAATTTTTTTTTTGCATAACTTTAGGCCGGGTTTTTAATGACAATGTAACAGCTTCATTGTACTAAGCAGTGGTGGTGCACCCCTTTAATCCCTGCACTTGAGTGACAGAGGCAGGCAGATCTCTGAGTTCAGGGCCAACCTGGTCTAAAAAGCGAGTTTCAGGAGAGCCAAGGTAACACAGAGACACACACCACCCCTGTCTCAAAATACAAACAAACAAAACACTTCATCCTAATTTAATGCATCTACCATAGCAAAAATAAATAAATAAAATGTAGAATCCATCTCTCCAATTTATATGCAAATTCTTTGCTTTTATTTTTTGCTAAAGTTTCCTTGACTCTGTCTCATCTTCATCACCAGTCACCTTAGTTAAAATTACCCTGACCTGCAGGTAGAGTGTAAGGACGCTGACCTAACCTGTTAATTTATCCACGTCCTCTCCTACCCTTCTCCAAATCTCACACCACAGGAAGAATGTTTGTTCAAATACTGTATCATGTGACCTTGTCACTGTCCAGTGTTTCATTCTCTTGGGAAAAAAAAAAAAAGCCTCTAACCAAGCCCTTCAGGGCTAGGCACCTTGCCTACCTCTCTGGCTTTCCTCTCCCATGTTGATTCTCCTCTTTCTCCAGCCACACCTAATCTCTCTGACCCCTTTCCTCCCTCACAAGAGTTTTTGCAAACTTCTAATACCTGGGAAGTTTTCCTGGCCTCACCTTCTTAACTGGGCCTTAGTCTCTGGCTCTGAGAAATGTCTCTTGATGACCCGCCTATGTTAACCCTGCTAATCACTTTCCAGGACACTGTAGTTATAGGATTCTTGGGAATTTTTAATCTCTCTCTAACATCTGGCCCCATAAAGCCAGGAGCTTGGGTTTACTTGATTCATAGTCATATACTTACATTCATTCAAGAAACTTGAGAATCATAGGTACCTGACTCAAACAGCATACGGCTCGAAGGTTACTGACAGCGCAGGTAAATGTCACGCTTTGACATTTAGAGTCAGAACCTAAGAAGAGCACTAGTTATTATAAAAATAGATTTTAAATTACTTTAGTGTCTGAAGATTCTTTGGGTAATGTTTAATTAAAACAGAGTGCTCAAACGTCCCCGTTAAGAAGCATAGATAAAGATAGCCACGGATGCCCACATAACTATGAACACTGGTTGTTTTATAAGTGGAAGACAGGGTAACTAAGAGTGAAGCATTTCCAGAGATAGGAAGACGATTTTTTTAAATGAATATCCAAAGGCTTAAAGTAGTATTCTTTTCCCTTGAAAGTACGTGAATGAACTACCAATTTGGAAATAAATAATACCAGGGTATACAGTATATGATTCTATATGTGCGAAATTCCAGAAGAGGCTAAACGGAATGTGGTGAAAATGGTCGTGGAGGGGCTGGAGGGATAGCTTGTTGTGCTCAGCATGTAACAGTGAAATTATTTTGAAATACCTGCTCTCAAAATAATAGTCCTGAGGAGGCCATTAGCTCTGGCCTGCCAGCATTACCCCTGACTAATGTCTTTTTCTCACTTACCCCAAGAGTGTCAGTTTATTTGGTAAAAGAGCTTACACTTTAATGCCCTACTTTAATTGCTAATTCTAGCACTCACAAGAGCTCGGTCAGTGGCGTAAGTGATGTTCCACTGTGTGAATTCTACTGTGACACCATCTCTGCTCCTGCCGCTCTGCTGCTTACTCTCTAAAGTCTAGGTGCTAGTCTACACCTTTCCGTGGAAGACATGGAGGACCTGTAGCAGTGGACAGTAGCTCAAAGGCCACTTTTATTTATAGTCAATTCTGTGTTCTATCCTGTAGACCCTTAGCATGGAGTTAGGTCACTACGCAGGAAGGAAACGCCTCTGAATCTGCCAAAGGTTAAGTCACAGAAAACCATGATGTTAACTGCCAAAGGTGTTCAAGCCAGCCACATGAGTCCCACTGGTCCCCAAAGGAAAACACGGGAGGCGTTCTTCAGAGAGGTCAAGTCACTCCAGATACAGAGGTGTAGCTTGTCAGCCACCTTCACCCTGAGCAGCTGGAATTTTAGCTTAAACAAGAATGGCACTTATTTCTATTCTAGGATCACACTGTCTAATTCGGGGGCCACAAAAGCCACTAGCCACATGCTTATATCTCAACAGTTTCAGCTTCTCAGTCACACACATTCCAAGTTCAGTAGCAGGACCTGTGGCTAGGAGACCACAGACAGAGCATTGCCATCTGTCTGTCGGAGGTTATACTGGTGGCACTGTTCCAGGAGGAAGAGGAAGGTACTCCACCGAGGGTTCCAGATAATAGTTAAAACTTTTTGTTATGGAAAAAAACGAACGCTTACAAAGAAATAGTTACATCACACCTCATTAGGCATTTTACTCACCACAATAGGAATCTAAGACACTCAGCACAAAAGCTGGGCCTCTCCACTTACCAGGGTACTAAAAATGGCTTCACTCTCAGCACTTTTCCTTCACTGAGTCCACTGACTGTAAGAGCATCACCTTAGGAAAGAACATTGCTTCACAGCGCACATGCTTGTAATCTCTTGATCCTCCTGTGGAGGTACAGACTAGACCACCATGAATGTGCAGATGAGCTGTAGCTGCAGAGTTTAGACACTGTTTTCGCAAGTATCTGTCCATGTGGTCTGTGTGCCTGTTCACGTATATATGTGTATATATGTTCACGTATGCCTGTGTATATGAGTGTGCACGTGTGTGGATGCATGTGGAGGCCTGAGGCTGATTACTGAGAGGCCTCCTCAACCACCCTCTGCCTAATTAATTGAACCCAGGACTCTCTGATACAGCTCCTCCTCCTCCGGCTTGCTTCCAGCCGTGTCTGGGCCTTCTGGGACCTAGAATTATAGACAAGCTGCCTAGCCACTCAGTTCTAAGAATCTGCACATCAGTCTTCACGTTTGAGGGTAAGAACATTGCTTGCTGAGCTATAGCCCACCCACCACCTTATTTCTATCTTTAAACTCTATCAAAACAAATAACTTTTGAAATTGTGCTGCAAAATGGGACATCAGTACAAGACACCACCTGATAAAAGAAGTCTGTTTATTTCTTGGCTTTCTTAACTAACTGTTTTAAAGCAAGATAAACATTGATGCAACTAGAATTAGCCATTTCACTTAAACTACTCAATTTTCTGAGCACTCATATCTTCCACATTTTGTACAGCACATGACTATAGGCTGTAATCTAAAATGTTCAGTGTACTTGGCAAAAGTATACTTAACCTCCTCACATCGCAGTCTTCTCATCCATAAAACAGTCAGTAATACCTACGTAAGCACTGAACTGATAATTAAGTAGAACATATATGCAAAGTATATAAACACCCAGCAGGAGGTAGTTATTGCAATTGCTATTTTCCAAAGTCAAAAAGAACCAGTGCAAATATTAACAAGACTCTAAACCAGGAAAAAAATAATCCTGACTCCACCGCCTGCTAGTTGTTTGGACAGTAATCTTGTACAGTTCTGTTTCTTCATCAGCCAGCTGAAGCTAAGAGTCTAGCCAGACAGAGGGCTCAGTGGATAAAACCACTAGCCGTCCAAGCCTGGGAGCCTGCATTCTGTCTCTGACACCCACATAAAAAGACAGAAACATGACACTCCACTTCTGCTCTGAGACGAAAGAAAAGCAGAGCCAGAAGCAGCCAGAAGGCTCACCCATCAGCTTGCTTGGAATGCACAGCAGCACAAACAAGGGATTCTGCCTCAAGGAGGAAGGACAAAAAAGCTGTCCTTCGACCCCCAGATGTGCACTGTGGCACTCATGCACCTGCATTTAGACATTCACAAACACGCTATACACAAAATAAAAAGCCTGAGAAGCAAATAGTTAAGTCCACCCACTGTGACAGATGTGTGGAGAGATATGCTTCTCCTTCACATGAAATGGTCTATATCTGTCAAGCCAGAGACAGACTTTATTCCATGTAAATTATCTTTTTCCTTATTTCCACCCAAACAAAAACCACTGTTGCTTTTTATTATTTTCAAGTAGAAGCATATGTAACCCAGATTGGCCCCAAACTTGCAATTGAACTGGTATAACCTTAATGAATGAATCCCCTGCCTCCATTTCCCAGGGAGAACCCACCATGCCTGATAACCTTACAGTAAAATTAACTTCAGTTGTCAATGGCCTGTATTCCTAAGCACAAGGAGCAACTAAGGAAAGAAACAACTGTCAACATTGCTACCAGCTAGAATGTGTGAACAAATATTATGGTAATCATATTCCTTGCCTAATTTTTATCTCCATGTGAGAAATTAGAAACCTAAACAGACTAAGTAGCTCTCAATCTATTAAATAAGTAAAATAAATCCCAGCAGCCAATAACAGCAGGGAAAGAAACTATTGAAGTATGAAAGCTAATTGTTAAAACACTCATCTTGAAGGTGTGGAAATAAACCTTCCACTTTATATAACTCCGGGTTGCTCACACGAATGGCCACAGAACAATGAGATAATGTTCTTAAAATAAAACCAAAGACATATTCACAAACAGCTGCTGTGCTTTAAAGATGAAGCAAGGTACATAAATCCTAATTCAGGAAAAGTTAAAACTCCCTACTGCAATAATTGCATCTCGATCAGCATTATAGAAAAAAAATCAAACTGCATTTGTAGCCGTTTACCTGTCTCCTATTAGGGTTCCTAAAGGCAGCAGTCGTTCCGTGGGTGACCATGCTGAGAGGCGGAGACTAGGAGACTGGGGATGTGAATTGAGTTTACAGCTGACTCATAGGCAGTGTTTACAGCAATGCCAGCCTCTGGGCTCCACCCATTCAACACCCTTTCAGTCCCAGCCCCTAGCTCTGTTAGGTAGTAACTTTAAGGGAGGCTGGGAATGTGGGGAATTAGGAAAACTGAAGCAATGCCTTTTGAGTATCCAGGCATACGAATAGATGTTGGTTGCCTCTGTTCCCCATTCCCCTCCTCCCTCTTTCCTTTTTCCCTCCTTTTTGACTTCTGTCAGAATGAACTTGACTGAGGCACCAATTTTGACAGACTGGCTAGAGGCTCGTCTAATTTGATACTGTCAGCTTGGACTTTAACCTCAAACAAATTATTAACTGGATATCTCTCTGTCTTTCTCTGTCTTTCTCTTTCTGGCTCTCGCTCTCTCTCTCTCTTTCTGGCTCTCTCTTTCTCTCTCTCTTCCCCAAACCCCCATCCCACCCACACCACCATATTCCCCTGAAAATTCTGCAGGCTATTGTGTTACTCAGAGACTATTAGCAAAGACTGTGCTATAATGTCGTTGGTGGATCTTGTAGGAGGACAGTCCTAAATAGAGCTCCATTTTCTTGAAAGAGATCTAATGTGTTAGTTTCCAAGACTTGTCTTGTTAATGGTGGCTTATGTTTTAAGGCACTTATCATGCATTGGGCGCTATGAAATGATCTTTTATTTTCTTTTTCTTTCTTTCTTTTTTTTTTTTTTTTTTTTTTGTGGTTTGTCAAGACAGGATTTCTCTGTGTAGCCCTGGCTGTCCTGGAACTCACTCTGTAGACCAGGCTGGCCTCGAACTCAGAAATCCGTCTGCCTCTGCCTTCCAAGTGCTGGGATTAAAGGTGTGCACTACCACTGCCCAGCGATTTTTTATTTTCCTTCTCTCTTTAGTTTGGTTTTTGGGACCAATTTCAAGGAATTCAGACTAGGCTTGACCTTTCTATGTAGCTGAGGCTGGCCTTTAACTCTTGATATCCTTGCCTAGAATATCAGATGTGTCTGTACTGTCATATCCAGTAGCATTTTTTTAATCGATGACTGAAACCTTTTTTTAAACATTTTTTTAAATTATCTGTATGTGCATATGAATGCAGTTGCTTGTAGAGGCTGAGGCATCAGATCCCCTGCATCTATGTCGTAGGCAGTTTTGAGTTGCTGACTGTAGGTACTGGGAATCAAATTCAGGGCTTCTGCAAAAGCAACAGGTGTGTTCGAAACCTGTGAGCCATCTTTCTAGCCCTGCAACCTTTATCTTTAGCCCCACAGTTATCCTCATTCACAAGTAAAAGCCAAGAAAGTCTTTATTTATTCACTCAGTCACTCAAAAAGATATAGAGAAGCACAACAGCTGTAACTAATGACAGGCACAAAACTGACACGTGATTAACATTCCTATTAACATTCTCTAACAGAAGAAGGAGGTTTGAGAGGCTCACAATCCTTGTGTGCCCATGTGACCCCTCTTGAAACGACATAAGACATAAACAGTTAACTGCGGTCGGGTCTTGGTGTTGAAGATGCCTGTAAGGGGTCTGTGTGTGTGAGAGAGAGAAGTTCTGATGCTTTAGCTACTTTTAAGTCCCTTGTTGGAGATGTATGTATGTATGCATGCATGTATGTATGAATATGGTGTTCAACTGTGCCAAACACTTTCCTAAAGGGAAGGTCAGTAAATCACATTTTCAGCTGGACAATAATATTACAAGCACTCATTCAAAATGGACATTACTAGACCCACTTAAGGGGTTGTGATGGAGTAATGAATGGCTCAGGGGTTAAGAGTACTGGTTGCTCTTTCAAGAGGACCCAGGTTCAATTCTCAGCCACGTGGAAACTCACAGTTTCCTGTTTCACAGTCTTCAGTCGAAGGGGATCCAACTCCCTTTTCTGGGCTACTTTTGCATCAGGCATGCATATGATGCACAAACATACACACAGACAAAATACTCATATACATAAAATAAATAATGTGATATTAAAGACAAACGTAAGGGGCTAGAAAGATGGCTTGGTGGCTAAAAGCACTTGCTGCTGTGGAAGAGGACCTAGGTTCATTTCCCAACTTGTGTTTGGTGTCTTACAACCACCTGTAACCCCAGTTATAGGGACTCTGATGCCCTCTTTTGGCCTCCACAGGCTCCTGCACTCACATGATAGACATACACTCAGGCAAAACACTCATCTCATACAATCAATCAATAAATAAGTACTTTTAAAAGATGAATGTAAGAAATAAAAGGATAACAATGTGTGTGTTACCTACTATGGAGATGCCATACGGTGGGGAAATACAGAAGGGATACATCACCTGAAGGAGAAAGTTGTACTGTCTCATTGTGGGCATCCCTCCCATGTGCTTATCACAGATGTGGTTCCCGCACAGAACTGGAGGTCCTTGGCCATGCCCATTGGGAGAGTCTTGCCTTGCAAACCACAGCAAGAAAAATAAAATCCCTGTCCTTGCCTTAGGAAATGCTAAGGATGTGAACCAGGAGACCTCAGCTATTCTCAGAGAAGCGAACCCAACCAGAAAACAGCACAAGGATTCCTGTTTCCAGCCGGTTCTGCCTTTCCTAAACTTTAATTGTTTTTCTCTTTGTTCAAAGCCATACACTTCCCAACAACCTTTGAATGCTGTATTAACCCATCCTTTCTTTTAAAATTTGTTTTGTTTGAGACAGAGTTTCTCCGTAGCCTTGGCTGCTCTGGAACTCACTTTATAGACCAGGCTGGCTTCAAACTCACAGAGATTCACCTGCCTCTGTCCCCCAAGTGTTGGGATTAAAGGTTTGCACCACCACCCAGCATTTTCTTTTAATTAAAAAAAATAATCTGTTATTGGTTTTGTTTTGAAATGATCTCACAATGGGTTGTTGTTGTTGCTGTTGGTTGGTTGGTTGGTTGGTTGGTTGGTTGGTTGGTTTTGGGCTTTGTTTTTTTGAGACACTGTCTCATGTAGCTTAGGCTGGCCTTAACTCCTTATGTAGTTAAAGATGATGTTAAACTTCTGATCCTCCAGCCTGCCTCTGCACCTTGAATGCTGGAATCACAAGTCTTGGCCACCATGCACAGTTTATGTAATCCTGGGGATCAAACGCAGGGTGTCATCCACACTAGACAAGCATTTTGTGAGATAAGCTACTTCCCCAGTCCCTATGAGATATTTTAAATCTATTACACTAAACTTTTTTCTAGTTATTGGAATCAGATATCAGATACATATGACAGACATCCTCATGTCCAGCCTTTTGTGATCCTTGTCGCCCGTTGTTCATGCCTTTCACATGGAATAAAAGCTGGTCTTTACCACAGACAAATAGAACATGGCAGATGTGTCACAGTGTGACCTCTGACCCTAGTCACTGCATTTTTCATCTTGTTCTTTTAGGTTCAACACACAGGACCTGCTCTGTGAGGAAAGAACACAAAAATACCCCACCAAAACTCACAATCAGGCCTGTGGGGTGGTTCAGCAGCTAAAGGCCATACTGGGAAAGTCTGATGACCCCAGTCCTCTCTGGCTCCCACTGGGGTCCTCTGACCCTCTCATGTGCACACCATGGCATGTGTTCCTTACATGAACAAATAATGAATACATTTTATTGCATTCAGAATCTGAGTTGAAGAGATGGCTCATTTAGAGCACTTGATTTTCTTGCAGACAGTCTGATTTGATCCAATTCTCCAACACTCACATGTTGGCTCACAACTAACCATTACTCCAGTTCTAAGAGATCCTACTCCTTCTTACAACTTCCTGAGCACATACATGTGTGATGCACAGCCAGATGTGCAAGCAAAACACTCCTACACATAAATAAATAAATAAATAAATAAATAAATAAATAAATCTAAAAAAACAATCAGAACCAACTTGGCGGCTGTGTCAATGACCTACCTTAGAAGTAGACCTTCAACCCACCCATGCTTTCAGGGACTCCAGTCCTGGCCCTAAACTGACTGCATCTCGTGAGGAAGAAGCAGTCAGAGAGCTGATACTGAGCTCCTGACACTTCACTTCGAAACCTTAAAGGAAAATATGCGTTCCTTGTTGTTTTCATACATTAAATGTCAAGGTGACTTGCTACTATAAATAACAAGATCCAAAATGGCGGTGACAAAAATAGTTTAACTCTTGCTTTGCTGGAGCTTAAGTTCTAGTGGAAGGAACAGAGACAATAGACAAATAAGTTAAAAACATGGTTAGAGGAGCTGGAGAGATGGCTCAGTGGTTAAGAACACTGACTTCTCTTCCAGAGGTCCTGAGTTCAATTCCCAGCAACCATATGGTGGCTCACAACCATCTGTAATGGGATCTGATGCCTCTTCTGATGTGTCTGAAGAGAGCAATAGGTACTCGAAAATAAATACACAAATATTTGGAAAAAAATCGTTAGAAAACTAAATACATACAAAAGAATGAAGTTGGACCATTCATTACCTTACATATATACAAAAATTAACACAAGACAGATTAAAGGCTTAGAATTTAGAGCCAAAATGATAGCACTTTTATGAGAAAATGTTGTGGTTTGAATAAGAAATATCCTCCAAAGAGGTTCATGTGTTAAAGGCCTGGACCCCAGATGAGGAACCAGATCGCTGAGACGAGATGTTACTCATGATAACTCTGACTCAACCAAGAGTTTAATCCCTGCATAGAGTCATAACGTGATAATGTGACTGGGAAGTGGGCCTGGCTGAGGGAAGTAGGTCAATGGGGCATCTCAGTCCTTTCCCGCCTCTTGCTCCTTGCTCCCCCATGCCCTCCCAACAGCCCCAGATCACTATGGAACACGAGGAGGAGCTGAAACAAACCCCTAAAACTCATTCAGGTCTTTGTAACATATATTGTTAAAAAGTGTGAAACAGAAAGCATGGGAGAAAGTTAATTTGTGAATGAATTTTCAGAGGACAATTTGTGAGCAGTGAAGCCAGGGCGATATCAAGAGGATGAAAAGACAACCAATGGAATGGGATAAAATATTTCCAAATCCTATATTTTATAAGAAAATAATGTTTGTGAGTGGACGGTGGTGGCGCATGCCTTTAATCCCAGCACTCAGGAGGCAGAGGCAGGCAGTTCTCTTAGTTCGAGGCCAGCCTGGTCTACAAAAGCAACTTTTAAGACAGCCAGGGCTAGACAAAGAAACCCTGTCTCAAGAAACCAAACCAAACCAAAACAAAACAAAAACAAAAACTGTGCAGGTACTGATGATGCACATCGTCAATCCCAGCGCGTAGGAGGGAGGCAGAGACAAGCAAACCTCTCTGTAAGTTCAAGGACAGCCAAGACAGCCAGGGCTACACAGAGAAACCCTGTCTAACACACACACACACACACACACACACACAGATAGATAAATAAATAAAATAAAAATAATTTCCCAAACTCAATCATACACACACAAACGAGCAACTGGCAATGATTTTTACATTATATTGATTTATTTTTGTGTGGATATGTGTGTAGCTGAGCACACACATGCCACAGTATGCATGTGGAGGTCAGAGAACAACTTGCAGGAACAGGTATAGCTTCTCAGAGTCCACCTACATTCACTAAGAGCCAGTGAAGCTAGATAGTTCATATGCTTTAGCTAGGTTTGGTCATAAGGGGCTCTCAGGCAGTAAACATTCAGACCTTGTGACTTAAGCTGTGTTTTACTACAAGCTCCAAGAAAGCAGACAGGAAAATACACATTGTACTTTTAATGTGTAACAGGTTAAGAGCCCAAGAGTTTGCCTTTTGTTCCCTGTTTCAGGAGGACAAACATCACATGGTCTCACTTCCGTGAGGTAGCTAGAGAAGTCAAGCTCATAGACACAGGAAGTAGACTGGAAGATACTAGAGTGTGTGTGGGAGTATGGAATATGAAGTCATTGATTCACAGTGTAGCTTCTGGGCGGTGTGACAATGAAAATGGAAATAGGTGGTTGGGAGAATTCTGTAAAACAACGGATACACTCAGTGCCACTGGATTCTAACTCAAGATGGTTAAAATGGTGAACTTCTGGTTATGGATATTTTTTTCCACCACAGCAGAAAAGGTAGTCACAATATAGCTAAGTAATTAGCACTTGCCTAACATACGTGAGGTCCTGGGGTTGCTTCCCAACAGGAAAAAAAAACAGGACCTGGAAAGATGGCTCAGCAAATTACTTGCTGCTTTTTCAGAAGATTCCTTCCCCTCCAACTTCTTCCTTGCTTGCCCAATTCCTCCTGCCCCCAACTTCATGTGCTCTGTCTCTCTCCTCTTCAAAATATCCACTGAGTCTATTTAATGTTGCCTGTGTGTGCATGGGTGTGCAATCATTTACTGGAACACATTTAGCTGCATGGGTGTGCATGGGTGTGCAATCATTTACTGGAACACATTTAGCTTCTTAGAGTCCACCTACATCTCTGAAGAAAACTGACACTCCCTCACCCCAGAAGTCATCAACCCCCAATAGTTCTCCAGAGTCCATGCTGGGACTTGGGCTGTCCTGACCTTGTGCAGACCTGGTGCATACAGTCTGGGCATGTGAGTTCTTGTGTGCGTCTATGCTGTCAGGTACAGCAGACACTGTTTTGCTGCAGATTTCTACTCCCTTTGGATCTTACGATCTTTCTGTCCTCTCTTCTGGGACAATCCCTGAAAAGCTCATTTTGCATTTTCTTCCATCGCAAAAGTTACATACAAGTTTTCTTTCTTGCTTTTCTTTATTGAGACAAGGCCTAACTCAGTATTCCAGGATGACTTGGAAATCCCTCCCACCCCCAGGTCTCTCACTGAAACTGGAAGTTGTACAGGTATGTGTGCCAGGCCTGGCTTTTCATATGAGTGCAGGGATCTGAATTCAGATCCTCAGGATTGCAAGGCCACCACTATATCAGCTCAGCATTGACTCAGCCCTATATGGAATGTTTTCTGTGACAACAGTGTAATTAATTTAGAAGACAACAACAACAAAAAAAGGTTCTCTATCTCTTTATATATTTCTGTTTTTAAGATAGTGTACTAATGACTTTAGCATTGTTGTGACAGAACACTGACCCAAACAATGATAAGGAAGAAAGTTCTGTGAGCTCATTCTTTCAGAGTGATATCAATCCATCCCACAGGGAAGGCAAGGCAACTCGAACAGCTCCGTGTGTTTGTGGCAACATAACATGAGGAAGCAGGGAAGGTTAAATCAGGACAAGGGTAGGGGTAAATTAGTGACCTGCTTCCATCAACAGTGTTCAGGTACCTCATCAAAGCTCTCCACAAGCCGATGGCTGAATATTCAAACCATAACACATGGAAAGGCTATCAATTCTGTCTCTACACATCTTGACCTAGGAAGCAAACTAAATAGTTACTATTTTGCATGGAAGTATAAGATTGCTAGCTGCTGATGTCATGAAATAATTGGACAAAATGTAGCTGTCACTTGGGTTGTAGTGGAAACTTCATCAAAACAATTTGAACAAATTCTTTCCTGTGTTTCAGGAGACAGGTTCAAGAACATTCACAGCAGCAACAATGTAAGTACTCTGACAGCAAACTGCAAGTGTGTCCTTAACACAATAGTAAGTAACAGTGAAAACAAGCAACTGCGCCAACCAACAGCATGAAGGAACCTTAGAAATGAAGAGCTAATTGTCAAGCTATCTGCAGGAAGGGTCTCAAGATCTGAGCACTAAGCAGTGATGTGAACTCAAGTTTCTTCCTGGTGTATTCTATGGGCTGCAGCTGAAGGGTCACCAGATCCCAGGAATCAGAGCAGCCAGGAGCAACTCAGTGAGATCTCTGTGCTGGTCTGTTTTGTCAACAAAGCTAGACAAACCTTAGAAGAGGGAGTGCCTCTATGACCTGTAGGCATGGCTATGAGGCATTTTTTTCTTCTTTTTCTTTTTTACTTACTTATTTTTTAAATTTACCTCATTTAATTCTTTCACTCAGGCTGTTTAGGTGATTCCTGTACTTGATGGTTACCATACATATGCTTTGACATAATATAATTATATTATGTTTTGATATAATATAATTATATCATTTGTCCCTTACCTCCCTTCAGACCCTCCTGTATACCCTATATAGCCCTCCTTTTCAAATTCATGGCCTTTCTGAGAGTGTTGGCGACACATGCCTTTAATCCCATTTGGGGCAGAGGCAGGTGGATCTCTGAAAATTCGAGACCAGCCTGGTCTACAGATGGAGTTCCAGGACAGCCAGAATTACACAAAGAAACCCTGTCTCAATCAAACAAACAAACAAACAAACAAACAAACAAAATTCACAACTTATTTTTTCATTAATTGTTCTGTGTATTCCTAAATACATAAGCACATGTGGAACATTTTCTTAATTACTAATGTATGCAGGAGAATTTATGCAGGAAATGGACCTGAGCTGAATTAAAAAAAAAAAAAAAGATAGCTGAGCAAGGCAGGGGAGCAAGCTAGTGAGCATTGATCATCTGTGGGCTCTGCTTCAGTCACTGCCTGGAGCTCCTGCCCTGCCTCTGTCAACTGCAGACTGGAACAAGCTGCAAGCTGAAATAAAATCTTTACTTTTATTTCATTGTTACATTCAGTCATTGTTTTATAACAGCAACAGAAAGCAAACTAGAACAGACTACAACTTTTTTTAAAGGTAGGAGACAATTTTTTAGGATATTTTTAGAAAGAACTAAGTAATTCCTTAGGAAACACATAACCAAACAAACTATTAAAAGGGATATAGACCATGCATGGTGGCACATGTCTATAATCTCAGCACTTAGGAGTTGGAGGCAGGAAGATCAGATCAGGCTGCCAAGGCCAGCCTGTGCTACACAGTGAGTTTCAAACCAACCTGCACTACATAAGACTCTAGCTCAAAAAAAGAAAGAAAGAAAAAGAAAGGAAGGAAGGAAAAGAAAAAGGACAGGAGAATACCTGTATTTAGTTAATGCTTCTTGGCCCCAGGGAAGCAAAAGAAGTTGAAAAAAGAATGACCCAGCTAGTAGTGTCTGTCAGTTAGGTACAGTGCCTTCCTCAGATAGGTACAGAGATGTTCATCATATTGAGAGACGAGGTCAGTTCTAGATTAAAGGTCATTTGTTCCATTAACTTTTATTACAGATAAATTTTATTTTTTTGTAGAAAATATTTCACACCGGGTGGTGGTGGTGGTGGTGGCGGCGGCGGCACACACCTTTAATCCCAGCACTTGGGAGGCAGAGGCAGATGGATTTCTGAGTTCGAAAAAAAAAAAGGAAAAAGAAAAAGGAAAGAAAATATTTCATACACAAAACATGCAAGTTCATGAACTAACATCTCAATTTTGTTTGTTTGTTTGTTTGTTTTTCGAGACAGGGTTTCTCTGTGTAGCCCTGGCTGTCCTGGAACTCACTCTGTAGACCAGGCTGGCCTCGAACTCTCAAACTCAGAAATCCGCCTGTCTCTGCCTCCCAAGTGCTGGGATTAAAGATGTGCGCCACCACCACCCGGCAAGTTCGTGAACTAAAACATTTAGTGATTTTTAAAAATTCTACATCAAAGAAAATCTCAGAGACTAAGGATTAAAGAACCAGGACCCTTGGGTCATAGGGCCTCCTGTTGTTCTGAGGACAGTGGCTCTCAACTTTCCTAATGATGCAACCCTTTAATACAGTTATGTTTTGGTGACCCTCCTCCAATAATAAAATTGTTTCTTTTGCTACTTCATAACTATAATTCTGCTACTGTTATGAATCTTAATGTATATATCTGATGTTGAAGATATCTGATATGAGGGCCTTGTGAAGTGTCCTTTGGCCCCCATAAGGGTTCTACAGGTTGAGAACCCCTGCCTTAGGGAATGCTTTGACTCTCACTGACTGGGAGGTGTGAAGAGACCCCATCTCAGAACACACATTCAAAGTGAAAAGCTTTTGTAAATGAAGGTCTTTTCCTTCCCTTCCCATACTTAGAAAATTACTCTAACTCTGCAAGCTTCACATTCATCTCCATTGTTTTCTGATGCTTCAAGTGGGAAGAGAACACTGTACAGTTATTGGGTGAATTTTTCTTCTAGCCCTATTATTTTTTCAAGCCTTATATCTTTCTTCTGTTTAAAAATGCAATTATACAGCCATCCCATATTAATGATATAAATGGTAGGTATAGAATAGCACAAAAAGGCCAAGGAACGGGGGGAATAAACTAAATATAGCCAGTAAAGTGGAAAGGAAACAAGAAAGAATACTATCTGAAGAGATGAAACAAAGAACGTCAGGAACTGGAGTCACAGAGCTGGAGACAGGGATCAGGAGTCAAGAATAAATACCACCAGGGCTGGAGAGATGGCTCAGAGGTTAAGAGCACTGACTGCTCTTCTAGAGGTCCTGAGTTCAATTCCCAGGGAAGAAAAGTTGAAGTGGCTGCTTTCTGACTCAAGCAGAAACGACCTTACAGGTTAACTTTTGTTTTGTTTTGTTTGTTTTTGAGACAGGGTTTTTCTGTGTATCTCTGGCTGTCCTGGAACTCACTCTGTAGACCAGGCTGGCCTCAAACTCAGAAATCCGTCTGCCTCTGCCTCCCAAGTGCTGGGATTAAAGGCGTGCGCCACCACTGCCTGGCACAGGTTAACTTTTAAGAAAAGGAAAAGGGGTTGGAGCGATGGCTCAGCATTTAAGAGCACTGACTGCTCTTCTGAGGTCCTGAGTTCAATTCCCAGCAACCACATGGTGGCTCACGGCCATCTGTAATGGGATCTGATGCCCTTTTCTGGTGTGTCTGAAGACAGCTACAGTATATACACATATACATAAAATAAATAGAGAGAAAAAGAGCTGTGAGAATGGCCTAGGATGCAGTGGTATATTTTGATTGGGGCATGTTAATTAGGTGGACCAATTTGATTGGCTCATGTTAATTAGGTGGACCAAAGACAGCTTTAGATTGCTGAACTTCAGTACTCTGATAGCTGGTCGTTAGTAGTCAGTCTCAGGAGGAGGAAGTGGCCAAATAAGGGGAAAGACCTTGGTGGCTAGCTTTAGGAATGCAATCTAACCGTTTTTTAGCTAGGCAAAGAGAATAGGGGAGAAAGGCAAGGCTTGCCAGGGCCATGCTTGCCAGGCTCGCGCTGGCCAAAATCCCTTCATAGACTGTGAATCTTTGTCTTTAAAGTGGGGGAGGGGGACTGCAGGGAGGCTGGGAATGTAGCTCCCTTGGCAAAATGTCAGACCAGCATACTTAAGGCCTTGGGTTCCGTCGCTATGTTGAAGTTTCCTCCTAACTGAAATACTCCCTGCAGGAGGCAGAGAGAGGCTCACGAGATTCAGGTGGACAAACATCACATGTCTGAGAAAGTAGAATGTTTGCAAGGCTGTCTGTTGAAGGCCCCTCCCCCAGCTTTATGGTGAAGCTGTAAACAGCCTCTGAGGAAGGAGACTCTGATCTGCAGAGCTGCTGAGAGAAGACCTGTTGGGCTGTCTGACAGTGTGCTGAGCCCTGGGGAGGTGGGGGCGAGGGGTGAGCCGCCTTAGGTTGTGAGGGTTTTATTTTGTTTCTTTTGGTTTTTAATGTGTAGCCCTGGCTGTCCTGGAACTCTGCAGACCAGGCTGGCCTCAAACTCACAGAGATCCATTGGTTTATGCTTCCTGAGTGCTGGGATTAAAGGTGTGAGCCACCACCCGCTGGCAAAGCAGCAGCTTTTGAGTTTTCTGTTCCTGGTAAGTAATCCCTCTCCCATATTCCTGCTGTAACTCCAGTACAGCTCATTGGGACTTTTGATGCATGTCCTTCTTGGTCAAGGTTCCTATTGCTGTGATGAGACACCATAAATAAAAGCCGTTTGGTGAGAAAAGGGTTTATTTGGCTTATGATGACACATCACAGTTCATCATTAAGGGAATTCAGGACAGAAACTCACACAGGGCAGGAACCTGGAGGCAGAAGCTGATGCAGAGGCCATGGAGGAGTGCTGCTTACCAGCTTGTTCAGCTTTCTTTCTTTTTGGGGGGAGGAGGGGAGGGGGGTTCGAGACAGGGTTTCTCTGTGTAGCTCTGGCTGTCCTGGAACTCACTCTGTAGACCAGGCTAGCCTGGAACTCAGAAATCCACCTGCCTCTGCCTCCCAAGTGCTGGGATTAAAGGCATGTGCCACCACTGCCCGGCTCAACTTGCTTTCTTAAGTATTCTAGGACCACCAGCCTAGGGTGGTACCACACACAACGGGAAAGGGATCAATCACTAATTAAGAAAATGCCTGGGCTGGAGTGATGGCTCAGTGGTTAAGAACACTGACTGTTTTTCCAGAGGTCCTGAGTTTAATTCTCAGCAACCACATGGTGTAATGGGGTCTGGTGTCTTCTTCTGGTGTGTCTGAAGACAGCAATGGTGGTGTACTCATATGTATTAAATAAATAAATAAATAAATAAATAAATCTTTTTTTAAAAAAAAAGAAGAAGAAGAAGAGAAAATGCTTTGCAGGCTTTCTGAAGGCATTTTTCTCAACTGAGGCTCCGTCCTCTCTGATGACTCTAGCTTGAGTCAAGCTGACATAAAACTTTCCAGCACAGTGCGGATGCTACTTTGTTCTTGATAGGTTCCTTTTTAAGGGGAACAGGAATGTGCGTGCTGTGTCTCCCCAAGAAAAGTTGCTCACACAACATCCCAGCATCTCATAAACCAGAAGGATCAGAAAAGTTCAAGGTTATCCTCCATTATAAATGGCATTCTAAACTTTGTCTTAAAACAATCAATAAGTATTTAATAATAAATTTTAAGCCAAAAAAACTAAACATTATTTGATAGTTATAGTAACTCAGAGATAGGTGATACTATTATTGCTATTTTTATTTTATTTTATTTTATTTTTGGTTTTTCGAGACAGGGTTTCTCTGTGTAGCCCTGGCTGTCCTGGAATTCACTCTATAGACCAGGCTAGCCTCAAACTCTCGAACTCAGAAATCCGCCTGCCTCTGCCTCCCAAGTGCTGGGATTAAAGGCGTGCGCCACCACCGCCCGGCTGAGACAGAATTCTTAACCTATAAAAATAGCAATAATTTGGATTATTAATAATCCAAATTATTATTATTATTATTATTAATAAGGATTATTCCTTATTTAGAGATGGTGACATTCTTGGAAAGTATGTCGACTGAAATCACTGTTGAAATGGTGTCACATGAAGCTGCCCATTCCACTGAAGTTCTGAACTATTTCATCATGTAAATAATTTCCATGCCTCCCTTTTATAATAAACGGATGATGCCTAAACTGACAAAAGAAGAAGAAAAAGAAGAAGAAGAAGAAGAAGAAGAAGAAGAAGAAGAAGAAGAAGAAGTAGTCTGCCTCAGGTTGCTGGCACAATGGCTCAGTGGGTAAAGGCATCTGTGTTCAAGACTGATGAGCTGAGTGTTCCAGAGAACTGACTCTCCTCTAACCTCCGTGCATACACATGTGCACACACACATATGTGCACACACACACACATGTGCACAAATACATAAATAAAATATAATTTTAAAAACATCTAGTTAAAAGTAATCTGGGCTCAGGGAGTTAATGAAACCACCCTGAAAAGTAGATCCTTTTCCTCTCCCTCACTGGTCCCACTCTGTCACCCCAAATCCTCATGTTTGAAAATAGAGTATTGTTAGTAAGCATCTCCCAAGATTCCTTCTCTGTCCTTCTCTCCTCCTTCCTGGTTTTCGGCCTATCAGCCAGTAGTGGGCCAGACCACTTGTTAGGTTCCTCTTTGCCTTCTGCCCTTTAGACCATGTGCCTCCTTCTGTTACATAGTGGAACTGCAACAAGACCAAACTACCCATAATCAATGCTAATACCTTTAATAAAATTAGAAAATGAAGCCAGGCACAGTGGTGCCCACTTATAGTGCCAACTATTCAGGAAGCTAAAGCAGGAGGATTGCTTGAGCCCAGGAGTTCCAAAGTTTGATATCAGCCTGAACAACATAGTGAGACTTCATCTCAAAAGTGACAAGGATGGCTAGAGGTGGGGTGGGTTGGAGGTGTCAGTGTAGCATGCTTGCTCAGCGTACACAAGCCTTTGACAAAATCTGAGTGCCAGGTTGTTTGTGTGTGCATGTATGTACATATTAAGTACATAGAACATGGTCAGAATATCAGGAAAAGAAAGGCATCAAATAAATATGTCTCCAAGGTGTCTGGTGTCACTGGCCCTGGGTCAAGTATAATTTATGTGTTTGTCCTCCTCCACCAGAGCTTCTGGACCCTCCCTGTACATTCCAAGACCAATCAAACGACTCCTTTAAGCACAAACTTCCCAGGATGCTGGCCTCACGCACCAGTGAGTGAGTCAACATAAGAGCTCCACTCTGATGTCTCTGCAACTGTTAGGATTACACTCTGGTGTGTGGAATAGTTCCTTGGAAAAGATATATTTGTTTTAAAATACTCAAGAAAGAATTAATAATCTTTGTTGTTTCTCCCAAAGATCTTGGTGAGTATGTATCTATCTTAGTTTTTTTCTTTTTACCTGCTCTAGAAGTGGAAGGAGAAGGCATGTATTATTGCTGTAATTTAACAAATGGATTTATGAAGTCTATTATTAGGCTTATGTTTTAAGCATTGGGGGCTGCTGAGATTGCTCAACAGGTAAAGGTGCCTGGTAACAAGACCAGGTACCCATACAGTGGAAAGAGCAAACCATTTCCCATGTGTAACCAAGGGCTTTTCCACCCGTGCCCCAGTTCACAAAATAACAACTCTGAGGCTTAAATATAAATATATAGATAAATGCCTAGGCCTGGTTGATTTCTTCTCCAACTACCCTATAACTTAATTATCCTGTTTATTCTACACTATGAGTGCCTCAAGGCCAGTTATGTCTTCTCAGTTTCAGAATCTGTCCCCCCAGAGTTCTGACAAATCTTACCCCTCACCTGACTCTATCTTAGAATTCCTCTCTCCCTATGGGAATTCCACCTGGCTCAGCAATATGCCAGCAGCTTTTTATTGACAGGCAATGGTTCCATACAGTACACAAGAGATGCTCTCTACATCTCCCCCTTTCAGTCCAATAAAAGGCTCTTTCTCTTTTAAGATTTATTTATTTTATATATGGGAGTTCACTGTCACCATCTTCAGACTCACCAGAAGAAGGCATTGGATCCAATTTCAGACGGCAATGAGCCACCATGTGGTTGGTGGGAATTGAACTCAAGACCTCTGGAAAAGCAGTCAATACTCTTAACCACTGAGCCATCTCTCCAGTCTGCTCTTCCTCTTTCAATAGTAAATTATAAGCGATAATAACAATTATGAAAACTTATCAGATAAGATTTACATTCATAGTGTCAGGTCCCTTAGTATTTGATAAATTTGGATAAAGCACTTTACTACCAATCTTATCTTGGTGAGTTCAGAGTTCTGTACCTAAATCAATTTCTATCATAACTTGCATTGCTAACCTAAGAAACATCTTCTTGGACCTTAAAACATTTTCTTAAATCCTAAACAACTTACACTTAACTGGTGAGACTGTAACTGTTGGCTGTTGGCTCTGCTTTCTCCCACCTCTTCCTCCCCACTCTCATCCCCAAGAAACCCTATATAAGCCTTGCCCTGTCCAGTCCCTCACTGCCTGCTCCAGAGAGCAGAGGGCAGCCATCCCTGGGTTCATCCTTCCTCACCCTGGACCCTCCAATAAATCTTTCATGAGATTTGCAGCCTAGTGTGGTTCATCAGAAGACCCAAAGAAAAGAAGTGAAAAAGGACCTGGGCTGAGGCCCCTGAGCCTCAGGAGGGAGGCAGAGGGGGAAGGTCCCTCCCCGGGAGCTGCAACACTTCTGCTGAGGTTTCTTCTCAGAGCTCTGGTGTCTCAGGATACACAGGATACAGTTCCCTTGGGACACTGTCCCAGCTCAGGGCAGAGTGGTTCCTGGGTTTCCAAGTCCCAAGGCACCTTCTCATCTTGGCACCAGGAAAATGCCAATGCAAATTTCTTGTGCTGTATCCCCAAAACAGAAGGCAATTGGGTCTGAAGGTCATGAAAACTTTGGTTTCTGATGCTGCTGACATTTGAAAAAAATGCTTCTGTGTGCAGTAGGACTTGAGCAATACATTTTAACACAAGAGAAAATTAAATTATGGAATTCTTTCTTACATGTATGTACAAATGTGTACCTCATACATTCATAAGCACAGTGGTCCATCAGAAGAGGATGTTGGATTTCCTGGAACTGAAGTTGCTGGGCAGTGGTGGTGCACGCCTTTAATCCCAGCACTTGGGAGGCAGAGGCAGGCGGATCTCTTGAGTTCGAGGGCAGCCTGGTCTACAGAGTGAGTTCCAGGACAGCCAGGGCTACACAGAGAAACCCTGTCTCGAAAAACAAACAAACAAACAAACAAACAAAAACAAAAAAGAGAGTTGTGAGCTGCTACCCGTGTGTTAGAAATAGAATCAGTAATCGAGTGCTCCTAACTGTTGAACCATTTTTCCATCCCATGGAAAAAATTCTTAAATTACAAAGTGTTACATCTAAGTAGCACCACTCACTTCTGTTAATTTGTTTTTTAAGGCAGGATCTCTAGCCCAGAATGGCCTTGAATTTCCCGTGTAGCCAGAGGCTAGCCAGCTAGCTAGATAAAGATGTAGCCAGAGGCCTCCTTAAACCTCTGATCCACCTGCCTCCACTCACAAGTTTGGAAAAACACACACACACACATTCATCCCCCATGTCTAGTTTGTTACTGGCAATAGGACCTAGGTCCTCAAAATCCATTTTTCTGAAAAGACTGACTTGCTATTTGAGCACCCTTATTGTCTCACTAATTAGTTTAAGCTTAAATGTGGCATATATGTGTGAGTGTGGACACACAAAGGTTGTAAGAGTGTATTGGGTGTCTTTGTCTGTCACTCTTCACCTCATTCTTTTGAGGCAGAGTCTCTTATTGAACCTGAGCCTGAAACCAAGTATATTCTCAAGCCTGCCTGTAACCTCAGTACCAGGAGGGGAACAAACAGAAAGACCTGGCATTTGCTGGGTACTAGCCTAGCTTTACACACACACACACACACACACACACACACACACACACGATTCAGGGAGGAGGCAAGTATTACCGTGAGCTGTAAGCTCAGTCCTAAATATCCATTTCTAACTTGTCTCCAGGTTCTAGCTTATGATTCCAGATGCATTCCTTGTGTTAAAATAACTAGAGTTAATTTAGACTTTTTGTGAGCTATTCTAGGATAGCGCTGGGAGGCTCAGTAGTTAAGAACACGTGCTGCTTAACCATGAGGATTTGAGTTTAAATCCCAGCATTTTGATAACAAACCAGGCATGGCCTCAGGCATGCTGTAACCTCAGCACTGTTGTGGGCAGAGACAAGAAAATAACTGGCAATTGCTGGGTGCCAGGGTAGCCAAAAATTTTAAGTTTCAGGTTCAGGTTCAATCAGAGACTCGGCCTCAAAAGGATAAAGTCGAGCGTAACAGAGGCAGACACCCAGTGGACTCTCACAGCCTTCGGGTGTACATACCTTCCAGTGTATGCCACATTAAGCTCAAGCCCAGCTACACTCATGCTCATACATACAGCAAGGCAATAAAGATGCTCAAAGAGCAAATCAGTCTTTTCAGAAAAATTAATTTTGAGTTAGTGATGTCTACTTGTGCATTATTGCTTGCTCTGAATTATGTCAATACAAGCGTTCAAAACCCAAAGAGATCTGAATTTTAAAAGGAATTCAATTTATTCGGGTATGGTGATGCACACCAGTGGTCTCAGGACTCAGGTAGAATCAGAAGGATCACTGTAAGTTTGAAGCTGGCCTGAGCCTACATACTGAACTCCTGCCTCATTTCAGGGACAGGGCTGAGATGGCTCAGCAGATAAACACATTTGACCCTAACCCGGACAACCTGATTTTGATCAGCAGAACTCTGTAAGTGGAAAGAGATAATTGGGTCTTGCAAGTTGTCTTCTGAGTTCCACATGCTTGCTGTGATATGCATGGTGCGGCCCTTGCAAAATGAATAAATGTAAAAAAAAGAAGAAAAGGAGAGAGAGAGAGAGAGAGAGAGAGAGAGAGAGAGAGAGAGAGA
>NW_021605170.1:982878-1009641 GCF_004785775.1 Grammomys surdaster | reverse complement strand
GAGAGAGAGAGAGAGAGAGAGAGAGAGAGAGAGAGAGAGAGAGAAAGCTCCTTTGAGCACCTTTGAAAAGTCAAGATGTAAAGATTATATGAATTAGTTAATGTGCATGTGTGTATGTATTGTGATTTTCAGAACTCAGATTGAAGCTACTCTTTGGCATATAACATGAAATGGAAGTTCTGTGAGGTGGGTGTGGTGGTGTGGCCATACTTTTTTTCTTTTTTTCCTGAGCTCTTGATGAATAAAACTGATGATATACTGGTTTAAGAAACTATAACCAGTATGCATGATAAGTTAATATGGTAATTATGGTTTGAGTGTATTTGCCTTTCAGAATAAAATTAGAAGTGGTAAAACTGAAGGACTATGTAAACTAGTGGTTTTCAACATACAACCCTTTCACAGGGGTTGTATATCAGGTATTCTGCACATCATATTTCCCTTACAATTCATAACAGTAGCAAAGTTACAGGATGAAATAGCAACAAAGTAATTTTATGGTTGGGAAATCATGACAATATGAAGAATTGTATAAAGAGTCACAACATAAAAAAGTTTGAGAACCACTGTTGTAAACAAATACTGTTTTGTTTAGCAATGGAGAAAATTATTCTGGTAAAGAATAATCTGGTAAAGACGCTTTTTCTTGGAGAACTAAGGAACAAGAACAGCCAAAACTGACTAGGAATCAGTGTTGTGTGTCTAGTGATCTCTATCTGCTGTCGTTAACAATTTTTAAATTTCTGTACTGGATTTTTAAGACTTGAAATTTGTATTTCCTGTAACCAAAACATTTTTTTTCTTCCTAAATAAAAGTTATGATCAGAACCCCTTGGGGGAGGCATGATAGTTGTCATCGTAAGGGTTTCTATTGCTGTGATGAAATATCGTGACCAAAAGGCAAGCTGGGGAGGAAAGGGTTTATTCAGCTTACACTTCCACAAAGGACAGGAACCTAGAGACAGAGTTGATGCAGAGGCCATGAAGACATGCTACTTACTGGCTTGCTTTGCTGCTTTCTTATAGAACCCAGGACCACAGCCCAGAGACGGAACCACCCACAATGAGCTGGGCCCTCCCCCATCAACAACCAATCAAGAAAATACGCTACAGCTGGCCCTCAGGGGGACATTTTTCTCAACGACTCTCTGATGACTCTAACTTGTGTTAAGTTGAAACAGAAAACCGGCTAGTACAATAACAGGACATATTTTTAAAAAAGAATTACTTATTTTTATTTTATGTGCATTGATGTTCTGCCTGCATGTGTGTCTGTGTGAGGGTGTCAGATCTTAGGGTTTTGAACAGTTGTGAGCTGCCATCTGGGGGCTGGAAAAGTCCAAGATTTGAATCATCAGATCAGAGAGAGCCTCAGTTGAGAAAATGCCTACAGGAGATCCAGCTGTAGAGCATTTTCTCATGATTGCAGCTGCTGCTGTTGCATACTGACCCACACACTTCTAGGGATTCTGCCTCAACCTGGAATCTTACCACAGGAAGTGCTGGTATATGCTGCATGCCTGGCTTCCCGTAAGGGTTCTTGGGGTCTGACCTCCGTCTGACCCCCGTCTGACCCCCGTCTGACCCCCGTCTGACCTCCGTGCAGCAGGTTTGGGTAGCAATCACTTTTACCTGCTCAGCTATCCATAAAAATACAAATATTTTAAGGGGTTCCACTGCCCCTACAAAATCAGAGCACCAGAGTCATAAAATGCTATTGCTAAAAATAATTGGATACACAAAATTTGTTTGGAGAAGCAATTTCTATTTATTTATTTATTTTTGACTTATTTATTTATTAATTTATTTTTTGGTCTTTCGAGACAGGGTTTCTCTGTGTAGCCCTGGCTGTCTTAGAACTCACTCTGTAGACCAGGCTGGCCTCGAACTCAGAAATCCGCCTGCCTCTGCCTCCCAAGTGCTGGGATTAAAGGCGTGCGCCACCACCGCCCGGCTGGAGAAGCAATTTTTAAATTGCATTCTCATTGACTTTATAAAGCTCTTAGCCTTATAACTGTTCTTTCATGTGTTTCAATAATTGTTTGCACTTATTCCCCCCTCCCAGGTATCATGCAGCCCAGGCTGGCTTCCAATTCACTATGTAGCCCAGGCTAGCCTTGCACTTTCTGATGCTTCTTCCTCTCTCTTCTAAGTGTTGAGGCTGCTTTACTAAGTTGTACACCCAGCCCTAAAAGGAAACCTTTTCAGGAAAGGGACTTAGATAAGCTAAGAGTGATGGAGGAGTGGTATTAGTGGTGGTGCTGCTGATAGTATCAGGAATCATGAGGACAATCAGTGGGTTTTGTTTTGTTTTTACCATCTAACAGGTAACTAAGAACTTACTGGAGGTCAGCACTTTGAGAAGTGCTGGAGAATGAAAAGTATGCTTGAAGCAGATGCCAAGATGCAAAGGCGGAGGAGACTCTTCTAACTGAAGCCTAAGGCCCTTAAGCTAAGCTTCTTGTCCGCCCTGTGTGCTGGGAATTCTGATATATATATTCCAGAGGTGAGCCAAGTCATGGAGAAGGCATGATTTCAGCATAGGCAAATTCATTTTATTTAACTTAATTTTACCCCCTCCTGCTTAGAAAAAATTATATACGTGGTGTGTGTGTGCGCGCGCGCGTGTTTAAAAATGTCCTCCCAAAAAGCCGGTATTTTTTCTCATCGCCCATCCTGCCTGCCTGAGAAGAGAAATCTGACATTCATCCTCCGGCCAGCAGAGGGCGATAGTCTGCGCACCTCGAGCCCTCCAGCCACTCTTTCCCACGTCGCTTGCGTACTGGCGGTGCTACATACTGCGCATGCGCACGCGACTCCGGTCTTTTCCCCCTAGCGCGGCCGACTCAGCAGGTCTGCGTGGAGCCGCGGTTGCGGGTCTCTGTTCCGCAGGATGGTGAGTGGGCATCTGGGTCTCAGGCCCGCGCGTGCACGGGGGCGTCCCCTCTTCTCGTGGATGCCCGCTCGGGGCCAGCTCGTGCGACCCGGGGGGCAGATGGCATTCGATTCCCGGCTCTGCGGCCGCCGTTCCAGCGTGGCCTAATGGCTGCCGGGTGTGAGCCGGGGGATGGGCCGCGGCTTCCGAGGGGGGCCGCCGGCCGCAGGCGCCTCCGTGGTCGTCAGAAGGCCGTGCTGCGGAAGCTCGAATCCCTCGGCCTCGCACGGAGCCCTGAAGCCGGGAGTGTCTTGTCAGTGGAGGCCGTGGCGCTGCTGCGTCCGCGAAGGGCGTGCGTGTCATTCGGGCTGTGGCGGCCCTTCGCTCTTCCTGCCCAGTGTCTGGCCCTGTTTTCGGTGATTTGCTGAAATCGGACTTGAGAGGTGGGGTGCACTTCTTCAGCGGGGAGTAATTGCAGGTCGTACTCTGCCTGTTGAGGCCAGTTTAGGCAGGGAGGAAGTGAGCGCTGTGTGGTTGAGTTTTCTAGGTGAGGCTGCGGTGTCGGTAATACGTCTCAGATGGCTGTCGTAGGGATCAGTGGTACAGAACTTGGAAGATGGTGTAAAGGCAATATGGAAATGTGTTTGTTCCTGCAAGTGTAGTAAGGAGTCTGCGGTCGTGGAGGGAGAGGCTTGGGGCTTGGGTCGGGGCCCTACTGCATCTAACCATCTATGTTTTCTGAGGCTTAGTTAGGTGTGTTTGACGAAGAGAACCACTGCGGCAGCAGTTCTCAGTCTGGTTCGCCACCCATCTGTTAGAATAACTACAAAATTACAGTTAACGAAGCAAGAACGAGATTTATGGTTGGGGGGTCACCACAGCATGAGGAACTAACCGTATTAAAGGTTGAGAAGCACTGCCTTACAGCGATTCTTGTTTGCAGTCAGCTTAGAAACATGCTATAAAAGTTGACAATTTGTTGTAATAATTTGCTTTTCAAACTTAGGCATTATATTGTTACATGGTTAAATTAAAAACAGACCAAAACCAGGTGTTTCTTGCCTATTAATCCAGCGCTCAGAAGCTACTAAATGCTAGGTCAATCTTGGGCTACATAGTGACAAGCCTGTCTCAAAAGAATACAAGAATCATGGGATGAAACAATTTGCAAAGCACTGATTTTTTTTTTTTTTCCTTAAAGGGGTTCGTGAAAGTTGTCAAGAATAAGGCCTACTTTAAAAGATACCAAGTGAGATTTAGAAGGCGACGAGGTATGGGCAGCTTTTCCTGTTTTAGTTTCTGAAGAATCAGCTTTGGGGTGGAACATTGCCTGGCTAAAAATATTTTTTTCCTTGCAGAGGGTAAAACTGACTACTATGCACGGAAACGACTGGTGATCCAGGACAAGAATAAGTACAACACACCCAAATACAGGATGATAGTCCGTGTGACTAACAGAGATATCATCTGCCAGGTGAGTTACGGTGACTGGAGCAGTGGGGTCAGACCCCACAACTCTTAGTAATGTTGGTAGAGATTTTCTTGTGGTGGTAGATTTCAGGGGGGTAGGGGTATGGGAATCCTGACTTAGCTTAATTTTCATTATGGAATTTGGGAGGAAGGCTGGAAAACCTGTTTGTGTGAATAGTCTCCCAGTTACCAAATCTGTCATGCTCTAACTCCTGGTTCATTCTTTATGGGCTTGTGTGCCATTTTGCTGTCATTATTAGGGTAATCAGACTCTTGCCAGGCTGGGTGGCTCATCTGTAATCCCAGCATGACAAGCTATTTCTGTTTACTGTTTGAAGTAGATTTTAAAATGTACAAAAATGTCTTCCACTTTGAAAGCCCTTTTAGAAAGTTGCAATTCCTATATTCAGGGCTTTTACAATTAAGGACGATGCTGCTTAGCTGGAATTTGCTGGTCAGGAGACAGATGCTCTTGCTTTTTGTGCAAATTTGACGACTGTGAAGGTGGTGGGGTTGTCTGATGTTCTGATAATTAAGGATGAAGTGTCTAAGACTTGGCTAAATTTAGGTCAAAAGATTCTTTAAGTAAATGGTTATTTTCTTATTGACTTGACTTTGGTGGGGAGGTTCAAAGACAGGGTCATTGTAACTAACCTTGGCTGTCCTCTGTAGACTAGGCTGGCCTTGAATTCACAGATCTGCCTGCCTCTGCCTCCCCAGTGTTAGGATTAAAGGTGCTCATTTTTGAGATGGGGTCTCACTCACTGTATGACCCTGGTTGACCTGTAATTCTTTGTAGACCAGGCTAGCTTTGAACTTAAGGAGAACTACTAGACTTTAACATTTTTTGGAATCTTTCAGGATAGCCTTGAGTTCAGGCCCTATTTGGAGGCCCTGTTCTATTCCCCTGCCCAGTTTGTTGACTTTTAAAGACACCTATGATTTCCCCAGCTTACCCACCTTAAACAATGCTTTCTGTATTTAGAAAGAGCTATTATAATTGAGTTCTAATGTGCCATATGTATTTTAGCCATACTTTTCACCCCTAAACCACTGTGTAGTTGATGCCCACACAAATAGATGTTCATTGAGTTGTCTCTTCTCCCCACATCTTGTTAAAAGGTGCTTAGGTGGGACAGGTACTGAAGCATTGAAAGCAACAAATTAACACCCTGGTTTCTCTCTGCGTAGATTGCATATGCCCGTATAGAAGGGGATATGATCGTCTGCGCAGCATATGCACATGAACTTCCAAAATACGGTGTGAAAGTTGGCCTGACAAATTATGCTGCAGCCTATTGCACTGGCCTGCTGTTGGCTCGCAGGGTATGTACACAATATTTTCAATAAGGTACCTGTGGCTTCAAAAGAGCATCAGCTGTTTGCTTGTGGCTTGCAAAGTCATGAGCAGGGAAGATGATTTTGTCAGTCTGGGAAGCAGTTGTCTTAGTGTTTGTTGTTTCTGGGTCAGTGTAGACCAGCTGGCTAGGTAGGCAGCAAAGACCTGTGTACCTAGATGAGACTCAAGAAATGTAGGAGGGTCAAATTGTTAGATTGTTGTGACATAAATTACATTTAGTGGCTTGACTACTGAGACTTTTATGTTGACTTCTCTGTTCATAGCTTCTGAATAGGTTTGGCATGGACAAGATCTATGAAGGCCAGGTGGAGGTGAATGGAAATGAATACAATGTGGAAAGCATTGACGGCCAGCCTGGTGCCTTCACTTGCTATTTGGACGCAGGTCTTGCCCGAACTACAACTGGCAATAAAGTTTTCGGGGCCCTGAAGGGAGCTGTGGATGGAGGCTTGTCTATCCCTCATAGGTAATTAGTAGTATTTAAGATTTCTGTATTAACTCCACTATTTCCTGCTGCTTACTCATTGAGTAGCAATCATTCAGTGCCTGCTCTGTGTAGTTACTGTACAAGGAACCTGTATTAGGGTCTCACTCTCTAGCCTAGTCTAGTCTGGAACTTTGGGTGATGATCTTCCAGCCTCTGTCTCCCGAGTGCTGGGATTAAAGTTGTGTACTACCACTGCCTGGCTCTTCGTTTTTCAGTCAAAGTTGATTTATTGACTTAGGGCAAAATGTGGCTTCTAGAATAAAACATTCAGAGACAAAAGCCTGAAATTTGTAAGCTTTCAGTCATTAATAAGATTGCTGAATATTAGAAATTAAGTAAATTAATTTGTAATTCCTCAGTTAATGCATTTTTTGTTATAGATAGCATATCGACTAACTTAAGTTTTCTTAAATTTCTTATTGAACAGCCTCATTGATAGTAATTTAGACAAATCACTAACTCTCATTACCACTGGGTAATAAGTATTTAAGGGATGACTTTTGAAGGGCAGGGAAACTTGTGATAGGAAGCCCTGGTGGCCATCTAGCTCTGTGGATGCTTGGGATCAACAGGATGGGTAGAGCCCAGGAGTTTTGAGATACCCTGGGCAGTGCAGACTCTAGAAAGGTGAAAAGCAAGGTTTTATGTTCTTTTATCTTCAGGAATTCAGAGACGGGCTGCTAATGATGATGCCGCACTAACTGAGCAGTTAGTAGTTGGTCCTTTGATTGCATATGATGATGTAATCATTGTTTCAAGACGGGACTGATGGCAGCTCCTGAAGTGAATTCCTGGGAGTGTTGTAGTTTGTCTGTATACTAACATGAAAATTTCATTTTAGTACCAAACGATTCCCTGGTTATGACTCTGAAAGCAAGGAGTTCCATGCAGAGGTACATCGGAAACACATCATGGGTCAGAATGTGGCAGACTACATGCGCTACCTAATGGAGGAAGATGAAGATGCATACAAGAAACAGTTCTCGCAGTACATCAAGAACAACGTAACTCCAGACATGGTAAAAATTTACCTGAACATGCTGTTCACTTACAGAAACAACTGCTTGTTATAATAGTTGTAACAAGTTTATTTATTTTATTTTGCACATGGAAGGTTGTATGTGGCTTTGTAGGTATACAAAGGTGGGCTACTATACTGCTGCTGCTTTTGAGTAATGTTAGTATATTGGTCAGGTGGGAAAAGGATTTTTTTAGATGCTGATATACATGGGCTTCTGTCATTTAAAGTCTCCAGTGCAAATAGGTATGGTAGGAATGGTTCCTGCTTTGCCTGCTACATCTTGCTGGTCAGATTTTATGCAGTTGTGCAAACTCGATCACTAGCTCTGCATAATGTGGCAGCAGCTAAGGGAACCAGGTTTGCTAGAGTAATTGGTGATAGCAATGTACCAACCTCAGAAGCTACTGAGGTGCCCATTCTGTCACAGTACAGTCTTTTTTTTTTTTTTTAAATGGCTGCTTTGTAAGAGATTTAGCTTTGTTTTGTGACACAGGGTTTCTCTGTGTAGCCCTGGTTATCCTGGAACTCAACTTTGGTAGACCAGGCTGGCTTCTGCTGGGATTAAAGGTGTACGCCACTACCACCTATCTTTGGGGGTTGGGGTGGGGGAGACCAAGCCTCACTTCCTGATTTGTCTAGGGACTTGATATTCAACCAGGGCCACCTTTGAATTTAAGACAATCCTGACTTAGAGGTTTGAGTTATCATAACCTACTTTGTTTTTTAGATGGTATGAAAAAATACATTTTAGAGTTTATTGAGATCTTGAGGGCTATACCATTTGAAAACGTATGGGTGGGGGAGGTAAATGAGCTTGATACTGGAGCGCTCTAAAGTTTCCTATCTAAAGTATAGGGTGGAAAATACTTTCTGTGGTCTGTGTGCTCTGGACATCATCTTACAGTAAACTGAGTTTGAGCTTTTATGAAAGGAACCCATGAACAGTGGCTTTACTTTAGACTGTACTTCACTGCAGTCTTTTCTTTCTGGGTCTTGTACTGACCTACTCATGTTATGCTTGCTCAGATGGTTATTACATGTTCACGATCTGCCTTTCAGCTAATGCTTTTTATTTTGTGGTGCAGGGAATAAATCCAAAGGTTTCCATGGGGTGAAGCATCTATGCTCAGCCTCTGAGCTTCCATCCTGTAGATCATTTTATCTGGAGTGTTCTGTGTAGCTGCTGAAATCTGCAGACTTAATGTTTCTCAGTAGAGTGAATAAATCCATGGCTTCATCTACATATGTGAAGCTATCAACTCTGTTGGAAAGAACTGGGTTTAACTTTTGCAGTTTCCAGACTATATGATAGAGGGTTTAAGGAACCTTGGGTCTTCCTGAGTGAGTACTAGGATCACTGGCTTGAGAATGTGAGGAAATCTGCGTTTCATGGGGTCTTGTCTCTTAGGGGTTGGGAGGGGATTGAAATAGTTGGGTTCTGCAGTGCAGTAGACCTTTCTGCATTATTTCCTCTTTTCCACCTCCATGTTTAGAAAGCTGGATAACACTCACAGGGGATCAGGCTCTTGGCATTCCTGTTCTTGAGCACCTGTACTTCAGGGTGTTATAGTTAATACTAGGCATTCTGGATTACAACCTTGAATTTTGTTTTTCAAAACAAACTTTGTGATCAAAAGATTCCAGCAACAAAATCTAATCAAATGGGGGAGTTTTAGAGGTCATACTAGTTGCCATGTACTAAAATTGGCAATGGTAGAATATAGAGTATGCCTCTGAGCTGGGAATTGCTTTAAAAGGCCTGTCACATAAGAGGGATTGTAAATCTTGGCTATATGGGATGATAAAAGAAGTGGCTGTTACCCAGTTGGTGGGCCCCCCCCTCCTCGTGCCCGTGCCCTCTGTTGTTAGTGTCATTGTGGCTGTATAGCTCACATCTTTTGGGCATGCACCCTCTCTTGACAGAATTTAGGCCGGGTAGTAGACTGTAGTGTGGGCGGGGTAGTTGTACAAAGATGGGCTTGTCGATGCATTCCTCTGGAATGCATGCAGGTTACTCACCCTAAGCAGTGAGATAGATAAGGAAAGGGAGGATGGGCTCCACTTGGGAATTTAAGGAGATATCATTGGCTTAGTTAAGGTCCTTTGAGAACTGAAAGTAGGTGGTACTGTACCTTACTAATAGGGCGCATGAAATGAAGGCAAATACTGTTTGCTTTGCTTTGTTCCAGATGGAGGAGATGTATAAGAAAGCTCATGCTGCTATCCGAGAGAATCCAGTCTATGAGAAGAAGCCCAAGAGAGAAGTAAAGAAGAAGAGGTATGTGGTTTACCATTCTCTAGGAAAGAAACCCGCTGCATCTTGCTGGTCAGATTTTATGCAGTTGTGCAAACTCGATCACTAGCTCTGCATAATGTGGCAGCAGCTAAGGGAACCAGGTTTGCTAGAGTAATTGGTGATAGCAATGTACCAACCTCAGAAGCTACTGAGGTGCCCATTCTGTCACAGTACAGTCTTTTTTTTTTTTTTCGTTTTTAGCTACCTATAGAGGAACTTTTCTTTGCCTGCATTCATGATCTGCCTCAATTCATAACGTTTATGTCTCTACCTGGCTTATAGTGTGAGCCATTGAATACCTGGATTAAAATTTACTGTGGGTACTCAGGAGGTTGAGGCATGACGATTGTCACAAATTCAAAGCTACCTAAAGGATATATAGGAAAACTATGTCTTCAAATAATGAGATTTTCAACCCCTATCCAATTATAAAGGTTTTGTCATTTTTTTTTTTCAGTTGAACTTGAGAGATATTCCTGTCTTACTCCTTACTTTGTTTTGTAGGTGGAATCGTCCTAAAATGTCTCTTGCCCAGAAGAAAGACCGGGTTGCTCAAAAGAAGGCAAGCTTCCTCAGAGCTCAGGAACGGGCTGCTGAAAGCTAAATCAATTTTCTATGAAGATTTTTTCATAAAGACAATAAACAGATTGATCAAGCAGCTTTTTCTGTGTTAAGCTGTTATTATGAGACTATAGGAAATAGTGTGAAATTACAGAGCAAAGGAGTAGATAATGTGTTTTACCTTTTTGTTGTTGCACCATGACTACCTCTGCTGAGACTAAGGGCAAATATCACTACACCTAGTTGAGATTCTTTTGTTTCTCCTCTCACAAAACAAGTTTTTTCCAGGAAAAGCCAGCTTACATGGGTTCTTGCAAAGGTTATGAATGTTTCTTGAGTTTCTAATCTTCCTGGAAGGAGTCCTTATCCTTCAGATTTTCAGATCTGGTAATTAGCAGCATGATCATCAGGACATAGTTCAAGGTCAATCTTGAAAGTGCTAATCCGTGGCTTTAAAGATTTGGGAACAATGAAGTTCATGGTTTGAGGAGAAAGGGGGAGCTGAGGCTTTTTATGTTTTTCTTTCCCCTTTTTTTTTTCCCCCTGTGTAGCCCTGGCTGTCCTGGAACTCACTCTGTAGACCCCAGGCTGGCCTCAAACTCAGAAATCCGCCTGCCTCTGCCTCCCAAGTGCTGGGATTAAAGGCGTGTGCCACCACCGCCCGGCTTCTGTTTGATTTTTATGGTGTATGCTGGACCTGAATGCACATAGGAAAGTAACTTGAAAGAGTCAACTATTCAGACCTTTCGTGTCAGTCAGGTTCATGTGGGAAAGTACTAGGAGATAATTCATGCCTCTAAGAAATAGCCAGCCCTTCATCCCTAAAGGAACAAGAACTTTCTTCCTGATGGATTCCAGTCTCTCTCAGCTGGGGTGGTGTGCACCTTTATCGCCTCTATCTTACTGTGTCAGCCTCTGGTACTGGGGCTTCCCACATGTCAGGTAAACAATTGACTGCATATCTACATCCCCACCCTAAGATAATGTGTATCACCTGGATGCTAAGATGAACCTATCAGAGCTTCAGGATAATGAATTTTCAGTGGTAACCATGTTAACTTCAGCATGTAGAATATATGCTGACACTAAAAGCCATCCAACAGTTGACTCATCTGAAGTTAAAATGTGTAAGTATACAGTAAATCATGCTATATTAACTGAACTTTTTAATAAATGAGTCATTTGGATTTACCTGTGTGGCATTCTTAATTTGTGTTAATGTGCAAACTTTTACCATGCTAAAACATTAGTAAGTTCATCTATAAATTTCTTTGTTTAAACAGCAGCTTCAATGCAAACAATGTCCAGCAATGGGATTGGCTAACAGCTACAGAACACTCATTATTTATGGAATGAGGTTTTTCACAGCATTAGCTTTTTTTTTTTTTTAAGTCAAAATAGTTAACAGTGAATATACTTGTGAACTTATAAAAGGGCAGGAATGAATGAGTTTGGACATCTCTTGGCCCTGCACCTGCCATTGTTGTCATAACATGCATTTGAGACAATGACTCCATAGGCCCAGGGGACAGAAGCCATTCTTCTAAATGCTCAAAGTCATAAGTAGATTCTCAGTGAATAGTCCAAATGAACTAAGAGTCATTTGTGTAGGAAATTTTCTTCCACAATAATGTTTTTAGGTTATTTAATATCAAAGAATGTTCCATTTCCATTTGATTTGCTGTGACTTTGAGAGCAATACAAGAGTAAAGCTGCTTTTCTAATTCTTCCTGGATTTCACTTGGAGCACCATGCAGTAGGTAGTCTTTGAGTAACTGACAGGCTTTTGCCAAGTTTGGTTGTATTACTTCTGAAGTGCACTTCATTGTACTCAGGTCACAGCTAGTTCTACAGTCTGTACCATAGACACAGTCCAGGTCAGACTCACAGTGGCGGTCTTTAATGAGTTCCTTTAGGTTTGTCTCTGGCACAATTTTTCTCATATCCACCATTTTTAAGTCATACTTCTCATTATATCCTAGGTTCTTGGCACTGGTGTCACACATGAGAAAGTTTCCATAGGGGCCGTGGAAAACATCCTCTACAAATTCTAGAAGTCCTATGGCTATCTTGGCCTTTCTGGGCCAAGATGGTGTGAACAACTGATCCATGCTCCTTCTGAATCCAGATGGAATAAAGAGTTCCATAACCCATGGGAGACTAATTCCATACAGAGAGGTATATTCGACACTTTCCATCATGTAGAGGTCACCACAGAATCCCATTAGTTTGGGGGTGTGTTCTTTATCCTGAAGTATCACCATCAGGAGAAACTCGTTCAACTGAAGCAGTGCCCATGCTGACTTGGCTTCTCCTAGGGAGACCTGGCCATCTCTGTCTCCATCAGCCACTGTCAAGATGAGGTTAACCAGTTCAGACAGGTTTCCCTGGTCACCTAACTTTGCCTGTCAAGACAAGAATTTGTTGAGTTACACAGATGAAACTAGAATTAGGATCCTAAATTCAAGGCCAGTTTGTTTAGCAAGTAAATCTAAGTCTAGAGTTCTATGTGTGAGGGTCCTGAATTAAACTTCTAGTCCAAAAGAAAACAAAAAGCATCTGTAAAAGAATCAGTTCTAGGTCATACCACAGTGCTAGCCTTGCCACTGAATAAAAGAAAATTTATCTCTCCCAAATACTAGGGGGTGAAGTGTGTGTGTACATGTCTGTGCACACATAGTGCACTATGAACTGCTGTGTGGGTGGATGTTGGCGGACAACTTGTAGAAATCAGTTCCCCCTTCCTACCTGAGGACACTGGAGATTAAATTCTAGTTAATACATTTGGTGGCGAGTAAATTTTCTTTAGATTTAAATAATTTCAAGTCCAATGTAATAGTGCACACCTGTAATTAATCCTGGCTACTCAGAAGGCTGAGGCAGGAGGGTACCAATTCAAAGCCAGCCTGATCAATTTAGTCTGTTTCAAAGTTAGTTAAAGCCGGGCGGTGGTGGCACACGCCTTTAATCCCAGCACTTGGGAGGCAGGTGGACTTCTGAGTTCGAGGCCAGCCTGGTCTTCAGAGTGAGTCTCAGGACAGCAGAGATACAGTTTGTTCCCATATAAGAGGAGAGTTGTGGATGGGAATCCAGGGAGACAGAGTACACACAAAAAAATTTTTTTTTAAGATTTATTTATTTATTTCATTTATATGGAGTACACTGTCACTGTCTTCAGACACATCAGAAAAGGGCATCAGATCCCATTACAGATGGTGCGAGCCACCATGTGGTTGTTGGGAACTGAACTCAGGACCTCTGGAAGAGCAGTCAGTGCTCTCAACTGCTGAGCCATCTCTCCAGTCTGAGTATACTAATTTTATTTCACTATTTTGGTTAAAAATAATATTATTTTATTATTTATTGATTTATTTATGCACATGGCATCACATTGTAATCTAGGCTGGCCTGGAACTCACTATATAGCCCATCTATCTTGAGGCAACTCTCCTGCCTCAGTCTTCAAAGCAGCTGAGATTACAGGAGTAAGTCATTGTGCCTGGCTCTCCATCAGGTGAATGTCAAAATCTACAGCAAACTAATACCCCTCAGGTCTATTAATAACTATTTAAAATAAAAAAGCTTAATATCCTCCAATTTTTTCCCTTTCTCTGAGTCACTCCTTCCACATAGAGTCTCTGATGGAAGTAAAAGAATGACAACAGTATGAGGTTCTGCCAGTTCCTTTGTAAGGACAAAGCTTCATACTGAGGTGTAGTACTAGATACACTCACCTTAAAGAGACTGTAAACCATTTCTTTGAATTTCTGTACAGTAGTTCCCCTGGTTGGTTTATCAAATAGCACTATTTCTTTTCTTGGCTCCAGTTCAGTACCAAAATCAAGATGAAGAGCTTGTTCCATTTGACACTTCACAACACCTGGTAGATTATCCCAAACTCCTAAATACATCTTTGTGAAGAAAAGTGGTAAGTTATGCATCATATGAAAGGAGACTGCACAGAGCACACAGCAGAGTTTTCCAGGTCCTCTACAAAATGTAAACAAGCCCTAGACCTCTCAGCTAAATCTGTGACTTCATTTTTACCTTTTTGAGATAGTCCACTGTGTAGTCCAGGCTGGCTTCATACGCAATCTTCTTGCCTTTACCTCCTGGGTATACACTAACATACTCAGCTCCTGACTTTCTGAATACAAATCTGAAGTAGTCTCAAAGTATTTTTCCTTAAATGACTTTTAAAAGATGAACATAGGGCTGGAGAGATGGCTTAGTGGTTAATAGCACTGACTGCCAGAGGTGCTGAGTTCAATTCCCAACAACCACATGGTGGCTCACAACCATCTGTAACTGGGTCTGATGCCCTCTTCTGGTGTGTCTGAAGATAGCTACAGTGTACTCACATACATACAATAAATAATTTAAAAAAAGATGAACATAATGCATACCTAAATATAGTTTTTTAAAGTACAATTGTAAGGATCCTAGCCAAAAGCAAGGCCCACTATGATCTACTTCTCTGGTCTCTACTTGGGGGGACATTTTGTGCTTTTGTGCAGCTAAGATTTAGGGTCTCCCTAAGCTGTTCAGGCTGGTGGCAAATCATGGACATTAAGTAGGTATTTATCAAATTAGCATTGTGCAATATTTTATGCAAGGCTGAGGTCCCCACAAACAGCCCCTAAACAGTATGATGAGCTTGGAGTAAAGTCAACATTCCAGTGGAAACTCAGAGAGGACAGATGTGAAGATAAGGAATGTATGAGGGACTCACAAGCAGCAGAGAAGTAAGTGTCCCCTGCTGGACCTGCTGGAGCCCCCAGGAGCCCAAATGCCACAGTGTATCTGAATGCCAAACAAGACAATGTAGGACTGAACATTGACCATGGCCAATATCTTCCTCCTCTACCTCATTCCTCCATTTTGAATGGGAATGGTCTTCTTAACAAAGCACTCTTCATGGCTCAGGGTCTAAATGTTGGCGAAAGCAGATTAAGAAACCTTTGTTTTGTCTTGTTTCAGTCAGGGTCTTTCTAGATAGGCCAGAATCACCTTGAACTAACTAAATAGCCCAGGCTGACAGTAAATTTGTGATGATTCTCTGCCTCAGTCTACCAAATGCTCCGATTATAGGTAGGCACCACGTGGCTTGTTTAACGAATCCTACTGAATGAATGAATCAAATCCTACAAAGTGGAAATGCATACAATTCCCAAAACTTTGTTTGAGTCAAGAATTTTTAGTTATGTCTATTTGGGAGGATGTGCTTTGTTTTTAAGACAGAACACGCACACACACACACACACACACACACACACTCCTAGTTTACCTGGAATTTGCTATTTATATCAAGTTGGCTTCAAACTCAAACTCCTTCTGCTCCAGTCTCCTGATATAAGTACCCCCAGCTTCAAGAATTTTTTAAAAATATTATTTATTTAATGTATATGAGTACACTGTAGCTGCCTTCAGACACATCAAAAGGTGGAATCAGATTACAGTACAGATGGTCGTGAGCCACCATGTGGTTGCTGGAAATTGAATTCAGGATCTCTGGAAGGGCAGTCAACTGCTGAGCTATCTTTCCAGCCCACAAGCTTCAAGAATTTTTTAATACTGCTTTTAGTTTAAGGGAAAATTAGAATTTACTAGCCAGGTAAAGTAGTACAATACTATAAACATAGCTCTTAGAAGATGGAGACAGAATGATTAAGACAAGCTATCACCACAGAAAAAGAGGCCAGTTTGACCTATATAAGACTGTAGCAAAAAACCAATAATTAATGATGATGACAATGGTCAGATCCATACCTGGTTGTTGGGCTTGGTGGACAGACATTTTCCAAAGTACAGTGTTTCTGTGACACAGAGGCTGTTGCATGCAGGTCCGTCAATAACTCCGGTCTTGTATTTGTCACACTGAGAATCAGGAAATCAGGAAATAAGAAGGTAGTAGAAATATCTAAAGGATCTGAGTAATTGATAGTTACTTTCTTTAAGAGAAAGTTCTCAAGCTAGGCAGTGGTGGTGCACGCCTTTAGTCCTAGCACTAGGGAGGCAGAGGTAGAGAGAGGCAGGGGGGTCTCTATGAGTTTGAGGCTAGTCTGGTCTACTGACCAAGTTCCAGGACAGCCAGGGCTAGACACACACACACATATATATATATATATAGAGAGAGAGAGAGAGAGAGATAGAGACAGAGACAGAGATAGAGAAAGAGACAGGGAGAGAAAGAGAGGGAAGGAGAGGGAGAGAGGAGGGAGAGAGCAAGAGAGTGCTCTCTGATACTTTGCATTTAGACAGACCTGGGATTGAACTCAAGCTCTGTGATTCACTTGCTCTGTGAGAAACTTGCTTCTGAGGTATACATAGAATTTTAGAAGTATTTTTTTCCACTTAATATGGTCTGAGGCAGTATGGTTTCTACTCCTTTCAAAAGAAAAGTACTATATTTTTAAAAATGGTTCTGAGTTTTAATTAAATTTAAAAGTTTAAAATAAAATAAATACCTTGGTTATTCTGTCATCATTGAAGTCATACAAAAACAAGAAAAAAAATGAGAAAAGAAACACCCACTCTATGTTTAATAAAATTATGTTCAAATCTAGGTGTGGTAGTATGTGCCTATATTCCCAGCACTCATGAGTCTAAGTCAGGAGGATCCTGAGTCTGATGACAGTCTTGGGCTACAGCAAGGCCCTGCCTCAAAACAAACAAAAATATATTAATGTACACAGAGAAACCCTGTCTCGAAAAACCAAAATATATATATATATATATTAATGTAACCCAAGTAATGTAATAAATGAGAATGATCTACTACTGCTACTAATAATAATAATCTACATAATTCAAAGATTACGTCAGAAGTAGTTGAGATTAAATTCCCACTGAGACATCAGACTAAGTTAGCAAGGCACCAAGTAGAAGGTACAGCTGAGAAACAAAGCCATCATCCTGGTTTGAAAGGTTTAAGGGACACAGCTGTAGGACTGTCCCAGAATTCTGTTTGGCTTCATCAATGCAGGGCTGAATGGCAACATTCTTAAACTGTTCTCTTTGCTGGAGGCAGGCAGTGGGCAGACTCGTGTTGAGAGGGGCTGTGATCAGTAGCTCTGCAGCTGTGGCGGCGAACTTGAGGAGAGCCAATCTGTCTTTCACTTTTTCTCTCTTCCTCATATACAACGCACACAGACACATGCACACAAACTTCACTTCTAATTTGGTTTACTTCCTGGTTGTTTATGAAAGGAATATGAGAAGCAAATGTCAAATAAAGACAACATCCTGGAAACTGCTGGATTGAAGCAGAACAGAAAGAGTGCTATGAACTCAAAGGGTTTCCTGACATCCCTTAAATAAGACTTTGAAGCATCAAAAACAATGAAACAACAGAGGAAATGGAAAGGAACAAAAACCTAGAAATAAAAGGCCACATTATGGGGCTGAGAGATGGCTCAGTGGGTAAGAGTACTTGCTGTTTCTGTAGAGGACCCAGGTTTGGTTCCCAGGACCCACATGGTGGCTCACAGCCATAAACAACTGCAATTGTTCGGATTTGACATCCTCTCTAGCTTCCACTGAATGCACATGGTATTCAAAGAAGCAGGCACACATACCTACCTATTTATTTAAAAGGTACTGTGGGAGAAAGGATAAACAAGGGTAAAAATATGGGAAGACCTAAGATTCTATATTGAAAAAACTGAGGAAAATAGGGACTGAAAAAATTAAAAAGAATTTGAGATAAATCTGTAGATGATACAGAAGACCAAAGATGTACAGCAAGCTGGGTGGTCATGGCACATACCTTTAGTCACAGCACTTTGAAGACAGAGGCAGATGGATCTCTGTGAGTTTGAGGCCAGCCTGGGCTACAGAGTGAGTTCCAGGACAGCCAGGGCTATACAGAGAAAACCCTGTCTCTCTCTCTCTTTTTTTTTTTAAATGATGCACAGCATGTCCAAATGTTAGGAGTTTGCAACTGGAACGTCCCCCAAAGGCTCATGCACTGAAAGCCCTGGTTTCCAGCAGGAGATGGTGTCAATGTCAGCAGAAAGTAAGACTGCGCTGTGTGACAGGGGCCACTGGGTAGAACCTGTGAAGGATGGTCTGTGTTCTGCCCTTCCTTCTCTCCCTGGCTTCTCTTCCTGGCTTCTGTGGAGCCTCATTCACCACAGGCTCCAGCCACCGTAATATTCTGCCTTGTGTCAGACCCATAGCCGTGGGTCTAGACAGGCATGAAGCAAGTGGCATGAATCACATGAACTTTTCTTCCTTAAAGCTGTTTTTTACAGCCTGACAGCTGACAAGAACAGTGAAAAAGAAAAAAAAATCAACGTAGATTTTAAAGGCTTCATTTTAATCTGCAGACAGGAAGGGTAGAATACATCCTAAGGAAAGCTGATGTGAATGGTTCTTGTGACAGATGCCTTGAAGTTTACTGGACTTCAAAAATGAATAACTGGGATTGTGGATATCGATTTATATGAATGGAGGAACTGAGCATGGCAGCCAGTGGGAGAGCAGGTCTGGGCTGAGAACATCCTCGGCACTGATGTGGGAACTGCTGGTGCAGCACTGCCATGCCTGTGTGTCCACAGTGTGGCAGGCGATGCTCAGGTGCTGCAATCATCTATTGTCTTGACAATTCAGTCACAGAACCTATTTATTGCCACTTCCACCGTAAAGCTAAGGAAACACAAGTGTCAGTTAAGGTGTTTTAAAAAGCCAGGATCCCAACCCAGGCCTTCTAGCTCCCAACACTCCTGTACATGCTGGGATGCTCCAGGCTCCTGACACCTGCTCTCACTACCAATAGCACTTGGTGCAGTTTCCTGTGAAGATAAGGATGGTCCTTAGGAGGGCTGAGAGCCCTTCCCACAAGCAGAGCAAGGTGCTAACTACCTGGAGAAGTGGCCTTTAGCTTCCAATAGCATAAGGTTACTAGAAAAGCCTTTGACTGTGCCCTGCTTTCTCCTTTAGCTCTGGCTGTAATTAAGAATGTGGCATTCCACCTTCATAGACAGAGTAAAGCGCCGGGCGGTGGTGGCAGACACCTTTAATCCCAGCACTTGGGAGACAGAGGCAGGCGGATTTCTGAGTTCTAGGCCAGCCTGGTCTACAGAGTGAGTTCCAGGACAGCCAGTTACACAGAGAAACCCTGTCTCGAGAAAAAAAAAAAAGACAGAGTAAAGCAACCTGGTCCCTACTGCACGTCTGGGAAGCCATGAGAGTGCAGTGATGCTCAATGCCTTTCCTTTGTAAGATTTCCTAGGAAATGCAGGCACTTGCATGGTGCATCTGCATGGTGCATCTTAGCTTTGTAGCAGATGGCCAACCATCTAAAGGTACACTTCTTCCTGATGCAAAGGTGGTGGGAGCCCTGAGGCCCCACACTATGGAGTGAAGCCTCCTGCAGGGACAGTCCACAGAGGGATTTAAACCATGCAGACCACATATTCTCTGACCACAAATGAATAAATCGATTGGAAGGAAAACAAAAGTCACTGAAGTTCCACAGTTCAAATATAGACCAACACCCTCCCCCCCAAAGATGAAAATAAAATTTACTGAAAGTCTATGTAGAAAGAAAAGGAGGCTGGGCATTCAGAGTGAGAGTTCACTAGAGCAGTCTGAGCTACAAGCTGACCTCTGGGCCAGCCTGGGCTAGAATGAGACTCTAATTTTAAAGAGGAAGAGAAGGAGAAAGAAGCAAGAAGAATCTAAAATGAAATTTTAAAGTAGACTTAAAATTGAAAATCCAAAATATTTAGAATGAAACAACAAAACTTGTAGGATACAATTACCACATCTCTTAGAGGGGAATTTATAGTTCTAAATGCAAGATTGCAAGGCACATGGAACACTAAATAGGTTCAAACTTATAGCTTAAACTAAGTAAAAACAAAAACTCAGCACTGTTGACAGCCGAGTCAATTCCTCAAGATATAGGAGGTACAGGTGCAAAGAAATAACAAGCAATGAAATACTCAAAGATTCATCCTCATAATCTTAACAGAAAGAAGCCCTTTGGGGGGCTGGAGAGATGGCTCAATGGTTAAGAGTACTGGCTGCTCTTCCATGAGTTCTAACCATGAGTTCGATTCCCAGCAACCACATGGTGGCTCACAACCATCTGTAATGGGATCTGGCGCCCTCTTCTGGTGTGCCAAGGACAGTGTGTTCATATACATTAAATAAATAATTCAAAAAGGAGAAGGAGAAGGAGAAGGAGAAGGAGAAGGAGAAGAAGAAGAAGCAGCAGCAGCTGCCACCCTTAGGAAGACTGGCCATGAATCCAGGAGAGAAGGCACTAATAAGCAACCGCTGGGTAGTAATTGTGAAAAATACAAATGACTTTATGGCAATACATTTAAAATGAACAATTTTCTAAAAAAGTACAAATAACAAAAATGATGCCTGAAGAAGCAGCAAAGCTGAACAAGGTTAACAGATTATTTAAAAAAAATGTCCCAGACAGGATGTCACACTGTAACCCAGGCTGAGCTGAGACTCTGTACCTAGGCTTGCACATGTGGAGATCCTCCTGAGTTGGCTTCCCGAGTGCTAGCATTACAGGCACGAGCTACCTGGACACTTGTGAATATTTTAAATAATAAAATCAGAACTGAGAGAAAAAAAGGAATTGCTGACGAAGAAAGCACGAAGAGGTACTGAGGGGAATGAACTAAGACAACATATGACACATGTATGCGGACACCATGATGAAACCCATTACTTTGCATGCTACCTGTCCACATAGACTCATATCTTTGAACATTGGGTCCTCAGCTGGTGCAACTGTTTGGGAAGTATTAGGAGGTGTGGCTGTAGTGGAGGAGGTGTGTCACTCGGGGTGAGTTTTGACGGCTCAAAAGCCTATGCCATTCCCAGTTAGCTCTCTGCCTCCTATTTGGGGATAGGCTGTAAGCTCTCTGCTCCTGCACCACGCCTGCCTTCCAATATGATGGTCACAGACTCACCCTCTGAAATGTAAGCTCCAATAAACTCTTCTATAAGTTGTCTTGGTCATGTGATAAGCATATCTTATCATAGCAATAAAAAAGTAATCAAGAAACTACCATAAAGCTGGGCAGTGGTGGCACACACCTTTAATCTCAGCACTCAGGAGGCAGAGGCAGGTGGAATTCTATGAGTTCAAGGCCAGCCTATTCTATAGAGTGAGTTCCAGTACAGACAGCCAGAGCTGAAACTGTCTTGAGAAACCAAAGAAACAAAGGAGGGAGGGGAGGAGGGAGGGAGGGAAGGAAGGAAGGACTATAAGAAGTTAAAAAGCAGAACCTCCTCCACTCCCACACACAGACCTTAACCAATAGTGAAGTGTTTTCATAATATGTATGAGGATTCATTCTAATACTGCATAACCAACAAAAACTAATACAGTAACCAAAAATTTTTTGCTCCAAAGAAAGTAGGTCTAGGCGACCCTCTGTGTGCTGCATAGAGTTTCGTTTGCAGGCATGGAAAATGGAGCCTAAGCCATGTCAGGTTCTGGAGCCCACGCTTTTAATCAGTGCAGCTAGGCCAACAAGCAGAACGGGAGCTAGCAGAACAGGTTTAAGGCTGACTCACTCTGATGCCCCTCCCAGAGTCCTCACTGAAGGTCTCTGGTCACGTTCCTCCCTTCGTACAAGCCACTTGAGACAGAGCCACAGCCGCACGTTGTCCTTTCAGGGCTTCTGTGCAATGACTGACAGACCTCCAACACAGAGAAAGGCACCTGCCAAGCTGCCAAGCTGAGGGAGCCTCCTCTCGCTGTAGCATATTGGGTCACGAAGAGCTGGGGAAGGACTGACCGACAGCTGCCGCCTTCAACTGACCTGACGTCAACTCCTGAATCCCAACATCACTTCACTGTCTAAAGTCTGCAACCCCTCACTTTCCATGCAAATAATCTCTGCGCATTTCCCTGAGCTGGTATTATTCCTCTCTTCTTTCCTTCTATCCCCAAGTCAAGCGTCATTTGTATCTTGGCTATCTTGTTTGACAGAACATAGGTGATTTAGAGGCACAGAGTGTCTTGGGCATCCCTGAAGTTCTCCTGCCCTTGTACTATAGGTATACAGTATTGAAAGTTCCTTCTTAATTTTTTTAGTAAAGGCTCTTATTAGAAAATCAGTAAGCAGCAACTAGTCTGGTATTCAGTTTTAAGAGTCAGATTTCGCCAGACATACCTTTAATCCCAGCACTTGGGATGCAGAGGCAGGTGGATTTCTGAGTTTGAGGCCAGCTTGGTAAGAGTCAGATTTCTTGTTGTGAGCAAAGACCTGAAGCTAATCCTGCAACAAAGGGATGGTCACAAAGAAAAGCTTATGATTTTCTATCAAAGGCAAATTTCCCAAACGTTTGTGTGAAAAGAGCAGTTGGCTTCATAAAACTATAATAGCTTTAAGTAATGTCTATGAAAATTTTCAGATGTATATCAAAATAGCCAATACTGTTACTAAGTAACTTTTAAAAGCCTAAGACTTACTACTATTGTAATAAACAGCAGGTTTAGCTTTGACTGCACATACCTCATTATACCAGAAGAGGGCACTATTTACCCTTCTTTTTTTACAAAACTCACTCCTATTGAGGGACTCCTGACCTAAACTACAAACAGGACCACAAGGGGGCAATAACCACAAACATATGTGTAATCTTTGACTTCTAAATATTTTCAAAAATCCATGTTCTAAAAATGTAATTAAGATTATCACTTTCAGACAGCTGGTTCTCCTTTTTTTTTTTTTGAGACAGGGTTTCTCTGTGTAGCCCTGGCTGTCCTGGAACTCACTCTGTAGACCCCAGGCTGGCCTCGAACTCAGAAATCTGCCTGCCTATGCCTCCCAAGTGCTGGGATTAAAGGTGTGCACCACCACCGCCTGGCTAACAGCTGGTTCTCCTTAACAAGACTAAAAAAAAATAACCAAGCACACAGACACTGACACAGACAAACTGATAGACACACATACAAAAAAACACAACACACACACACACAGGCACATGCGTACACAGAGACACATACACATAGACACAAGCCACACACAGAGACACACCTATACACACTCACATACAAACAGATATAAGGCACTCATACACACATACACACATATAGATACACACATATACACATAGGCACACACAAAAACACACAGGCCTGCACATACACATGTACACAGACACACATGCAATCAGACAGATAAGCACACAGGTATACACACAGACACTGTACCCTCCACAGATACACACAAAGGCACCCATACAGACACGTAGACACCACACACACATACACACAGAGAAATAAAGCTAGACACAATGCACACACACAGACACCCACCAACAGACACGCACAGATGTACAGAGACAGGCACACACACAGACACACACTGACAGACACATATACAGACACACACAGAGAAAGCAGAGCTGGGTTTTCACAAGGCCTGGGAGCTTTCTAGTCTGCAGTCATTTCCACCTCATCTCTCAGGTATGACCAGTCTTCACAGTTTTCTGCTCTCTGTCTTAAGCTTCTCCAGTTTTCCCTCTATTGACTTCTTCCTCACATTAAAGATGCTCAAGCAAGGCGACAGTGAATGAGATACTACTGTTATGCATTACTGTCTAACCAAGAGCACAGCTCCTAATGGTTTCTAGTAGGTCTTAAGCTGATTGTTTCCATTATCCTTGGAAATTGAATCTCAAAGGAGGCTGTGATTAAATTAGGGTCCCTGAAATCTTCTAGTGCTTCAGTTTAAAGGGTGTATACTTTTAATGCTCACACCGGCCTTCTAAAATGTGACAGAGGCACTCCTCAGAGACGAGCAGACTGGACCCTGAACTCCCACCACAGAAGAGCCAGTCAGAGGACTCAGATGGAACTGTGTGGTCCTCAGACATGCACAGAAGAGAAGCACCTCTGCCACTCCAGCTAATGAAATGGCCATGTCTGGGAAATCCCACCTATAGAGTCCAGTTATACAAACAGGATTGACTGCAATAACTGAGTAGTTAGGAACTTACGGTTACAGGAAGTAATCATATAGTGGTAGAAGGGGAAGTATATGGAAACGGTATTAGTCACCATTTTACAGAAGCTCAGTAATCTGCACAGTTTACACAGTTCAGGTGACTGACCTCAAACCTAATGAGCCTTTACACTCACACTATCACAGATATAACCCCTCACACAGAAATGGAGAGTGTGAAAGACAGCAGACACTCAGAGAATAAACCAGGATGAACGTGACTGCCGATGACCTCTAACTCCTAACAAAGTGGAAACAATGCTCTAGTGGTGGGAGCTGCTCCAGCAATCTTTCAGGAAAAGCTTATAATAATATAGATACAGTACGAGGCCGTTTGCCTCAGAGCAAACAAAAGCAAGCCGAGAGCATCTGAACTACTCTCTATCTAACCGACATGTCAGAGGACCATCGGAGGAGTGCCCACGCTTATTGGGTAAAGTCAGCTTCATAAAAGCTGAGGGGCAGGTAAGGCAAAAACATTTTTCTCACCTGTAAACTAGAAATAAAGCAAGGCCATGTTATGAAACGGTGACCACAGCCCAGGACTTTGTCTCTAGTCTGGCGTTCTTGCCAGTGAACCGACATGACATGGTAATCAAGAAGACCCTGAATCTCAGTAAACCGTATCATTAATGTACAGCACTTCAATATACGTACCGGGGTGAAGGCAATAAGATCTCAGAGTTGAGCACTAGAGGCAGTTCAGCAAGAAAGGATACTTGGCATGCAAGTCTCACCTTAGTTTGATCTTTGTGGTGCACAGAGAGCTGGAAGGACAGAACCCACCGCACATGCGCACTGTGGCATCCTCCTGTTCCCTACCTCATATCATGCACACGTAATAATCATAAATAATTTAAAACTTTTGTTTGCTTTATGTGTATGTGTAAGCGACTGCAAGCATGTATATGTACCGTGTGAGTGCCTGCTGTGCACAGAGGCCAGAAGACGGCACTAGACCCCCAGAACTGGTGCTACAGTGCTAGGAACTGAACCTGGGTCCCCTGCAAGATCACAAAGTGCTCTTAACCACTCACTGAGCCATCGCTCCATCCCATAAATAAAAAGCCCACATGTGTGAGTCATCTTCCTTCACCTTCCTCCCCTTTAGGATTTTGTCTCACTCTTCCTATGAGCTTTGTCCAAGTTTTCAGACAATTACTTCCTTCCCAATTCAAAATACCGTCTTTTCCAGAAGGCTATTTCCCCATGGGAAGGCGGCATATCCCACCATCCTCTATGATGCACCCCTACCTTTCTCTCTTAGCTCGTTACATGTTTTCATTGTTTCTTTCTTTTTTTTTTTGTTTTTGTTTTGTTTTTTCGAGACAAGGTTTCTCTGTGTAGCCCTGGCTGTCCTGGAACTCACTCTGTAGACCAGGCTAGCCTCGAACTCTCGCACTCAGAAATCCGCCTGCCTCTGCCTCCCAAGTGCTGGGATTAAAGGCGTGTGCCACCATTGCCCATGTTTCTTTTTTTTTTTTTTTAAAGATTTTAAAATTTATTTTATGTATGAGTACACTGGCTCTCTTAGACATGTCAGAAGAGGGCACTGGATCCCATTACAGATGGCTGTGAGCCACCATGTGGTTGCTGGGAATTGAACTTAGGACCTCTGGAAAAGTACTCTTAACTGCTGAATGCACAGACTTTGAATAGCTCACCACCATATCTTTAGCATCCGAGAGTTGATAGTAGATATTCAATAAATACTTGATCTTTTCTAGGAAGGATGATATATAAAATCTACATATAAATCAATATATAACTTATGAAACTATCTGCCTATACCATCCATATCCATCCATCCATCCATCCATCCATCCATCTTTTTTCTGAAAGTCTGGCTGGCCCCAAACACAGATACACCTGCCTCTGTCTCCCAAGTGCTGGGATTAAGGTGTGTGCCACCATACCTGTAGGAACTATACTTTTTAAATGACTGCTATAGGAGGCTGGAGAAATGGCTAAGCAGTTAAGACCATATACTGTTCTTCCAGACTACCCAAGTTTCATTCTGAAAATCCACATCAGGCAGCTAACAACTACCTGTAACTCCAGCTTTAAGAAACCTGATGCCCTCTTCTGGTCTCTGCAGGAGCTCCACTCACATGCACACACATACACACACATGCACACACATACACACACATACACACACACACACACACACACACTTAAAAATTTTTGCATAGAGATGGGTATAGTTTGGAGGTAAACACCTGCTTGGATGTCTGACTGAGGTTCTTGGTTTGAATTAGAATTCCATAAAAATAAACAAAAAAATCTCAAAATAAATATATGGTCCTGAAATAAGTGTTTTGATATATGTTGAAAGATATTAGTAGTAAATAAGGAGTTAACGTAATTAAGAAACTCAAGGATTTAAAACAAGTGTTCTACAACACTCACAGCCAGTAAGTATGGCTATTAATCTTGAACTGGTAAGATAATTTTTTTGATAAAATACATACTTAATTACTAGGAGAGAAAATAAGTGATAAATATATACCCTTTAGATAAAGTTTAGTGAGAAACCCTGTCTTGAAAAACCAAAAAAAAAAAAAAAAAGATAAAGTTTAGTGTTTGATATGACTCCATTTATTAAAAATATATATTATAGAAAATCTATACTATAAACAGCATACTTATATCCTAAACATTTAAAAATCTGATATATAATAAACCAAATTTCAAACGTG
>NW_021605170.1:981603-982478 GCF_004785775.1 Grammomys surdaster | reverse complement strand
TATGTATATGTATATATATATATTTAGATTTCTGAGTATTGAATTTATTAAAAAGTTAGGAAGTTCAATACAACTGTAATATCAAATTGCCTTTATTGTTGAAGACATTTAATAATTAGTCCCTATGTAGTAGCTATAGTCTGTTACAGGTTAAAAAAAAAACTAAAACATTTAAAATACTTACTATGATTTTCTTACAGTCCTTCCCTCTGCATAGCTCTGTATAGGTTGAATACTGCACATATATGATCCAGCTTCCAACAAAAACCACCAGCCAGGAAAAGAAAAGATACTTCACCCGCATGTAGGACAAACGAGCCTGCAAGTGAAGGACATGACAGTCATTCAGCAGCAAGCCGCCACTCACTGCCCGGGACACGTTCTCCTTGCTTAGAGAAGCACAGAATATAATCCGAGCTTTTATATGGCGATTCTAGAACAGCATGCATTTTCAAGAAGCTTAGACAACATGGGTCTTAGGAAAGCAAGCTCCTCAGTCCTGCAAGCAAAAGGAAACAAACACCCTTCAGGATGTGCAGTTAGCCCTTCTGATGCCACTCAGGCTAATTACTCCATACAGCATGGCACCACTCAGGCAAGCTGACTAAACACTGTTTCAAGTGAGAATTTTAAAGGTCTTTATGAATAAACATAGTAACACTAAATACTTTAGCTAGGTAGTGCTGGCACACTCCTTTAATCCCAGCACTTGGGAGGCAGAGACAGGTGAATCTCTTTGAGTTCAAGGCCAGTCTGGTCTACAGAGCAAGTTCTTAACCCTAACCCTGAGTTCCCAAACAGCCAGGACTACACAGAAAAACTCTGCCTTGTGTGTGGGTTTTGTGTGTGTGTGTGTGTGTGTGTGTGTGTGTGTG
>NW_021605170.1:960232-981503 GCF_004785775.1 Grammomys surdaster | reverse complement strand
GGAGGGAGGGAGGGAAGGAAGGAGGGAGGGAGGGAAGGAGGGAGGGAGGGAGGGACTGAGACTTAGCTAGGTATGGTGGTGCAAACCTGTATCCCAGCACTAGGGAGATGGAAGAAGCCTAGACAACATGGGACTAGACAACATGGAGGTAGGTAAATCAGAAGTTCAAGGTCACTGTTAGTTACACTGAGTTGCCAGTCAAGGCTATATAAGCTCCTGCCTCAAAAGGAGAAAACAAAGCAAAATCAACATCAAAAAGGAAAACAAAAAGAAAAGCATAAATTATTCCCTGCACACCAATGGGCAAAGCCACACAATAGGATCCTCTTTGCAATGTTTTGTGTCCGCTGCTCCCTGCTCTGATATCTGATGTCAGCTATTGATGCCTTTCTAAGGTCAGCCATTCAATAGTCAAAGGTGACAGCGGTTGGTCAACACAGCCTGATATTTACTTTTTGGATCTAGAGTTCCAGTGGTTTGATTTAATGAACAGTAGAACTGAGGACTACAGATAGAACTGAGCAGCATAAATTAAAGATGCACACACACAATGAAAAGCTAGTTTTGCCTTTATATTCCCAAGCCAGTTTCTCACACTTGGGAACAGTAGGATACTGTGAGCAGGAGGAGCCTGCAGAGAAAGCAGAAAGAGCCATGAGTCCCCGTGCTGAGCGGGAGACAGCGCAGACAGCTCAGAGGGACAGGGTCCTATCTGCAGTTCAGACGTCTGTCCTCAAGGGGTTTCACAGATGGCGAATCCCAGTACAAATAATTCAGGACTTTGAATTTTATTACTAAATGTAAAAGAGCTTTTAATGCAAAACATTTTTATATAGCACTAAGTGAGTTCACACACACACACACACACACACACAATTATATCATATGCAACACAATGGAACTAAGAGGTCTAAAAATCTTTTGCGATTACTTGGCCCTAACAAGAAGTCTGATCATCGGCTATAAATTGGCAGGTGCTAGCACTACACTATGAGGCCCCACTAAGATTAAAGACAAATGCCTGCAAAGCATGGTGTGCACCGAGCAAACATTCAAAAAAAAAAAGGTAAAATCTATTTCAAGTCACATGCAAGAGACCAACAAAGCTGCCATTGGCTACAGCTAACAAGGAAGTAAGATCTGTGTCTGATCAAACCTCTAGCTGCAACCACCCGCTCACAGGAAATGGTGGAGACAGCCGGTAGCACCGGAAACCTTGAAGCAAAGGACAATTTGAGGGGAACTCTAGGCTGTGGGAAACATGCAATACAGAGACCATTTCTTCAACAATTAAGTCACAAGGGGTAAGTTTAGACAAGGAAACTTAAGATTGGAAAATACTTAAGAAATACAGCAAATAATTACAACATACAAATCTTTTTAGACTCAAATTTTAAAAAAACAACTGTAAAACACATAAACAAACAACAAAACAAAACCAAAGAACGAAGACCTGAACAAGGGAACCAAAAGGCATGCTAACACAGAGGGTGTAAGCTATCAGGGCCCTAACCCAGAGGCAGAGCTATAGGCAACTAACCAAAGCTGAGTGGGGTAGACTCTCTCTTTCCAGGGAGAGTCGCATTGATGGGTTATCCAACAACACAGTCAACCTTGAAATCATATACATAAATGTAACATTATACAGACTGAGAAGGTTGTATTTGTATATTTAGGAATATATTATATATGTGTGTACAATTAAAGAAAAAGTGGCCATGAGTTTGAAGAGTGTGGGTGAAGGCTGGGGAAGGGAAGAGGAAAATGCTATCACTTTAATTTCAAGAAAAATTAAGAAAATGAAGAAGTTTGAAAGCCAGGAGTGATGAAATAATTTAATCCCAGCACTTGGGAGGCAGAGGCAGTCTTATCTCTGTTCTCTAGACCAGCCAGGGCTATACAGTGAGACCGCCTCAAAACAAAACAGAATGAAACAGACAGAAAATGGCATTTATGAGTCAGGCCAAAAGTTTTTTTTCCCCCTATATTTTCCCCCATTAAGAGTGTGTGTGTGTGTGTGTGAGTGTGTGTGTGTGTGTGTGTGTGTGTATTCAAGTACCACAGGACATGTGTGGTGGGCAGAGGACAATTTGTGGGAATTCTCTTCAACCACCATGTGGTACCACAGGTTGGATTTGGTGGCGGGCGCCTTTATTAGCTAAGCCATCCCACCCACATGCTTGCCCTCCCTTTCTCCCTCTATTCTAATTTTTTCGTTGCTGGGGACCAGACCCAGGATTCTGTGCAAACACATCACCACTGAACTAATCCCTAAGCCTCACAAATACTTGGGAGACAACTGATAATCTGAAGTGCCGAGGACCATGCAGGAGGAAGGATAAATGGTTTTAGAATTCATGAAGTAAATTTGGTCCACCAGTTAGCACAGCCAGGATGGGTGCCCCTCAGTTGAGGTGTGGCCCTGAGGATTCATGCTGTGATGGGAGTTCTGCTCTGCTTCTTGCCCTTATTTCCCTCTTGATCTAAGAATTATGAAAACTCTAAGGGGCTTCTAGCATCACTGGGCAGTGTCTTTGGCACTCACAGTAACAATGCTTGATCTCTTTCAGGCCTTGCTGCTGGAGCAGATTAATGACTCAATCACCACCCTAGGAAAGAACTTAGATTGTGAGCAATGACCACCACCCTTAGAAAACATTTGGAAAAATAAAGTTGCTAGTGAAGCTAGATTGAGACATTTTTACTACTGGCTCTGATATAGAAAATCTTAGAGACAATCTGAAGTTCAGAAAGGCACACACTTATTAGTTAAGCTAGGGACCATTTATGGTTCAGGGAACTAGAACAACAGCAGCACTGGCTGATGTGACTCTCACTGAGGCTAGACTGGTGATGACTGATTTCTTTTTTCTTTTCTTTTTTTTTTTTTTGGTTTTCAAGACAGGGTTTCTCTGTGTAGCCCTGGCTGTCCTGGAACTCACTCTGTAGACCAGGCTGGCCTCGAACTCAGAAATCCGCCTGCTTCTGCCTCCCAAGTGCTGGGATTAAAGGCGTGCACCACCACTGCCTGGCGACTGATTTCTTTTTCTTTTTTTTTTTTTATTTATTTATTATATGTAAGTACACTGTAGCTGTCTTCAGACACCCCACAAGAGGGCATCAGATATCATTGCAGATGGTTGTTAGCCACCATGTGGTTGCTGGGATTTGAACTCGTGACCTCTGGAAGTGCAGTCAGTGCTCTTAACCACTGAGTCATCTCACCAGCCCCTGGCGACTGATTTCTTATACCCATTTTTTTAAAAAAATGATTTACTTATTTATTTTATGTATATGAATACACTGTAGCTATCTTCGGACACACCTGAACAGGGCATCAGATCCCATTACAGATGGCCGTGAGCCACCATGTGGTTGCTGGGAATTGAACTCAGGACCTCTGGAAGAGCAGTCAGTGCTCTTAACCGCTGAGACATCTCTCCAGCCCCTTTTAATACCTATTTTTGCCCTCAGCTTCCTGATGTGATTTAATAAAAATTGCTGATGTGTAGATGTTCATTCTGAGAGTTTAAAATAAATATGACTGATTTAGAGTTTAGATTTGTGCCTAAGATTACTATAAGATTACTTTTAAGGATAAATAATAAAATAATTACTCCTTTCTTTGTAACTGCAATTGCTGCCTGCTAGTAAGAGAAACTGGCTGAGAAAAGTACCTTGCTTGCTTATACTTTGTTAATCTATAACAAGTTGCTTAGTTATGAATGTACATGAATTTTTTTAGAACAACTTGTTTTCTTTGCCTGTACTGCATAATATTATTTCCTATAAAGCTATTGGGGAACACACTGTTTTTTCATAATCATTCACTAAAAAAATAGTATGCAATCACATTCTAATTTTGTACTGCTTGAAAGATTTTCCTTCCATACAAGCTATGGAAGGAAAAATAAAGTTGTTGGAACATGTTTTTTTCCATCCATTAACTATGTGTATGTATGTATGTAAGGATATATGTAAAGTTCATGCGAGAGTCTGTGGGAACTTTGTTCCTTCCACCCTGTGTGTATATATGTGCATGTATGTATATGTGTAAAGTTTGTGTAGAGTATGTTGGAACTTTGTTCCATCCATCAAATCTGTATGTATGTATATATGTCTGAGTGTGTGTTGTAGCTTGCTCCATCCACCAATTGTGTGTGTGTGTATGTATGTATGTATGTATGTATGTATATGTGTGAAAAGCTTGGAGCCTGCTTGTTGGAACTTTGTTCCATTTGTCCACCAGGTGTATATGTGCACATATGTGTATATGCACATGTATGTGTATGTACATGTTCCCTTAGAGAAAAGTCTGCAGAGTAATTTCTCTAATCACTGGCTGCTATAGGCAGCAGCCCCCATCAGTATCTGGACCAACCCCCATCAGCGACTCTAAGCATTGATCACCCCCACTGGCTGCTTGCCTCAGTTTACCCACTCCACAATGATTGGCATTGAAGGATGACAGAACACTCCAGGATGTGAAAAGATGGTTCTGGGTTAACAGTGTTTGCCCTTCTCCCTGCACGAGCTGTTTACCCACTTGCCCTGGCAAATGTTCAAGCTGAAGACCACTCTGAGCGCTGAGGTGTTCCACAGAAGGCCAAACCACTCATAGAGGAAGTCAGGTTGATGACGCCCTCAGCAGGGTGCGGGGCACCACTGTTAAAGGTATCATGACCAAAAAAGCAAACACATTTTTACCCATCATGCTACAGGAAATTGCTGTGACTCAAGTATAAAAAATCGTGCTGTGACCTTTATGCATCCCTTAACACCTGCAGACCTGGAGCCTTACGTTTTAAATGACTGAAGAAATAACTATCAATTACATCTCTGATAACTAACTTTACTTTCCCCTGTGGCATTTGCTAAAATGCTTCTAGTGATCTGTTTTTATAACAATTGCCAAGACAATCTAGCCATTGATTAAGAAATGCAGTCTGAGATTTTTGTTCATGCTGAAGACTTTAAAATTACTGCCTAGCAGGTTTTTTATTGTGTTGATTTTGTGCTTAACTCCCAATGGAACATTGCTTTATTCCAAATCACACGCCTGTGAAACCAGACAACCGTCTAAGGAAACACACAGGACAGTGATCTCAGCTGCATCAGTATAGCCCTCTAGTGAGGCACTTTGCAACATCTGGAGACGTTTTCAGCCTCAAGCTATGGTTCACCACTGGACTCTCATGGGAAACATCCAGAGATGCAGCTAAACATGTTGCAATGTAGCCTATATCCCCTCCTCCAAGCATCACCCAGTCCAACATGTCAAATTTGTATGACACTATCATTTTTTTCAATTAGCCTTTAATGCATAAATTATTACTAATTTAAAAGGTGTGAAACATCTGTCTGAAAATGATAGACCAATTGGTAACAATCATCACCAATCTTTTATTGTAAATAAGGAAAAGTCACTGGAAATGGAAAATATGCACATAATAAACAGTTCCACACTAAGGAATAATGGTGCAGTTGGGCGCAAAGCCCTGGGGCCATCCCCAGCACAGTATACATTGGGCAACTGGGGACGTAAAAGCAGGAGGACCAAGAGCTCAAGGTAAAACTCAGCCATGTAGCAAGTTTGGGGCCAGCCTAGGTGGCATGAGATCCTGTCTTAAAAGCAAATGCAAGAGGCTATAGAGATGAAGAGAACTAGCTGTTCTCTAGGTGACCCCAGTCCAGGTCACCCCAGTTCAGGTGACCCCCATTCAGGTGACCTAGCACCTCCATGGTGGGTAATAACCATCTGTGACTCTAGTTGTCTAGGGGTCTGACACCCTTTTCTGACCTTTGCAGACACTGTATATATACAAGGTATATAGACATTGTGTGGGCAAAACACATAAAAATGAAGGGGGAACAAAGAAAAACAACAAGGTTGGTGACTTGGTTCAGTGGGAAAAAGGGGCTTGCCACCAAGCCCACCATTGACCTGAGTTCAAACCCTAAAGCCTTCATGACAGAAAGAGAAAATGTACATCGTCCTGCAAGTCCTCCACACAGAAGGTATGCATGGCGGGAACAGTGTGTACACATACACACATAAACCAACCCCCCAAATAAATTTAAGGCAAAATAGTAAATCCCACAAAACCCCAGAGTGATTGTGGTGTCAGGCTAGTGGTGGTAAATGCCTTTAATTACAGCATTCGTGAGGCAGGGGCAGATATCTTGAGTTCAAGGCCAGCCTGGTCTACAAAGTAAATTCCAGGACAGCCAGGGTTATTACACAGAGAAACCTTTTTTTTTTTTTTTTTTTGGTTTTTCGAGACACGGTTTCTCTTTATAGTCCTGGCTGTCCTGGAACTCACTCTGTAGACCAGGCTGGCCTCAAACTCAGAAATTCACCTGCCTCTGCCTCCTAAGTGCTGGGATTAAAGGCGTGCGCCACCACTGCCCTGCGAGAAACCATATCTTAAAACAAACAAACAAAAAGTAACAATTTTGCTTCTTTTAATATTGCTGATATCATTGTGATCATTTTTTCAAACAAATCTGGAGATTTTCTTTTTGTTGATCTTATTTTTGAGATAGAGTCTTCATAGCTAGCTGCCTGTCCTAGAACTGACTATGTAGACCTAGTTATGTACCCAAGAGCTCTGCCTGCCTTTGCCTCCAGAGTGCTGGGATTAAAGGAATTCTTACATGAGAGTTGACTTTCCTGAAACAAGTGTTCAAAAATGCCCAGATGGAAGCTACACCATGTCTCAGCACTCCTTTGGTTACTTACACAAGTCCAGCTAAGAGAAAAGGAAGACGAGAATCACGTACAGGCTGACTGGGCTCAGTGAGATGCGGCCCACGGAGGGCCAACTGTGTAGACCAGGTACCACTCCAGAAGAGGACTGAGAGGCAGGGAAGGAGAAAGGCATGTCTGGAATACCAGCCCTGGGGAGGCAGACACTCAAGGATCCTGGGCTCAGGTGGCCAATCAGGCTAGCCTAATTACTGAGGACTAGGCCCCAGTGTGACATCTCATCTCAAACAACAAGGTAAACTGCTCATGAGGGATGACTACCAAGGCGACCTCTAGCCTCTACATACACACATGTACAACAGGACATCCTTCCATATACAGAAATACACTGAATTGTCGATATTTTGTGACACTGAAAAAAATTTGGGGAGATTCTGAAGGTTCCTTTGCTATTCTTCATGTGACGTCTAGACCCAGGCCTAGCAAACACTGCAGCATAATCTTGACTTTCTAAGAGAAGCCGGTGTGTACATCTGGATATTCTGATAGCCAAAGGCATGAGAGGCTATATCCTCTTCTGTACACCAGTATTCTGCCTTAGAATCACTGAAAGGACGGTTGAATGCTCAGGGAATATGGTCTGGATAACCTGAGAGTCAGTGAGAGGTGCTACCCCTGATAGAGTCAGTGAGAGGTGCTACCCCTGATAAAGTCAGTGAGGGGTGCTACCCTCTGAGAGTCAAGGGGGGGTTGCTACCCCATGGGCTGGTGCCCTGACCATTTTCTAAGTCCTAGAACAGAACTACTTCTTCCTACTGTGCCTTGGAAAGTATCCATCTTGTTTACTCTCTCAGCCATTCTGGAGAATAAACCTGTGCACACACAAAATACATTATTTTCTTTTTTTTTTTTTAAATAGACTCATGTCATAACAGAAATTATCTTTTTACTTAATACAAACATATTCCTTCCCATTTGGTTTTTATTAAGTCATTACTTGTAATGTTTGTGTGTGTGTGTACATGTGTGCATGCACATGTCTGTATAAGTATGTCACGCATGTCTAGGTGCCTGCATGAGCCAGAAGAGAGTATTGTGTCCCCTGGAGCTGGACTAATAGGTGATTTATAGCCCTCTGGTGATATGAATAGTGTGAAGCAAAATAGGCCCTCTGGAGGCCCAGGAGGCACTCTGAACTACTGAGCCACTGGCCCAGCCCTCTCTTACATTAAAAAAAATATATTTTTTAAGTGTATTTGTCTGTGTGTATATACATGTAGTGTATGCATATGCATCTGCCTCTGCAGAGGCCAGAGGAAGATAGTGAGTGCCTAGTTCTGTCTCTTTCTGCCTTGTTCTCTTGAGCCAGGGCCTCTCAGTGAACCTGGAGATAGGCTAGCATCCAGCAAGCTCCAACAACCCTCTTGTCTCTGTTCCCCCATCACAGGGCTGGGTTTCCAGGCATGAGTGCAACCATGTCTAGCTTCTTATATGAGTCCCAGGAATGTGAACTCAGGTTCTCATGGCCATACAGAAAATACTCTTAATCAAGCCAGCCCCTTCCCTTGGTTATTTTTAAATGATGTCTAAATGGATACTTAACATTTTAAAGTGTAGTATGCTGTAATATTTTTGACCCTGTGTGGACTGCTGTACATTTATTATTTCCAATATTTGCTAAAGTAGCAAAAACAATACTATGAATGCAGATCAACATGTGCTAGCCATGTTCCACATATGGAACTGATACATACCTTAGGTATGTTAATTTATTTAATCCTCTTAAAATTACTGATTGATTAGAAAAAGCTAGTCAATGGTTAGAAAACTCTGGCCCATAAGCCAAGGTGCCACCTGCTTTTAAAAACATGATTTTATTTAAATCATAGCCACAACCCCATAAATCGATGTGTTAACCACTCCAGCTTCCTTCCTAAAATGGCAGCGTTCAGTGGTTGCAGAGACTGCATGGCCACCAAAGCCAATGTTTAAAAATCATCTGGATCATTACGGAATCTGCTAACCTCTAAACTGGAAGATTCAGTCTCCCCTCGGCCTCATGGATGTTGGTTCAGCATGTGATGCACTTTGGCCCGAGATTGTCAGTAAACATGGTGCAAAGAGAGTATGTGGCAGGACTTGCCTACAGGAACACATCCTTGGTCATTTACTGACCCCTGAAGAACAAGTGACACTGTCATCCATGTGAACCATACCCACGTTCTAGAGGCTAGCTCAGCAGGGCATAGCTGGTGTGTGAGGGAGAAACAAGTGTTTGTTGTGTGTTACACACACTGCTGTAGGTGACTGACATGGAAGCAATGACCATTACTCTCTTACAAGAACTCTACAGGGTGGGGATTAGTCCTCACATTACAGACAGAAACAACTGAAACACATAAGGATTAAGCAAAGCCATAGTGGCTCTAAATAAGAAAACTTGAATTTGAATTGAGGTAGCCTGGCTTCAGGACTTGTAATTGCTCTGTTCTATAGCCTATTGTATTAAATACACAAGTCTTTGCCTGAATATTTGATTATTTCTTCAGAGAGGATTTGAGTAACTGACATTTCTAGGTCAAAAGATTTGCAGTTTTAAGAGGTTTAAGATAACATGTTATGATGTTTTCCCAAAAGCTTGTAAAAATTAACACTCACTGTTTTTTCAAATGTACTTATTTTACCTTCCCCAGAATCCAGCTCTGTAGATATCTACTACAGGATCATTTCTTTGACAGTGGCATATTTTATTTCCTTAAAAGATTTTATTTATTTTATGTATAAGAGCACACTGTCGCCGGGCAGTGGTGGCACACGTCTTTAATCCCAGCACTTGGGAGGCAGAGGCAGGCGGATTTCTGAGTTCGAGGCCAGCCTGGTCTACAGAGTGAGTTCCAGGACAGCCAGGGCTACACAGAGAAACCTGTCTCGAAAAACAAAAAACAAAAAACAAAACAAAAAAAGAGCACACTGTCACTATCCTCAGACACACCAGAAGAGGTTATCAGATCCCATTGCAGATGGTTGTGAGCCACCATGTGGTTGCTGGGAATTGAACTCAGGACCTCTGAAGAGCAGTCAGTGCTCTTAACTGCTGTGCCATCTCTCCAGTCTGACAGTGGAATATTTTAAAACACACTCTATGAATTTTTACCATGAGGCCTAACAAAAGTCCGGGGACACTGAGGCTAGGTGGACACTCAATAGACCTTACAAATGACAGACTTTACAATTCAGAGTACATCAGGGCTATGTCTAGAAAAGTACTGCAGAGACAGGAACAGATAGAGTCCATTTTTAAAGTACCCTCAAAGAAGGATGACCTGGGTCAACAACACATATCTTAAGAACTCTTTGTGTTTGACCTAGAATAATGAATATACAGAAAAATCAAAACTGGCCCTTCAGGTTATAGGACTGGCCTAGGATTATATAATCTTGCCAATATGAACTCTCTTCAAAGTTCTTGGAGTAAATATCACTCCACGATTTGTAGGACCATTTGTAGAAAAATGTTCATAGTGGCAGTAGTTTTCAGAACAGACTTTTAAAAAACAGAAGAAAAGCAAAAGTCAGTTGATAGAAGTTGGTTCAGCAGTTTAAGAACATGCACTACTATTTCAGAGGACCTGAGTTTGGTTTCCAGCCTATGACAGGCTGCTTTAAATACCAGTTGCAGGGGATCTGATACTGTTAGCCTCAGTGGGCAACTACACACAGACATATATAATTAGAAACAATAAAAATAAATCTTTAAAAAAAATCAGTTTGTGGGGACTGGAGGGATGGTTCAGCGGTCAAGAGCACGGCTGCTTTCCAAAGGACCTGAGTTCGATTCCCAGCACCCATATAGCAGCTCACAACTGTCTGTAGCTCCAGTTCCAGGAGATCCATCCAATTCCATTTTCTGACCTCTATGGATACTCGGACATACGGACACACGGACACACACACACACACACACACACACACTAAACAAATAAACTTTTTCTTTAAAATCAGTTTGTAAGCTGGGTCTGGTAGCACACACCTTTAATTCCAGCACCCAGGAGGCAGAGGCAGGAGTTCTCGGAGTTTGAGGATAGCCTAGTCTACAGAGTTAGTATCAGGACTACCAGGGCTACACAGAGAAAATGAAACAACAACAAAAAACAGCTTGCAGTAATAAAATGTTCTTAGTAAGGCTTAGGAGCACACACCACTTGGGAAGGAGCGGCAGGGGGTCTCTGAGTTGGAGGCCAACCTAGCGGATAAATAGAGTTCTAGAGCAGCCAGCGCTGTACAGTGAGACTCTGCAAGAAAACAAACAAACCTTATTTTCAAAATACTTCAAAGCATGCAAACAGATGGCCCTCTCTAATTTTGGAACTTCTCCAACAGGTGTTAATCTAAAATTACCTTCTCAGTTCTCAAATTGTAAAGAAAGCTAAAAACAAAACCCAGAGAAAGTTCTTAAAGGAAAATAACAGCTGTTTTGATCACAGCAATGTTTACTTAGGAATAAAATTATGAAGAAAATGCAGGGAGACATTCTAAGAGTTGTGGCCACTTCCACACTGGTAATTTATTATCATAACACACTCAAGCCTAGGCAGTATCAGGCTTTGCTCTGCCCTAACAGGAATGCTGAAAAACAACTATCCAGAATCCTTCATGAAAATTCAGTGATAGAATTATCTACAATACTTAACGAAGGTAATGGATAGCACATAAATGAAATCTGAATTGCTACAAATTTCTTAAATATAGAGCATGCGTCTCATAGGCAAAATACATGAATGAATTTTAAAATTTACCAAGGGTTTGTGTTGAGCCCTGTCCCCTCAGCATAGCTGTACCCATTTTGCTCCATGCCCGTCAGCTATTTCATATTGTTGCTGTAACATGCCTGCCAGTCATAGACACAGAAAAATAACTTGGCTCAGAGCAGGGTCATGCTGACCACATACCCTGTTATATTCTGTATCTTCTATATGAGGTTTGTTAATTTTTAAAAAAATCCACAAAGCTTTACATAAGACCCATCAACTTAAAGGTCAATATGAACTGTTATTTCTTATAAAAAAAAAAAACAAAAATTATTCATTTATTTCATTTGTAAGAATACACTGTAGCTTTAGACACACCAGAAGAGGGCATCGGATCCCATTACAGATGGTTGTTAGCCACCCTGTGGTTGCTGGGAATTGAACTCAGAACCTCTGGAAGAACAGTCAGTGCTTTCAACCACTGAGCCATCTCTCCAGCTCCAAACTGTTATTTCTAAAATGGTTGGAGTCACAGCTGACCACTGAGCAGCACTTTCTGCACCTGTGTTCATGTTGGTTTTTATCCTCTATAAGCTGATAGAGAAAGATACTCATGGGTCTAGCTTTAGCTCCTCAAGTCTGAGCTATGTCTCTGATCTGAGCAGTTATTAGGGTGTGCATTTAATAAACCATCCTTGTCTGACTGAGATCCGTGTCCATGTGGTTTGTGTAGCAACTGTTGGATCCCTTCAGTCTAGAAAGATTTTGCAGTGGGACCTGTGCTCAAACTGCCAATGCTCATATAAAAGCTGGACAAGGCTGTGTACACATGTAGCTGGAGAGCTGAGTGCTAGAGACAGGGATCCCAGGACTGCATTGACCAGCTAGGCCAGCCAGATCAGTGAGCCTCACATTTGGTGTGAGACCTTGTCTCAAGGAAGAATGGGACAGAGCAAGAGATGATGGAACCTCTGCTAGCCTTCAGGGATGACATGAGGTGTGTGTTGTAGGATATTTGATCACACTTTGAATCCCAAGATTGTGTTATTTACTGAAGAATAAAAACTTGTTTCTAGTTGTGGTGCGGCTCAGCCTTAGCACACTCCTTTAATCCCTCTGGCTGCAGTACAGAGTGCCTTTATTACACATCTTTAATCCTAAACAATGAAGGTAAAGTTAGATTATAGAAGGAAGCAGCCATGTTGGAAAGGGACATCTAATTGACTGGCAGACAAAGTGACAAATCAGAGAAAGATTTGACAAAATAGGACACACCCAGCTCTCAGTAGGACAGAGAGGAAAGGGAAGCTACTTAACAGAGCGCGGTGTGTGTGTGTGTGGGGGGGGGGTGAGGGAGAGAGGGGAGGGGAGGGGAAAAACCACACTGAATCAGTTAGTATGAAGGGGAGTTTGAGCCAGAACAGCTGAGTTGACCACTGAGCCAGAGGTCAGAAGAACTAGAAAGGGTGAGCTTACTCAAAAAATTACAGATCTAAATGGGTATGCTGTTTCAGAGCTTAAGCCTGGCAGCGCCTTCCTTTACAGAGCAGAGGTAACTAAGCAGGAGTCTCTGCTCACCTCATGACAAAGAAATCATCAGGGGTCACTCTGGCAGAATAGTTAAGTAGTGGGGAGGGGCCTCTTCAGCAGGAGCAAGAAGCAAGGCCAAGCCACTTCTGCTCTGAGTACTCAGCGCAAGTCCACAGGAAGTTTGTATGGAAGGTAGACGCTTCCAGGACTAGGCCTAGGCTGATAATAGGAAGAATAAAATGGGTATTTCTGGTGTATTCTACTTAAAGACTCAGAATCCATTTTTGTAGTGTTCTAAAAGCAGAAATGTCCTCCAGATATGGATAAAAGTGAACAGACCAGTTTGTCTCCTTTTCTTCATACCATGGCTTAAAGAGTGTATTATTTTTTTTTTTTGGTTTTTCGAGACAGGGTTTCTCTGTGTAACCCGGGCTGTCCTGGAACTCACTCTGTAGACCAGGCTGGCCTCGAACTCTGAAATCCGTCTGCCTCTGCCTCCCAAGTGCTGGGATTAAAGGCATGCACCACCACTGCCCGGCTGGCCCTGCTTTCTTAACTCTAAATATAGACATTTTTTAGAGTTTGAGATGTAGATGTGGCCAGGCGGTGGTGACTCTGTACATTGCTGGCAGAGATGGAGATTGGAGCAGCTGCTTTGGAAAGCAATTTGGCAGTTCTTCAAAAGGTTAAGGAAAAACTGAGCATATGACCCAGCAGTTCCATTTCTAGGTATGTAGTCAAGAGAACTGAAAACAAATGTCCACACAAGAATTTGGATCTGTTCCAAGTGTTTGTAGCAGGATTACTTGTAATAGTAAAAGATGGAGAAAGTCCAAATACCTGTCATCTGGCGAGCAGATAATGAGTGTGCCGTCCTGTACAACAGGCTATTAAAAATGAAGGGGTGGGGATACAACTTTAGTAGCATGTCTGCCTAGCACACACAGGCCCTGGATTCCATTCCCAGAGCCACAGAAACTGACTAGGAGGCCCATGCCTATTAATTCCAGCACTCAAATAGCAGAGGTGGAGGGATCGAAATTTAATGTCATCCTCCCAAGTTGCATTGTAAGTTCAAGATCAGCCTGGGCTACAAGAGACCTTGGAGTCCTGGTGCATACCACAGTGTGACCCTTCAAAGCTTTATACATGTGAAAGAAACCAAATTTAAAAGGCTATATAGGAGACACATAGGACACAAAATGGATTAGTGGTTGTCAGGGGCTAGCGTGGAGATGAACTCATAGTTGTCTTAATGGCTTCTGAGAATGTAGTCTGCAATCTCCCCCAGGAGGCTATTCTAATATCATACGTTCCCAGCATATCTGTTTTAATAACTGTAAGAAAGCAGAGTTTCCTTTATTCCTAGGCATAATTATTTAGGCTCATTTCTGCACTGTAAACGCTGTTAGCCTAGTTTTTAACAATGTTTCCAGTGTTGCAATGATACTCTGTCCAGCCAAATGATCATTATTTACCTGGCCCCTTTTTTTTCTTAACTTTTGTTTTAGTTCCTCCACTCTGCTATGTATAAGCAAAATACACACACAGATTTTTAGTTTCGTTCTTTTCAATTATTTTCCTTAGGTTGTCTTTTAACAGTAGTTATGAAATATGAACACTTTTGTGACTCTTGCTGTCCAAACAAGTCTCCACAATGTTCTGCACCATGTTGTTGACAGTAGGGATGGTGTGGGGCGGGCTTACAGCGGCTAATGTAACAGACTTAAATAACATGGAAGTCTTATTGAACTCTATTTTTCCAAACAGATCTGTATCTACCTTTTAATTATAAAAATTGCAAAGGTTCTCTACAAAAAAATGAACAGTTGCTGGGCAGTGGTGGTGCATATCTTTTATCCTGGCACTCAGGTGACAGAGGCAGGCAGATCTTTGTGTGTGCCAGCCAGGGCTGCATAGAGAAACCCTGGGTGGGGGCGGTTAGTTTATAAAGCAAACAAACAGAAAGTGAAAGGGTGAAAGGTAAGTCTTCCTGTGTGAGAGGGTTATTAAAGCATACTTCTCTTAAATTTGATGTTATCTAAGTGTAAAATGTATTTGATGAGCAAAGGCTCTGGGAATGACCACATTATGCATAGCTGACGGGAGACAGCACAGTGTGCTTCTGCAAGGAAGAGATGGCAGGGGCACACAAGGAGGAGGAGGTAACACCATTGAGCTCCATGAGAAGATAGCACACATGGTGTCCAGTGTGCTCTGACTGAGAGAAGCTTAGCAGACATACAGGAAAGCCTGCCTTTCCTTTCTTTGAGATGAGGTTAGGGTTAGAATTACCTAGTCCAACCAGTCTTGAACTGGCAACTTTGTTGTTTGTTTTGCTTGTTTGTTTGAGACAGGGCTTCTATATGTAGACCAGGCTAGCCTAGAACCCAGAGAGACCCACCTGCCTCTGGGTCTCACCTTTCAAATGCTAAGATTAAAGGTGTGAGCTAACACTGCCCATCCAGAACTGGCAATTCTTGAGCATCAGTTTCCCAGGTGTCCTAGGTGCTAAGCACATCCCAGCATGTCCATCTAGGAACTCATTTTATGTAAACAATAATAATGCAAAAATCTTAGCTGTATCTTCCATAGTTCTGGGAGGTGACATGCAGTGTGCTAGAGGAGGATTACTAGCAACAGTGTCAACAGATCCTGTGTGCCAACTTCAGGCAAGATACGCTCACATGAGCAACAGTGGCATGACTACTGTAGGAATAACTCATTTATGGCTGCATTGACACACAGTCCACAGGAAGGAATTCATGTCTGTTACTATAAACCTGGTCAAGCCCACATCTGGGAAGGTCACAGGCTGCAGTGGGGAAGCTCCTGTTGTGTTGCTAAGTGGACATATTATTGCCTCCTAAATGTTTATGTTTATACCCATATCAGAGGAACTTATTTTTTAGTAGGCAGTGGTTACTGCAGAGATTCAAAACTAGTCAAAGTTAAAAAAGTAATGCTTAGTCCTAAATGGAACAACTACATCACCCCCTCCAAGGTTCAGACAACTGAAAGAACATAGGAGAGGAAGACACGAACTTTTTATAGACACCTGTCTTCTCAGCAGGAGATGGCCACTGCACTCTTGAGCTGTCAGTAGTAGCAATTCCCTGAACAAGATGTCCAAGATTAGGTCTATCAACTCTGTCATGCAGTATGGTGTAGCTCATAAAGGCCTACCTTTTCTCAAGGATCTACAGGGAGATAACAGCTGCTCAGGGTAGGAGAGAGATTGTCTTCACTGGTGTAACCACTGGTAAGTTACCCAGGCTCCTGTAAACAAACCTACATAAACTCACTGGGTGACCACACAGCAAGGGAAGTCATGAAAATGGAAAAGGACTGCTTGGAAAGCGGAAGGGGAAGAGAAGGGGAGAGGAACAGAGAGGAACTCCAGGTTGTCACATCACAGCTACAGTCGAGACAAGAGAGAAGAGCCAAGCAGCTTGTTTGCTTCTGCTTATGTTCAGGAAGCATGCTTTGTTATTAATGCAGCATGGGACCTAGCCCATGTAATGGAACCACCACAATGAGCTGGGTCTCCCAGCATCAAATAACAATCAAGACAATCTTTCTCTTCACAGTTAATTCTAGATTGTATCAAGCAGATAGTTAAAATTACTCAGTTCAGAGGAAGACCAGAGAAAGTAGCAAGACCTCTGAAGGGGAGCCACTCATTTACATATATCCAATAAATGGGACACATAGGAACTCATCAAAGTTTGATAAGCTGATTTAACACCAACCTTTAAGATAAAAAAAGTGAAACAATTCAGCACAAAATTCTTATCTGAAGGAAGACTGATGTCAATCAAAGAATGTATTATTTGAGCCAAATCTATTAGGGCACAAATAGAGTCTGAGACTCTGCGTGAGACTTAGCCTTTCCTTCAAAGAGCTTACAGTCCAGATACCATGTAAAAAACATATTTATGGCAGCACATAATAAAAACCAGGTTCAGGACAGGCTCTCTAAAGAGATTTGAGATTTGTGTAGCTGGAGGTGACAAAAGGTAGAGGGTTTTGAGAATGCCCTGGAGAAAACAGTCATTGAATCCAGTCTTAGATGATTACAGTATGTTTGAACATTGAACATGTATGGGCTAAGTGTCTTCCCAGGAAAAGAACATGTGAAATCCAGCACACAGCCAGGAATAAAGAGGTTGGCTGGTGTGGAGGGGTAAGGAAACATTGCTGCTTAAACTGACCAGCTGAAGAGCCGAGCACCCCGGCCTTACAAAACAGTGTGCATCTGAGCACGGGAATGGCAACTTTTACCACAGTAGCCAGCCTGTGAGAGGAAGGAAGGGGGTGTAGGGCATGGTGACTGAGAAAAACAAATCCATGGAACACAGGCTAGGGAAGTAATCATACACAGAGTAGCCTGTAGGACTGGAAGACAGAGCTGAGGCACTCCTGGCAGGGTCTGGAGAAAGCCAGATATCCACTACTGGAGAGTAATGATTACTTGCTATTGTTGCTGATACTTTTTGAAAATAATTTTTTAAATCCCAGGTTGCTTATCCTAAATTGTATAAGAATAGGAGGCAGCACTTATTCCAGTTCCCAAGAGCTTGACAATTGTGTTGAGAAAGCAGTTCTGTGGTCTAGTTTTTAAGGGCTACAGAAAAACACTTCAAGGAGGATAAACTGTGACAGACTTCCTTGAAAAAGGACAGAAAAGAAATGGTATTCCCAAAGACCAGCACATCAAATTAAATCTAGCAGACACACAGAGAAAGTGTAATGTGCTAAGGCTAAACCAAAAGCCTTGATGTGAGGTAGGGTGGTGTCCACAGGCTATGGGGGCAGAGGACTCTGGGATGGGGACTATGAAGACAAGCTGCTATGCCTTATGTGCCTTTGAGGAGAGAACACTAGGATCTAAGAAGGCATAGATCACGACGAGGTAGCCATCTTGAGCATGGCATCCTAAGAGTGACAACAGTCTAGAAAGTTCCTTAGGATTGGGCAGAAAGCAAAACAAAACTCAGAGTACAGAGAAGATGTCTGAGTCAAGGGCTGTACATATAGGGAACTCTTGAAACCATCTGTAATTAACAGACACTGTTAAAGGTCCCAGCTTATACAGGTCACAGGATCCCTCAAAAGGTACATTTTAAAACTAGTTTATCTTTATTAATGTGTACATATGTCAATATGGGCATGTCTGTGTGTCTGTCTGTATGAGGTTCCCAGCACCCACACCTCCACTTCTAGAGGACCCAACAACTTCTTTTGATCTCCACAGGCACCGTATCACACAGCACACACACATACACATGAGCATGACATTTAAAAATTAAATTTAAGCCAGGCGGTGGTGGCGCACGCCTTTAATCCCAGCACTTGGGAGGCAGAGGCAGGAGGATTTCTGAGTTCGAGGCCAGCCTGGTCTACAGAGTGAGTTCCAGGACAGCCCGGGCTACACAGAGAAACCCTGTCTCGAAAACCCCCCCCAAAAAAAAAAAAATTAAATTTAAAAGGAAGAGCCCAGCATGGGTTATAAGAGACACTGTCACAAAAAGGAAAAAAGTTAATATGTTAGTGTTTTAAAAATTCTTTTTTATGTTGTTTAGCTAAAGCTATCACTGTTTAAATATTTTCAGTTTAGCTGTCTAGAAAAATCTGCTTATGCTTTCTCATATTCCACTATTTTATATGGTCTTTTTGTTTAATAATGACATTTTCATCAATTTCTCAAAGACACAGGGCTGGAGAGATGGCTTAGCAGTTAAGAGCACTGGCTGCTCTTCTAGAGGTCCTGAGTTCGATTCCCAGAAACACATAGTGGCATATAACCATCTATAATGAGTTCCGATGCCCTCTTCTGGCAAGCAGTTGTATATGCAGATAGAGCACTCACAAACATAAAGTATAAATAAATCTTTAAAAAAAACTCAAAGACACAAGAAAGTTAAAAAAAAAATTTAAAAATTGGGTTTATGTAGCCCTGGTTGTTCTGGAACTTGTTCTGTAGACAAGACTGGACTTGAACTTATGGAGCCCCTCTTGAGTCATTTAAAAGTATTTCTTTTCAGTATATATATTTTTAACTTTTTCTTTCTGCTTTGTTTAACATGGCTCCTCTACCCTATCACTTAACTGAACTTCTGAATCTGTAGTAAACCAGGCCATAGGGAGAGGATTTTCCAGATGTATAATTGTGCCTGATTATACAATCTGGTCCCAGGAGAACAACCATCCATGAAGAAACACATTTGAGGTTGACACAGACACAAACCTGGTACTCAATTCTGTAGATTCAGTGGACTCAGTTCAACTGTGTGGTTGGCCAAGAAAAGTTTATTAAGAATGTGGATGGATCTCTCCTTCCTGGTAGTCTTTCTGAAATCTGTAGGTCTTTCCCAACATGCACTCTGTTCTTAAGTTCCTCCTTCATTTGTCATTCACTCAATTAAACTTTGTTTGTTCAAGGATATGCTTAACACAGCACAGATGGGTATCTTTAACTGTTCACAGAATATATCTAGATGCTATATTCTCAAGTCACAACCATTTGGACCCACAACTTACTCTGATACTCATTCTATAAATGTCTGTCAACCACAGCCATCATCACTCCCACAGTTGCGATGCTTTCCATTTTCCCTTCTGAATTAAAAAAAAATTCCTTAGATGTGTTTTCTCCATCACTGCTGCTGTGCACACTGATGTAAAGCCCTCTTCCCTCCTGTAATTTATATTGTGTCCCTGCAGTGACATGCCTGGTTTACCTCCAACTATTTCCACTTACTGCCCCTTTCCATTTCTCTACTCCTGCTGCTTGTTCTTTTAATCAATTTAACAAAGCCTGTGTCTTCCAGAATCAACTAAGAAAAGGTTTAGTTTTTTTTTATAGTTACTGTAATAAATAAGCCTCAGAAAGTTGCTTGTCCTGCAAATCCTCATGATGATATTCCCTTTCCTAGTGCCATGACACTCATGTAGAGGTCAGAGGACAGCTTACTAGTGTCAGCTCTCTCCCACTGCGTGAGCCCAGAAAATAACTCAGGTCTTCAGTGGCAAGCACTTTTACCCACTGAGCCATCATGATAGTCTGTAAGTTTTATAGGCTCCACCTTGTTATGTGATCTCTCATTTGAGGATGAAAAAACAACTAGACATGCTAGTTGCCAGTGGTCTATGTGGACCACTGCAGCCTCCTGCAGTGATGTGAAGATGGAATTCCTGCTGTAATCCACAGTTGGATGGTGGATGACCACAGCTTCAACACTGGTGCAGATTCACCAAACTAAACTCTAGCTATTGGTGTTAATTAAATGAAATGAGAATATTAAAGATTACAAACAAAAATGTTGCCAAGTATGATGACAAACACCTACATCCCAGCATTCAGGAGGTGATGGCAAGAGGATCTAAAGTTTCAGCTAGCTTAGCTTTTAGCTAAGAACTTGTCCCAGGAGTTGGAGAGATGGGTTAGCAGTTAGGAGCACTGACTACTCCTCCAGAGGACCCAGGTTTAATTCCCAACACCCACATGGTGGCTTACAGCTGTCTCTAACTCCAGTTCTAGGGGATCCAACAACTTCTTACAGACATACATACAGGCAAAAAACCAATGTACATAAAATAGAAATAAATAATTTTTTTTAGAAAAAGGCTGGGTGATGACTCATACCTTTAATCCTAGCACTGGGGAGGCTGAGGCAGGCAGATCTCTTGAATTTGATGCCAGCCTGTCCTACAGAGTGAATTCCAAGACAGCCAGGGGTATACAGAGAAACTCTGTCTTGAAAACAAAACAAAACAAAACAGAGCTTGTTCCAAATAAAACCCCTACAAGCAGCAGTGTAGAGTCTGAAATGCTGTTGACTGAATAACAGAAAACCTGTATCTGACTGACTTTGACAGAAGGAGACTTTGTGGGATCAAATGCTGTTCTCCTATGGCTTTGCTTGCTCTTACTTTTCCTTACAGAAAACCTCAAACCCATATGAAGTACAAAGAATGCTACACTGAGCCCCCATGTAAAAATCACCGAGCTTTAACAACTTATGAGATTTAGGCTTGTGGTATCATCCTTGTCTTGTCTCCCCTCCTCCCATCTGATGTTTGCTGTGTTTATTCTCTTGAGACAGAGTCTCACTTGCCCTTGAGTCTGGACTGGCCTTAAACTTGTGACAATCTTCACCAGGCCTCAGCCTTTAAGTGCTGGGATTACAGACATGAGCCATCGTGCTTGGCATGATTGTCATTTTTAGAAGTGAAGTTTTTTAATATTTATGTAAAGTGGAAAGCAAAATCTTAACTAAAA
>NW_021605170.1:944303-959832 GCF_004785775.1 Grammomys surdaster | reverse complement strand
GGAAGCACTACCATGAAGCTATATCCCTGATAGATCAGGCTAGCCTCGAACTTTCGAACTCAGAAATCCGCCTGTCTCTGCCTCCCAAGTGCTGGGATTAAAGGTGTGCGCCACCACTGCCCGGCTGCTCTATAGTTTTAACAAATGGCTACACCTGTTAACTCACATCGCCATCGTGAGAGCTTAGCATGGGGGAACCTATCATACCCTCACCAGAAGCTGAGGTACGGTCTGTCCTGACTCAGTCTGTCACACTGCTACCTCACACTTGTTTTCTCTGACCCTCCACCCATGAGAGGTTCCCTTCATTCCAAGGCTGATTTTCAAGTTGTCACCAGGTGAGATCAGCTGGTTTTGGAGTCACATACTGCCATCCCCAAACCCAGAGGAGAAAAGGGTTTCACTGGCCACATTTTCAAACATGTCCCTCAGCTTTACACCAAGTGAACACATTTTTGGAAGATGTGACCATCCTGGAGCCAAGCCAGAAGAGAGTCAGGAGAGTACTGGCTTGAGCGTGGGTCACTGGTCACGTCTCCCATCAACTTTTTTCCTTGGTCTTGATGTCCCAAAGGTCTAAAACTTTGGCTCCAGATCCTTTGTTATATCCAAGCTTTGCAGCCTACCCTGTAACCCCAGAACTAAGGTGACAGAAACAGGAGAAATGCACAAGTTCAAGAGCAGCTGAAGCTACATTCAAACCCTGTCTGAATGATGAGCCTTACTGTGATGCCCAAAATTAGGGTTCTACAGTACTCTAAATGTACTCCTGACCTAACAATTATCCCTCCAAGCGTTTGCTTACTTCCCTTACTAGATTATAGATTCTTTGAATGAAATACACATTATATACAATAGCTGCTACTTATCCATGTTTTCTTTTAACTATTTTTACATATTTATTTTTATTCTTTATGTATATGAGTATTTTCCCTGCATGTACACAAGTCTAAACTGTGGTACACTTACCCAAAAGGATATTACTCAGGAACAAAAAGAAATAAAATATCTAGACATAGAAGAAACTTGGGGCCTATGAGAAGGCTCAGTGTCACCAAGCTTGACCACTTGAGTTCAATTCCTAAAGCCTATATAGAAATTCCTGAAAGTCAGTCTCTGACTACCATATGTGTATTGTGGTATGACTGCTGCATACATACAGACATCACATAAATAAGTATTAAAAAAATTTAAGGCATGCAGGGATTTTTGTTTGTTTGTTTTGTTTTTTGGTTTTTGTTTTTCAAGACAGGGTTTCTCTGCATAGACCTGGCTGTCCTGAAACTCACTCTGTAGACCAGGCTGGCCTCAGAAATCTGCCTGCCTCTGCCTCCCAAGTGCTGGGATTAAAGGCGTGCGCCACCACCGCCTGGCTGGCATGCAGGGCTCTTAAGTCATATTACTATGACTGTGGGGCAGGGTGGGCTGGTGGCAGAGTGATTGTCTATTATTCATGAGAACCTCAGCACTGGGAAAAAATAACTTAATGCACATTATTATGTAAAAAGCCAATCTGAACAGGCTACATACTGTGCTAGTCTAAGCAGGATATCTAGAAAAGCAGAAATGTAGAGGCAATAAAGAGATAGGTAGGTAACATGGGTGAGACAGAGGGAAGGAGATCAGTGGCCTGGTGTCAACGCAGGCTGACTGACTGTAACCACTACCCTGCTACATGCTACTGCTGAGATGCAGGCCTACTGACTGTAACCACTACCGTCATGCTGTCAGTGAAAGAGGATGAGTCTGTGAGGATACAGAGTAACAGAGACCCTGCAGTTTACTCAGTTCTGCTGTAAATCTTAAACTAATAATAATAAAAAAAAAAAACCCTCATTTTTTTTAATTTAAAGAGATAAGGGCTACAGATAAGAGCCCAGCTTCAAAAGCCCTTAATGCTTCTTCAGAAGACTAGAGTTCCCCCCCAGCCCCTCTGTCAGACAGCCCACACTAGAGTTCCCCCCCCAGCACCTCTGTCAGACAGCCCACACTAGAGTTCCCCCCAGCACCTCTGTCAGACAGCCTACACTAGAGTTCCCCCCAGCACCTCTGTCAGACAGCCCACACTAGAGGTCCCCCCAGCCCCTCTGTCAGACAGCCCACAACTTCCTACAATGCCAGTTCCACAGAGCCAGCACTCTCCGCTGGCTTCCATGGCCAGCTGTATGTGTATAGGAGACAGATACACATAAATAAAGAGCTTTTTCAAAAAATTAAAAGCTCAGGAGCAATAGCTTGGAGCTTAACAGTGCTGGCTGCTCTTGCAAAAGGACTTTCTGAAAGTTCTATCCCAGCACCCATATGTGGCTCACAACCATCTGTAACTCCAGTTATAGGGACCCAGCACCCATATGTGGCTCACAACCATCTGTAACCCCAGTTATAGGGACCCAGCACCCTCTTCTGGCCTCCATGGTCACTGCATACATGTATAGATCTAGGCAAAACACTTCTATGCATAAAATAAAAACTCTCTTTTTTTTTTTTTTTTTTTTTTTTGGTTTTTCGAGACAGGGTTTCTCTGTGTAGCCCTGGCTGTCCTGGAACTCACTCTGTAGACCAGGCTGGCCTCGAACTCAGAAATCCGTCTGCCTCTGCCTCCCAAGTGCTGGGATTAAAGGCGTGTGCCACTACTGCCCGGCATAAAAACAAATCTTTAAAGTTTATACAGCTCAGCAAGTCAAAAAAGACATACCCAAACAAAAACAAAGCAAAGTAAAATGAATAATACAGAAACTGATAAAACAGAAAACAACCTAAAATATCCAGGTATGGTGACACATTTCTGTAATCCCAAGAAGAATTGTGTGGTAGAGCCAGAAGGACTAGGAGTTCAAGGCCATCCATAGCCACATAGTAAGCTGGAATCCAATTAAGGATAGGGGAGGGACCAAAAATAAAGATTGACAAAACCAATGCTTTGTTCCTTTAAGAATTCCAAGAACAAATGGAAAGTGTGAATAATTTCTTTACCTAAAAACTCTGAAGACAGGCATGGTCAATGTATTAGTTACCTTTCTGTTGCTGTGATAAAACTGACAGAAGTTTATTTGGGCTTATGGTTCCACAGGGATACAAGTCCATCATGGTGGGGAGATATGGCAGCAGGTGGCAGGCAAGGGGGCAGGCACAGGAAGCTGACAGACCACATCTCAATCACAACAAGAAACAGAAAATGGACTAGAAGCAGGGCAATGCTGAATGCTCTCAAAGGTGGTGCCAGTGACAAACTTCCTCCAGCAAGGCCACACTTAAGATTTTTTTTATTTATTATGTATACAGCCTTTCTGTTTGCTTGTACACCTGCAGGCCACGAAAGGGCAGCAGCAGATATCATTATAGATGGCTGTGAGCCACCATGTGGTTGCTGGGATTTAAACTCAGGACCTCTAGAAGAGCAGTCAGTGCTCTTAGCCACTAAGCCATCTCTCCAGTCCCAAGGGCTCACTTCTTAAACCTCCCCAGACAGCATCCCAGCTGAGCATGGGGACTATGTGTTCCAATGCCTGAGCCTATGGAGCACATTTTCATATAAGCTACCACAGTCAGCGATATACAAAGCTAGAACAAAGTAAAGTGCTGTTAGGACTGAGAACTGCCTGAGGAGCCTGGAGGCCCTGGGAAGGGTAACAATAATGTTGATATTATATATCTTCAGAAGCTAGATTTTATTCATTTTTACCTCTTCACAGTAACTTACACTTAGATGCTCACAATGTTTGTTTAATTAATTAAACTGGATGGAAAAGAAATAATCACATATATAAAACTTTAGCTGTTTGACAATAATGAGAAAAAATAAGTTGTAAGATTTCTAAATGAATGAATGAATGAATGAATGAATGAACATAGCCTGTGAGACTTCTCAGTCCTTCTTCCCACCTTGGCTCCCCTCCCCCTCTGAATGTCTTGAGACACAGGTAGCTATGGACCAAATAAACACTCTGCAGTCCTCTTCTTTTCCACCAAACCATGCACCACACCACAAAATTAAACAGTCATCTCTAGGGAAACCCATGTGCCAAGAGAGTTTCTGGCAAAAATAAACCCTGGCTCTTCTCCAGCCTGCTATACACAGACAACAGCGGCTGTGCTGCAGATGGAGATTGATTGCTGGCTGACTGTGGTTCCTTAGCAGTGTTAAGATGAAGGATAACAGGTACAGACCGTCTCATGCCCAAAGACTTCTGACAATGAACTTGCTCTGCCTAACTTCTCACCCTCACCATTAATGAGGATTATTTACTGAAGAGATGGCGTAGCTCTGCCCTGTTCCTGTATGTTTCTGACAAGCAAACTAAAGCCAGAAAGCCCAGGTCATTTGTCCCAAATCACACAGATGCCTGGTGTCAGCTCAATAATTGGCAAACCTCTTTACCAATCAGTACTGCCTGCCAAATCATTATTAAAACAAAAACAAAGACAGGAGCTCTGTGGACTTGGGTTGAGAGACCTGCTATGGTGTTTCTCTCAGGGAAATGGTGAAGAACATTGAAATCAGCTAGTACACCAAGTGCACTTGTCCCATCTATGGCAAGACCAAGATGAAGAGATGAGCCACTAGCATCTGGCACTGTGGCTCTGTGACAGAACAGAGGGGCTAGGGAGCTGGACTATATCTCTTCTACTGTCAGACTCAAGTCTGTCATCAGAAGCTGAAGGGGCTGAAAGACCAGTAAAAGTGCTTCCATCTGAGACTTGCCGAGCCTGCAATAGATGGGTTAATTTATGTAACCAAGAAAAAAATGGTCACATCTTCAACAAACATTTTTTATCTTAGTCAACCCAAAAACTTGAACCACAGACTCTTCTCTATTTAGTATAACCTTTGCAAGACCTTGTATATAGCGGTTTTTGTTTGGTTTGGCTTTTGTTTCAATTTATTTAAGACAGAATTTCACTCAAGCTAGCTTGGGATTCACTCTGTTTCCCTGGCTGAATTTGAACTTGTGGTAACTCTCCTGTTTTAGCTTCTCCAGTACTGGAGCTACAGGTATGAAACACCATGCCTGGCTCATACTAGTCTTACTTTTTCTAGTGATGATGATGATGAGGAGGAGGAGGAAGAGGAAGAGGAAGAGGAAAAGGAAGAGAAAGAAGAGGAAGAGGAGGATGTGTATATGTGTGTGTCTTTTTTTTTTTTTTCGAGGCAGGGTTTCTCTGTGTAGCCCTGGCTGTCCTGGAACTCACTCTGTAGACCAGGCTGGCCTCGAACTCAGAAATCCGCCTGCCTCTGCCTCCCAAGTGCTGGGATTAAAGGCGTGCGCCACCACTGCCTGACAGAAACCCTGTCTTAAAACAGACAAACAAATAAAAATACAATGACAAAGAAAATTTTCATTTGTAAACTCTGGATGATTCTTTAAAATCTAATAAATTTAAGAAGAAGGACATGGGAATCAAAGCCACAAGACTGAGACTATTATAGTTTGGATGTGAAATAGTCCCCTCAAGATCTGGTGCTGGAGCTTTGGTCTCCTGTATGTGTCACAATTTGGGGTTAGTGCTAGAAGCTTTCAGAGGTGAGGCACAGTTAAAGTAAGGAGGGAATTCCTGGGGCCTGTGTCTGGCCCTTGTCCCTTCCTGTACCTGTCTCTCTTCTTCCTGACCACCATGGAGTGATCAGTTTTGCTCCTTATACTTTATATCTCATCAAGGCCCAGAAATAATGAAGCTGCTGACCATGGATGGAGATCTCTGAAAGTATGACTAAAGTGCATCTTGTCCCTTTCTGAACTGCTTACTTAGTGATAGTGATGGAAAACTGGCTAGTACAGATTTAAAACTTACGAAACTGACCAGCTGTGCAATTTGAGCCTATTTCCTCCTCATGAAAACAAAGAGTAAATGGAACTAGAACCATAAAAATTAATACCATTATTTAAAAATTTATTCAAGGGCTGGAGAGATAGCTTAGTGGTTAAGAGAACTGACTGCTCTTCCAGAGGTCCCGAGTTCAATTCCCAGCAACCACAGGGTGGTAATGAGATCTGATGCCATCTTCTGGTGTGTCTGAAGAGAGTAACAGTGTACTCACATGTATAAAATAAATAAATAAATAAATAAATCTTAAAAAAATTATTCTAGATAACTCAAGGATAAGATCTTTACCTTATTCTTATCACCCTGCAGCCTTGCTCTTTATCTGACCAGGAAATATCATCTCTATTATTTAAAAAAAAAGTTGTAGACTTAGCTCTGAATGGTCAGAGAGAAAACGTTAACAAAAAATATAATATACAGTTGGTGTTAAGGAGATTTGAATCTCATCTCTTTGCATTCATTTATCTATACAGATGGTTTTTAAACCCTAAGTATGGCTTAAGGGGAAACAGAAAAACATAAAGCTCAGATCAAATGTCTGAGTGCAATCACATCAAGTGACAGCTGTGACTGTCAGATATCAGCAGCGTCTGTGTGCTGCTCTGTTTAGTATCGTTGCATGCAGAACCTGGATGGTTTACATTTGATTCTGTCTGGTCAATAAGTCACTCAGATCTTTGTGTATGTGTGCTTGACATATGTGTAAGTGTGCATACATATAGAGAAGACAGGACATTTCTGGGAACAGTTTCTTATCACATCCCCAGACAGGGTCTCTGATTTCCTCTGTACCCCATACGCCAAGCTAGCTGTTGGCCAGGATTCCTTACAATTAATTCTCTGTCTCCACTGCTATCTCACTACAGGAATGCTGGCATTATGTCACCACATGTGGCAGGGTTCTGAACTCAGGTTGTAAGGCTTGTTCAGTTAGTGTTTTACCTACTAAGCCATATCCCAAGTGCTGAAGCTTTAACAACAATAATTTTGGTTAACATGAGATGGGTTTCATTGTAACTTTTTTATATATTATATTTTGTTACACTTTGTTGTAACTTTTATTTTTTTCAAGACCTATTTTTAATGATGGTTCTAAATGCTTTAACCTCTCTTTCAATCCATCACCCATCAGAGGTAGTGGAAAAGAAAGAATACAGAGGAAGTGTACCTGTTTAGAAATGTTTTTTTGGAATAAATCTTATCTGTGTTGTTAGGAAATTGGCAGTTCACAGGACTCAGCAGTTTGGTAGAGTCCAGTTTGGTAGAGTCTGGATAGCAGCAATGGTACTACCTAGCAGAGACAGCCAGGTCTGAGCTTCTGCACAAGTCAGCAGGAGGAATGAAGAGAGAGGTCAGGTAAGAGAAGTTCTTGGGCTGTGCCTTTCTCAGTGAAGCAAGGATCACCGAGGATGCAAACAAGCATTGCACAGCTAGCTCTATAAGCAAGCCTAGCCTAGCATAGCCTCTGGGTTTATCCAGTCTCTGTATAGTCTGTTCAATCTCTTTTTGTGATCAATCTCTTAGGCTAGCTCTTTTGAAGTTGATTTGCATGGGGTTTTTTTCTGTTTTGTTTTTGTTTTTGATTTTGTTTTTGTTTTTGTTTGGTGGTGGTTGTTTTTTGTTTTTGTTTTGCTTTTGTTTCTGTTTTGTTTTTTTAGTAGAAATCAGAGCCGGGTGGTGGTGGCGCATGCCTTTAATCCCAGCACTTGGGAGGCAGAGGCAGGCGGATTTCTGAGTTCGAGGCCAGCCTGGTCTACAGAGTGAGTTCCAGGACAGCCAGGGCTACACAGAGAAACCCTGTCTCGAAAAAAAACAAAACAAAACAACAACAACAAAAAAGAAATCAGTAACTGAGGCAGTCTGTGAATCATCTGGCCTACTTGCTTTGTGAAAATATCCATGTCTCAGCTGATAAGAGGCTTTTCCTGACTCAGATCTAATTTTTATAAATTTTGTTGGTGACTGTATTTTTTTTTATTCCCTGTAGATATATAAGCATAGCCATACCCCCACTATTGCAGGATTCCATTCCAATGTCAACACGTTCTCATAGTGTAGTATACTAGTTTCCTAGGTCCTCGAGGTTTTTTGATAACCCAGTGTCTCTCAGCTGCTATGGCTCCTTTTTCACCAATAGTAAGAACATTGAGAGTTAAAGCATTACTCAGTCTGTCCCTCGGGCTTTTACTCTCCCTTTTTGTTTAATAAGCATCTCTCTTAAGGTAGGATTGACTCTTTCTATAACTGCTTGTTGTATGAGATTGTGTGGTACACCAGTAACAGGAAGGTAACAGTAGAATGGGATTATCCTGCCTGTGAGCCGGAACGCAGGCAAGAACTGCCAATAAGCTCCAGCTCATTGGTCAGACCTAAAGTGTTTTTTAAATAAACGTTAAAGCTTTATATCCTTTTCTCAGAATAAACCACATTTTGGGGATCTTTGTTCCTCAGGGTCAGTTTGCCCAGAACTGTCTGTTGAAGCTAAGTGATGAAGGCAAACAGACCACTACAGCTTCCTCTCAGCAAATTAACTGGTCACTTAGCAGAAGTAACTTGTTAGTGTTACTTGACAGAAGACTGTAACCTGAATTTTCTATTTAACTCACAGGATTTTCAGTGTGTGGAAAGGAAACTCCCACCTGCTTTTCTTGGTGGAGACCAAACAGCAAGTCAGGAAAGAAAAAGGTGCTCGAGATGTCTTTAGGCCTCTCTTGGGGCCAGGACTGAAACTTATTCTAGACATGAATGACTCAACAATTGCCACGGGATTCCTGTTACTTTCCAAACCTCTGGCAGTTCATGTCAGATAGTTCCAACAACCTGTAACTCAAGCTCAGGGGGCAGTGGCCTGGCTTCCTTAGGCATCCATGTCCATATGCCATACACATACATATATATGGTTGATTAGAAATTTAAAATATACATAAATATTTTTTAAATTGTGTATGTTTTCAGGGAGAGTGTGTAACGTGTATGTGGAAGCCAAAAGTCAACCTGAATGCTATTTCTCAGGTGCCACCCCCTTGCTTTATCTGAGATAGGCTGTCTCATTTGGCCTGGAATTTGTTTATAGACTATGCTGGTTGGCCAGGGAGCCTCAGAAATGTACCTGTCTCTATCTCCCCAGAGCTGGGAAGACAAGTCTGCACCACCATGCCCAGCCTTTTTACATGGGTCCTGGGAATCAAATGAGGGCCTTCAGGCTTACAAAGCAAGCATTTTACTGTCTGAGCTATCTCCCTAACCCCAGTTATATCCTTAGGTACACAGAAATCTGGAGGACAGCCTCTGTATCACATGAGATGCTGGAGAGACAGACAGACAGACAGATAGACAGAGACAGCAAGATTGATTCTCCAATAGCAGTATAAACAAAAGACCTGATGTTGTGTGAGCTCTCAGTGAGCTACCCTAATTCCCTTTCTGCCCTGCTGTTGCCTACAGGAAGTGACAACAGCAATGGGACCAAACCTCACCGGTGAACCTGAAGTCCCTTGTTTCTGACCTTCCCATGACTAACAGAGCTATAAAATAAACTTATTTTATGTGAGTAATAATAAATCTAGTAATTACAAATAAACTTCAGTCTTGGGTATTCTGTTAAAGCAATGCAAGTGGACTACTGTACTGTTTGTTGTTTGTGGCATTTATTTATTTATTTATTTATTTATTTATTTATTTATTTATTTGGTTTTTCGAGACAGGGTTTCTCTATATAGCCCAGGCTGTCCTGGAACTCACTCTGTAGACCAGGCTGGCCTCAAACTCAGATATCCGCCTGCCTCTGCCTCCCAAGTGCTGGGATTAAAGGTGTGTGCCACCACTGCCTGGCTTGTTTGTGGCATTTATGAAGCCTGGGGAGTCCTCTTGTTCTGATCACTGCCTGATGTCCAGGTTCTTCCTTAGCCAGTATTCAGCATGTGTCTATACTCTGCATAACACCTGGCTCGGCCACATTTCATGCTTCCTGTGTCTCCATCCTTACTGAGGTCTTTTTCTCTCCCAGACCCACATTAGCAAGAAAGTCTCTGAGTTTGAGAAAACAAAACATAGTAGAATCTTTTATAGAATTGATTTTAAATATTTATTAAGACAGCACAAGGGGGAAACCATCCCTCAGAGGATCCAGTTTCATCTAGAGTTAGCTGAGAGGAGTAAGTAGGAGCAATCTATTGTATAAATGTATGCATGTATAATATGCATAATTAGTAACAGTGACTGCCTGTAATCCCAGAATCCAAGAGGCTAGGGCAGAGGACTGCCAGTTTGGGGCTTATAATAAAATCCCATCTCAAAATAAGTATACATTAAAATCTACAATGTGTTATATACTTAAAAACTGGTGAAAGTAGAATTTTAGATATTCTCACCCCTTAAAAATGTTTAATTATTAATGTGTATACATTAATGTGTGTTTTTATGTGTGTGTGTACGTGTACACACATCTGTGGAGTCCAGAAAAGAGCTGGATCACCTGGAACTAGCATCATGGGCACTTGTGAACTCCCTCATGTGAGTGTTAGGATCGGGACACTGGCCCTCAGGATTGAGCAGCAAATGATCTTAACTGCTGAGTCATTTCTCTTACCCCAAGACTACACTTTCATCTCAGCTACTGGCATGTCTTCCACACTGAAGAAGACCCAGAAATTTCACTTCTATATAAGCCAAATCCAGTCCCACACTGACAAGTACCAGAAGCACTCAGGAGGATAAGGTAATGCTGAGGCATGGATCACCACAGCACCCATTTTGAATATTATCATTCAGGTTACTTTAGAAAGTTGGTATGAGGACCAGAGCTTTTATCAACTTTCAATTTTGAAAAACTGGACACAGGTCAGTCAATAGATATGGGCAAATTTGGCAAACAAAACAAACAACAATAAACCAGCCTGAGGCTACCCTCCCGCATCACTGACTGACTCAGTGCTATCAGGCTACTGAAGTTTAAGTTGAAAGCTCCCTATGCAGCGTGTGCTCTCTAAGGCCAGCTCTTCAGCAGAAGGGCTGAGGAGATTTATGGATCTCGGGGATACCTATGTCTTGGTGACTTGAAAGTGTAGTCAAGAGGTTCATTAAATGCTAATAAATTCTCTTAGCACAGCAGTGCCTGCCTGTAATCCCAGCACTGGAAGAAGGACTCAGCTGATATTCAAGGACATTTTTGCCAACAGACCAGTTCAAGGCCAGCCACATTACAATTCTTGTCTTAAAAACCAAAAGCATATACATATATTTCTATGATCTAGCTATACCATTTCAACACACATATTCACATACATTTAACAAAAGACAAGAACCAAGAGTATTTGCAACTTCAACAGCTTAAAACTGAAAGCGGCCCACTCTTATTAACTACTGTAGAATGGGGCTGGAGAGATGGCTCAGCGGTTAAGAGCACTGACTGCTCTTCAAGAGGTCCTGAGTTCAAATCCCAGCAACCACATGGTGGCTTACAACCATCCATAATGAGATTGGATGCCCTATTCTGGTGTGTCCGAAGACAGCGACAGTGTACTCATAAATAAAATAAATAAATCTTTAAAAAAAAAAAAAACCTACTGTAGAATGAATACAGTTAGCTATGTTCACACAGTGCACCCTCCTGAGTGTGGAAACTATAGGTATGTTGCACCATGACCAACTTTTGTTTGTTTGTTTGTTTTTGTTTTTTTTCGAGACAGGGTTTCTCTGTGTAGCTCTGGCTGTCCTGGAACTCACTCTGTAGACCAGGCTGGCCTCAAACTCAGAGATCTGCCTGCCTCTGCCTCCCAAGTGCTGGGATTGAAGGCATGCGCCACCACTGCCTGGCCCACCATGACCAACTTAAATCTCATTATTTAAATAGAGGGAAACACAGAGCTCCCCCAACTTCCACCCAGACAGGGTCTCTATGTACACCTCTAGCTGTCCTGGAACTCACTCTGTAGAGCAGGCCGACTGAACTCAAAGATCTGCCTGCTTCTGCCTACAGATAGAGGTAGGTAGATCTCTGTGAGTTCAAAGGCCAGCCTGTCTATATAGTGAGGTCCAGGCCTGGCAGGGATTCATAGTGAGACCCTGTCTAAAGCATACAAAAACAGTCAAAGAAGAGCTGAGAATGTAGGTCAAATGGCGGGATGTTAGACATGAAGGAAGGCCTAACTTGGATCTCTAGTACAATACAAGCCGCCTGGCATGGTGACATAAACCATGTATGGTAGCACCACCAGTAATCCTGGCACCTGAGAGGTTAGAGCAGGAGGATCAGAAGTTCAAGGTCATCCTATGGTACTTTATAAGTTTGAGGCCAGCCTGGGCTAGAGACTCCATCTCAAAACACAAGAGTCAGGAGGCATCTGTATCAGTGCAAGCAAGGGGAACCCATGTAAGGAAGCAGCTGAAAAATGAGTGTTTTTTGATAAGGATAAGGACAACTGCAAAACCAGATGCGCCACAATAGTGGCATAATATCCATCAAAAGATATCACTTGAAAGCTAAAAATCATACTGAAGCAAATTAGACTACTACTTAAACAATAATTAAAGATTATAAAGTCACCAAATAACTATCATAAACTAAGTAGGTGTGTTTATCCCCTCTCTGTCTTAGGGGAATAAATTATCTCATGAGTCCATTTCTTTTTTTTTTTTTTTTTTTTTTTTTGGTTTTTCGAGACAGGGTTTCTCTGCATAGTCCTGGCTGTCCTGGAACTCACTCTGTAGACCAGGCTGGCCTCGAACTAAGAAATCCGCCTGTCTCTGCCTCCCAAGTGCTGGGATTAAAGGCGTGCACCACCACCGCCCGGCCATCATGAGTCCATTTCATCCGATGCTACTTAAAAGCTGAAGAAATGCTTAAGCAAGTCATTCTATTCATATAAAAATCCTTTATAGGACATAAATATAATCAAAACCAGTGTGAGTAGCACTATTAGTTAAGTGTAAAGTACTGCTGTACTTGATAGTCCATAGAAGCCAGCCATAAACATTCCTCTCTCTCTCCCCCACCTTTCTCTCTCTCTCTTCTCTCTGTGTGTGTACATGTGTACAGGGTCTCGTGTGCCCATGTGCTGCAGTATAAACATAGGACAGAGGCAACCTTAAGCATGGTCCTTGCCTTCCACTTTATTTGATGCAGGGTTTCTTTGTTGGTTTTCCCATGTGTGCTACGCCAGTTGTCCCAGGAGGCCCACCGACTCTCCCCTGGGAGTGTTGGGGAAGACTAGACACTAGTACTATAGCATCTGACCATCACGTGGGTTCTAGGGAATCAAACTCAGGCCTTTTCACTAATGCAGCAGCACCACTCTTACCCACTGAGCTGCCTGCCTCTCCAGCACAAAACTCTAATCTCTAGGTTGTCCTTTTTTTTTTTTTATAATGTATGTATGTGTGTATGTATGTATGTATGTATTTATATTTGTTTATTTTTGACACAGGGGTTCTCTGTGTACCCCTGGCTGTCCTGCAACTCATTCCGTAGACCAGGCTGGCTCAGAGATTCACCCACCTCTGCCTCTCAAGTGCTGGGATTAAAGGCATAACTCACCACTGCCAGGCCTAGGTTGTTCCTTTTTAAGCAAAATAAACTATTGTTTTTGTTTGTTTGTTTGTTTGGTTGGTTGGTTGGTTGGTTTTTCGAGACAGGGTTTCTCTGTGTAGCCCTGGCTGTCCTGGAACTCACTCTGTAGACCAGGCTGGCCTTGAACTCAGAAATCCACCTGCCTCTCCCTCCCAAGTGCTGGGATTAAAGGCGTGTGCCACCACTGCCCAGCTGCAAAATAAACTATTGTTATACAAGATATTTTTGTTTCACTTAATTTTTTGTTTTGTTGCTGTTGTTTGCTTGTTTGTTTGTTTTTCCAAGACAGGGTTTCTCTGTGTAACCCTGGCCGTCCTGGAACTCACTCTGTAGGCCAGAGTGGCCTTTATCTCAGAGATCTGCCTGCCTCTGCCTCCTGAGTGCTGGAACTAAAGGCATGTGCCCAACAATTTTAAATTGATATATTAAAGACATAAAAGTTGCTACCAAAGCTACACAGAGAAACTCTGTCTTGACAAAACAAAACAAAAACATAAAAATTGTTATCAGTTGCCATTTCAAAAAACTTACATACACTGTGTAATATTTGAATCAGGCTTAAACATATCTATTTACTCACACATTTCTTTTACAGTGAAACCATTCAAAACTCTATTGACCACTTTCCCCTCAATGGAATTATTTTTTTTTCCAGTTCTTACTTATTTTGTGTTACTCTTTTTTTTTTTTTTTTTTTTTTTGTGCCTGGCTTATTTCACCAAACAATTAGTTCCATTGACATGTTATAAATGGCAGGACTTCATTTTTTATGTCTGAACATATTCTGAGGTATAGAGTGCCACATTCTTTTTCATTCATTCAAGAGATGCTAGACATTTCTTAGGTTCTGAGAATAGTGCTGCATTGAACACAAAATATGGGTACCTCTTCAACATACTGATCTTATTTCCGTTGGATATATAACCAACAGTGGGATTTCTAGATTATGGTAGTCCCATTTTCAGGTTTTTTAGGACCTTCCATATTGTTTCTAAGCTGGCTACACTAATTTACAAACTCACCATATACAAAGATTTTTTTTTTCATACCCTTGCCAGAACTTGTTATCTGTATTCTTTCTGGTAACAGCCACTTTTTAATTTTTATTGTTTTGACATTTATTTAGAGGGAGGTGAGACATATGACGAAGAATATGTGTGGAGGTCAGAAAACAAGTACCAAACTTAGGTTGTTAGGCTTGGTGGCAACTGCCTTTTACCCACTGAGCTGACTCATAAGCCATCCTTACTAAAGTGAAGCACTACTTTTGTGCATGGTAGGAGTGTGCTTGTTTGTAGGGAGGATGTGCGCATGTATGTGTGTAAGTCAAAGGTCAACTCTGGGTGTTGCCCCTTAACTGTCCATCTTGTTTTCTGGAACAGGGTCTGACTGGGCCTGGGGCTCACAGATTAAACCAAACTGGCTAGACTGCAAGCTCTAAGGTTCCTCCTGCCTCCCACTCTGCAGCTGCTGGGATCACAAGCATGTGGCATCATGACCACCTCTGTACACAGACTCTAGGAATCAAACTTGGGTACCCATGCTTGTGTGGCTTTCCCACACAAGCTTTCCCACACTGAGCTATGTCTCCAACCCTGAAGTCATATCCCATGGGTTTTACATTTCTCTGATAGTGTATTAACTACTTTTTCTCATTGCTTTAACCAAATACCTAATTGTTATTTTAGTCTTCAGTTAGAGGGCAGTCCATCATGGCAGAGAAGACTGAAGAAGTCGACCACTTTGTGCACACAGTCAGGAAACAGAGAAAAGGGAAGGCTGGTGCTGAGTCTGCATTCTCCTTTCTACTTGGTATTCGGTCCCTGTGCATGGAATGGTGCTGCCCATGTTTGAATTATCCTCACCTCAATGAACCCATCTAGAAAATTCCTCACTGACACGCCCAGAGGTCTGTCTAGATCCTGTCAAGTTGATATCAGCATTAACCATTTCATTTAGTGATGAGAAGCATTTCCCTACACAATGGTGGGGATTGGTAAACATTCTTTTGAGAAGTATCAATTTAGGTTTATTGAGGTTTTTTTAATCTGGGACATCGAGAGGAGAGGTGTGGTGAGGAGAGAGGTCTAGCCAGGCCTGGCAAGACAAAGTGAGGCAGGGCAGAGAAAAGAAGGGAAG
>NW_021605170.1:926479-943903 GCF_004785775.1 Grammomys surdaster | reverse complement strand
GAGGAGGAGAGGAGAGGAGAGGAGGAGAGGAGAGGGAAATGCAGAAAAGTTGCTGTTGTAGCTTCTGGGGCTTACAGATGGGTGATACTGATGAATTTTCTCCTCTAAAGTGTATACTAGTCAGCAGAGGTGAAGCTTTGTTTCTCTTTCTTTCTTTCTTTCTTTCTTTCTTTCTTTCTTTCTTTTTTTATTTTATTTTATTTTATTTTATTTTTTTTGGTTTTTCAAGACAGGGTTTCTCTGTATAGCTGGGGCTGTCCTGGAACCCACTCTGTAGACCAGGCTGGCCTCGAACTCAGAAATCCGCCTCCCTCTGCCTCCACCTCCCAAGTGGTGGGATTAAAGGCATGCACCACCACTGCCTGGCGAAGCTTTGTTTCTTAATGTTTGGGAACATAAGCACATGGAATCTTCAGCAATATAGTTGTAATGGCAGGAAGAAGGGAAGGGAGTGAGGGGGAGGAGAACATGTGTGCACTCACAGTACACATTTGGAACACGGAAGGTGATGTGACATCTGGCAGTCTTCTTCTATCAATTTCCACCTTAGCTTTTTGAGTCAAGGTCTCTCACTGAGCCTGAAGCCCATAGTTTCAGTTAGGTTCATTTGCCAGCGAGGCCCTGGATCTCAGCTGTCTCCACCGCAGAGCATGGGGTTAAAGGTAACCTCTGCCATACTTTACCGAAGTGGGGGTCTGAACTCAGCTCATCACACTAGCAAGCGTTTGCACAACTGAGCCGTCTCCCCAGTCCCACAGCCCTCACATCCCTAGGGCTCTGTGTGGCTGGGCCTTAATCCCTTGTGAGATGCGCAGCACTCTGAGGATATTTGCTTTGATCTCTGGGTTGTCCTTCATCCCAGTGGCCACTTCCTATGCTCTGCAGAAGCTTTTCATCTGATGTAATCCTGTTTGTCCATTCTCACTGTTGCTTCCCTTATCTTTCTCTTTCTAAAGCTGGTTACTCTAATTCTCTTGCCTTATTTTATTGAAATAACTTGCTAATCCTGTAACAACTAAACACACTAAACACAGGAAGATCAAAATTCATACCAGGACTTCAAGACACCACACTGAAGATACATGTTTCCTATCACACAGTTTGTCACACTATATCCAAATAAGCAAAAAAAAAAAAAAATCAATAAACTGCTAACATTAAAGAAGAAGTCAGAGCCGCGCAGTGGCGGCGCACGCCTTTAGTCCCAGCACTTGGGAAGCAGAAGCAGGTGGATTTCTGAGTTTGAGGCCATCCTGGTCTACAGAGTGAGTTGCAGGACAGCCAGGGCTATACAGAGAAACCCTGTCTTGAAAAACAAAAAAACAAAACAAACAAACAAACAAACAAACAAAAAACCCTAAAGAGGAAGTTGGTCATTCCATAGTGTATAGAAGGGCTAACAAAATGGTAGAATTCAAAAGGCAAATGTGATTCTGATGGATGGAGGAGGGAGGTAGAGAAAGCCAAAGGCCAGAACATTCCATCACACAACCTAAATAAGCCAGAGGCAGAACTCTTGTTGGAATCCAAAAGGAATCCAGAGAGCCAACCTAGCCCCTTAGCACACCTAAGGGCTTTGGGCTTGGTGTCAGCCAGCAGGAAAGACAAGATATGGGCAGTGAGACTAAGGGTGGTGGTGGGGTGGGGACTATATTTGAGGAGCTGTACCTGGCTGGACCTTGCTGGTTGGCAGCCTGATTGCTTCCCTTCACTCAACATAGGTCAGCCAAAAAACAAAATCAAAAACCAGATTTCTGGCTGGGTCTGGTACTGCATTCCTGTAGCCCAGCTCTCAGCAGGCAGAGTTTCTTGGAGGCTGAGGTCAGCTTGGGGTACACAGTAAATACTAGGTCACTCTGGGCTGCAGTGTGAAGACTCTCTAAAAATCAAGAAGGAAAAAATAAATTGGATTTCTGAAGAAAAGAATCCGAGATGCTTCTGTGTAGGTGCAGGACCATGAGCACAAGGATGTACTCGAGTGACACAGGGGCCTGGGGCCACAGAGGGAAGCCAAGCAACAGCCGCTACACTGGCTCTCGAGGAGGCTCAGCCAGTCACCACACCAACCATGAGTCTACTGATAAAACAGAACAACCTACCACACCAGTTACCCAGTCCTTTCTGAAATAGACAACCAAAGATCAGCAAGTACGTGAGCAAATCTAAAGGCATGAAAAAGAAGAGCTAAGAAAACACACATGGAAAAGACAGCTGAAGGGAACAAAGATAAAGGGAAATAAAACATTCTTCACAACTCCTATGAAAGCTGTAGAACACTTACCCAGCAAGCCTCTGATCTGCTCCTCAGCAAAGGCATGGCAAGGAGTGGTGGAGCAAGGGAGGTAACATCTATAGTCAAAATACCAAAGAGGAAACTCCACAAAAAAAGGAGGAAGGGCTGGGAACGAAGCTCAGTTGGTTGAGCACTCCTAGAATGCACGAACTGTATCACATAAGCCAGACGTGCTGACACACACACACACACACACACACACACACACACACACAACCAGCATTCCAGAGGTAGAAGCAGAAGGATAAGAAGTTCAAAGTCTAGCTAGAAATAGCTTACATTGCCATGCAAGTCTGATGATGTGAGTTTGATTCCTAGACTCCTTGGTGGAAGGAAAGAACCAACTCCTGAAAACCTTGGCTTGAAGGTGGTGGTGGTGGTGGTGGTGTGTGTGTACATAAAAGCTTTTTATTTTAATTTAAGGAAATGATTCATGGTCATCAGCTATATGGCAAGTTCGAGACCAGACTGGGGTTCTTGAGACCCTTTGTGAAGCTGTCCATGGTTGTCATCTTGACATACCCAAAACCAGGGAGCCTCAGGCGTAGAATTGCCTCCATCAAACTAGCTTGTGGCATATTGAGGAGCATTTTCTTAATCCCTAACTGATGCAGGAGGGTGCAGTCCGTGTGGGCAGTGCCATCCATCCCTAAGCAGCTGGGCCCGGACTGTATAAAGAAGGAAGCGGAGCAGGCCAGGAGGGCAATCCAGTAAGCACTGCTCCTCCAGCTCTCTGCCTCAAGGGCTTCCTGGGTTTCTCCCTTGGACTCCAGCGCTGGTTTCCTCTCACAGTGGTCTTTAACCCTTTCCTCCTCTCCAAGTTATTTTTTGACAGCTTATGGAAAATGATACAAAGCTCGGTACAATAAAGTACACGAGACACAAAGAACCAATCCAAGAGACACATGATCTGACAAAGCCCTAGAAAGAGGAAACAAAAGAGTATAATCAACAGTTAAGTCAGCATATCCTGGAGCTGAGGTAAGAAAGCTTTAATACCCAAGGGGATAATAAGCATGGTGGCATAAGCCTTCAATTGCAGCATTTGGGAAGAAGAAATAGACAGGTCTCTGAGTTCTAGGTCAGCCAAAGCTACACACTAAGACCCTATCTGAAGGGCTCAGGTAGAGCTCCATACAACTGATATAGAGCCTGTACCAATCCTCAGGGAATTTCGCAGCAACTATTAAAAGAAAAAGAGAAAGAGATCACATACAAAGGACAGAGACTCAAACTGGCCTCTTGGCACCCAAGTGCTATTCAAAGACAAGGAGCCATGTTTTCATGTATAGTCCTGGCTGTCCTGGAACTCACTCTGTAGACTAGGCCTGCCTCTGCCTCCCAAGTGCTGGGATTAAAGGCGTGCGCCACCACTGCCCAGCGAAGATGGTGTATTGTTTTTTGTTTTTTTGTTTTTGTTTTTTGTAAATCTAGAGAAATTCTTTTTTTTTTTTAATAATTTATTTTTTCTCAAAGAAGATGGTGTATTGTAAGCCCAAGAAATCCATGGGGTCTGGAGAGTGGAGGGGTAGTGGTTCTAATTTTTTAAAAAGGAAGATTCAAAACATAAAATATAACCAAGTGTACAGAAAATAAAACAGCTCTATGACAAAAGCATGTTGTAACAGAAAAAAAAGAATCAAGGTTATTAGAAAACACCTAGAAAAAAACATTATACATACTGAGTTCACAGAAAGAAGTCAGGAAAGCTGGGCAGTAACTAGAGTACGGCCTGCAGCACAGGGCAAGGGATTTGTTTTTAATCAAAGAAAAGTTAGGTATGGTGGTACAGTCCTTTAATCTCATTCAGGAGGCTGAGGCAGGACTGTCATGAATTTGAGACCAGCCTGGGCTACATTCATGAGTTTCAGGCCAGCCTAAACTAGCAAAGTAATACCTTGTATGTATATATTTGTACGTGTGTGTATATGTAAGTATGTATGTATGTATGTATGTATGTTTGTTTGTTTTTTAAAAAAGAACCAAACCCAAACCCCATCCCACTCCCAAAGGAAACACATTACAACAGGACAGCCAGTGCTCTGACTGTGAAGAACTGACAGCATATAAGAAAAGTATCCAGTCATTATTAATGTTGGAAGCCTGGGAGCCCAAGAGCCATTACTCTAGCCCTAGAGAGGAAAAAATGTAATCTTAGCATACAAACTAGGTCTGCACTTAATAGTATAGACTCACATTTCAAGGAATACTAAAATTAAAGATTTCTTTCATCTTAGGCCACAACAAACAATGATTATGTTGGGTCTCAAGACATACATTTCAGGATGCTAGGACTATCAGCTTTGCCTTTTTAAAAGACACACATTATCAACCAACACCTAGTTCCACCTTTCTATGCTCTTTCTTTGAAGGTGAGAGTCATTTTCACTATTTATGTTCTTCAACTAGCCCAGTCACCTGGATTTGAGCAGATAACAGGAAAAAACTGTCTGCATTGACAGCTGAGCATAGGCAATCATTCATTCAGTAAGAAACTCATGGAAGAACATTCATAATGCTCTCAACGTGACATATTTTATTAGGGCTAGCTTTAAACCATTATTCTTTAACATACATGTCAAAAAGCAACCAAATCTAGGCAATTTGTCACATTTTCTTCCCAAGTGGCAAATATGTGGTATTCTCTGGGAAGGGAAAGATCCTAATAATGTGCTTAATATCAGAGGGACTGCAAAGGTCTGCTACCCCAGGTGATGACTACAAGCTTTACTCTAGGGGTCTCTTGTTTACTTCATGGAAGAAGTGGAAGGAGAAAAACAACTCCTGCAACAATTTGGCCTACATGCGCATGCTATTATTAGTATTCTGTCTAAACTCCACCTCCACAGTTATCTGGCAACACCCAGGTATGCTCCGCCCCACAGTTACCTGGCAACAGCCAGGTAGGCCTGCCCACTATAAAAAGGGCTGCTTACCTCCTCCTCTCTCTCTTACTCTCTTGCCTTCCTCCTCGCCCTTCCTCCCTTCCCTTCCCCATCTCTCCACGTGGTCATGGCTGGCCTCTACTCCTCTACCTCTCTGCTCTCTCTCTCTTCTTCCCTATCTCCTGAATAAACCCCCTCCCTTTTGGAACTTTTTGGTCTGGTGTTGTCTGTTCTAAGCTGCGCGCCGAAGTCTAACATTGGTGCCGAAACCTGGGATACAAAGACTTCAGGAACCTCGAGACCCATGAGGCCGCTGGCAGCCGCAGCCAGCTGCTGTAAGGCTGCTGTGATCTTACAAGACCGACGCCACCACCACAGCTGCCACCACTACACCACGCTGACTTCATCTGCTGCTACCTGCCATCACCGACCATGTGAATTTCCACCACTGCTGCAGACCAACTCCATCCACCGCTGAGTGGCTCGAGAAACTTCACCACATGAGCTGTGCTGCTGTGGCCCCCATGTGGTGCTCTGCCATGTGGGCTAGGCAGCCAGACAGGTCTACACAGACCTCATGGTTCCACCTTTCCTGATACCAGACTGCATAAGCCCGCAAACACACACCGGTGTATTAATTAGTAAGGAGTTTCCGATTGGTGGGAGGAACCCTAGATCCCCAGTTAGGGTCTGGCAAGCCTTCTCTGGGCTAAGGGGTTGGCTTTTTATTGCCCCAGTCCATATGACTGGCCTCTAGCTGAACTACGACCTAGGACATTGGCCATTGGGTGATTTCCCTCTCAGAAATAGCTCCCAGTCCCCACCTCCCCCAAGCTCTAGCAGCTGCTGGAAATCCTGGTACCAGATGAGCTACTTTCTGCCAGACTAGCTCCTCGGAGGCCCCTAGATATTTTCCTGATGACCTGATTATCTAGCCTGAGCCTGATTTTTCGTTGCCAGCTTTTCTTTCAGGACGCCGACTGATAGCTCAGTAACAGCTGTTACCCAATGGGTACCACATTGTCTTTGACTGTACCCAAAGATACCTCACTGGGTTGTCTACTGAAAAACCTCAAATCTCTAAAATTAACACCTGATTTGAGGTCTTCCAAATTGATACACCTCTGAAATAAGGTCTGGATTTGATACCCTCTAGATAATGGACTAAAGTAGCCATGTAATGGCACACTAGACCCAACTATTTTAAGGGGTCTTAACACATACTGCTAGCAATCTGGTAAATGGAAACAAATGCTTGAGCATTTATCTACCTTCGTTATACTCCTTCTATGTGTTCTTCCTGTTCCCCACCCCAGGTTCTCTTAGCTATGAAACCTGCTCAACCCCACACCTCTTTCTAATTTTTCTTTTTTAATTAAACCAAAATGGGGGAATTGCTGAGACTCTAGCGGATATCTGCAGGTTTACATCAGACCAGCTAGACTTGGTTCCCCACATGCACAACCATCCGCACAAAGGGCTTGGCTACCCGAGCATGCGAGGGAGGTGTTCCCTCTCCTTCTCTGTCTGGGACTTGTAAAGTGAGTGCTAGCGGTGCCATCTGCCTAACATGAACGTTGCTGTGATATGGGACACGCTTGCTTTTCCTTGCCCACTGCAAACTCTAGCCGCCAGAGACACTGGGCAGCGACTTTCGGAGCTAGTAGGAAGTCCTGCCCTGCTGCTGCTGTCACCCAACCTCCCACCAGCCATACGATCCAGCTTTCTCATTCTGGTCCTAGCCAAATGTCTCTTTGCTAATACAAAAATGTGCTTTTCTCTACCTACACAACCTGCCAAAGTTACTTAAGACAAGATAAGAAAGGCTCTGTCTTGATAGATTTTTTGCTACTGCTATTAAATTCTATTCAGTTACAACCAATCCTTATGGCTCTCAATCTTGTCAGAAGTCTGCTGATAGTATTTTTTAAGCTTATGGCCGACAGAATTCCCAAAGCCTCTAATAGTTAACCCAAGATGGTTTCAGAAGACTTGGACACTGGACACCTCAAAGATACAGCCTGGATTGTATGCGATGATATAGTCACTAACAAACACAGTGGGCTAGACTGGATGCTTTGAGTCAAATGACTTAGCTAAAGCAAGGTAAGTCATTTCTCATGTCACATGTATCCATTCCACAGAAAAAAGCCCTGCGTCTTCTGCACTTGGAAGGCAAACTGACTTCATCCAAGAGACTATGGAGACCATGGGAACTGTTGGCTAGTGGACTCTGTCATTTTTTAAAAAATAATATATAACTGGTAGATTATTGTTTACTCTTTCTCAGACTTCTGACTACATTGACAGCTAAGCTTTCACAGATTATCTGTTACCTCATTACCTAAACTCAGTTGCCATCAATTAAATGCTTCCTATTTCCTCTTCTTGCTATGACTCTGTCCTAATATTATCTGAGTTCCTATAAACTTGCCTAACTCTAATAAAACATTTCACTATACAATCCAGCAAAGGTTCATCTTAAAGACTGCTTGTGTTGTAAACTCATGCTGTTATCTCTTTTGTAAACTTATAAGCTACCGGAAACCCATTCAGATCTACCTCTCATGGACCGAATAGACACCATCCAGATCTTGTCAAGTCCAGGCACACCCAAAACAGCTCCAGAGAAGCAACCTTCAGATGCTCCATCTCCTGTCGCACACACACACAGCTGCTTCTACTGGATTCTACTGGACCTGTTCCTTCTGGCCTATCCTCAGATGGCTCGCTCCATAGACCCTGGACAGCAGGAAACAGCCAACTCTCCTAAGACCGGACAAACAGCCTCCATACCCATTCTTCTAGGTTCCCCCTAAAGACATGTCACCCCCAATGCCAGCAGGAAGTAGCCAGATATCACAATGACCCTATTCTTGCTTCGCTGTCAACTCTTTCTAATTTTTCTTTTAATTAAACCAAAACGGGGGAATGTTAGTATTCTGTCTAAACTCCACCTCTACAGTTACCTGGCAACACCCAGGTAGGCATGCCCACTATAAAAAGGGCTGCTTGCCTCCTCCTCTCTCTCTTACTCTCTTGCCTCTAGCTTCCCTCTGTCCCCTCACCTTTCTCCCCTTCTCTTCCCCCCTCTCTCCACATGGCCATGGTCGGCCTCTACTTCTCTCTTCTCTCTCTTTTTCCTCCACCATTCCTCCCGTTTCTTTCCCCACCTTTGCCCTCTGTCCTGAATAAACCCCCTCCCATTTGGAACTGTTTGGTCTGGCGTTGTCTGTTCTAACCTGCGAGCCAAAGTCTAACAGCTATGGCATGTATGCAACCACACATATATCTGAATAAAAATATAATGAAAAGTTAAAATCAAGTGTATTGTTTACACGATCATGGAGGACTCAGGTGAAACTCTAGGAGTTAAAGGCCAGCATGGTGGTTTGAATAAAAATGGCTCTCACAGGCTCATAGGGAATGGCACTATTAGGAGGTGCCTTGTTGGAGTAAGTGTTACTGGGATGGGCTTTGAGATTTCAAATGCTCAAGCCAGGCCCACTGTCTCTCTCCCTCTCCTCTTGTTGCTTGCTGATCAAGATGTAGAACTCTCAGCTATCTGCCTGTATGCCTCCAAGGTTCCTGCCATGATGATAATGGACAAATTAAACGTTTTCCTTTATAAGAGTTGCTGTGGTCAGGGAATCTCTTCACAGCAACAGACACAGTTAGCAGTTAAGAGGTAAAGCTACCAGACAAGCTTTGGGAGTAAAGCAGGTCAGACAGAGTGGAAAGAACCACTTATGGCGTGTAGGATACAATTGGCTATGTGCTTTTACTTACTGTGCACACATTCTTTCACATAAAGAATCAATGTATCTAATCAGTTCCATAAGACTTTGTATCATGAACCAGCTGTAGAGGTTCCTGTGTTGATCCCAGCAACAAAAGGCTAACGCAGGAGTTCAAACCAGCCTAGTATACATACAGCAAGACCCTTTCTCAAACAAGCAAAGGAATAAATAGAACACTCCTAGCCCAACTCCCCTGGGTGAAAAAAACCCTCCATATCTCTATAAATGTTTATGCACATTCAATGTGCCTCACAAACTTGTATTGACCACCTACCCTGAGCCAGGCATAGTAAACAAAGAGAGGAAACTGACATTTCCACCCTGAAGGAGCTCACATCTTTGAGAAAAGATAGGAAAACCCCATGATGCTTCAGTATCTTGTAAGAGACACAGGTGCTGGCTATCATTTAGAGTCTGAAACAAGCCAAAGAGGCAGCTGACATCTGGAGGTACTAGAGGGGGATGCTCAAAGGTCACTTCCTCTTTGAGTTGAGACTTAAAATATAAGTGAGATTAGACCAGGTAAACAGATATAAAGGCTCAGTGGAGGAAGCACTCTACAGGACAAAGAGGAACCGGCAGAACGAGGGAAGCAGTTAAGGAGCAGAGCACTTGTCTAGCATGCACACTCACCTGCTGCAATCCACAGCACTACAAAAGAAAAATTTAAAAAAAAATTTTTTTTCCAAGAGATGAAAGTTTTATTGTCCATGATGGTAGTTGGATCTGGATGTGAATGTGCGTGTGACCCTGCCAAATGCCAGAAGGAGCTCTCTTATATGGGGAGTGGGAAAGAGGAGGGACTAGGGAGGGGGATAACTTAATTAGCTATGTCCCCGGCCTTTAGATAACTCATTAATATGTAAATCTCAAGGCAGAGGCCTGTTAGTCACGCCTTCTATCTGTGTCTTACGTGACTGATGATATAGGTTAAATGGAGATGAGACCAAGTATCAGGGCCCTAGGTTCTGGGGGCGTGGCCAAACACCTGCAGTCTCAGGGTTCCAGGCCCATGTCAACCCAAGATGTCTACAGCCCGACAAAAATTAATTTAAAGCAAAGAGGAAGGGACAGAGTAGACATGAAGAGTGAGTAGCATGCTAGTATGTTTGGAAAGTCAAGTTTCTCAGGACTGCTGAAACAAACAGTGGAACAAAGAAAGGGCCATGTTCTCCACAGAACCAGGCCTCCTGAGGTAAAGGAAAGCCACTAGGAGGGGGAAAGTGAGTCCACTGAAGGACAAGTACAAAGGAGGAAGGCTCAGCCAGATTTGCACCTTGGGGAAGATGTTGCTGAAGCAAGGTGGGAGGGTGCCTCTGTACTGGTAGAGCAGGCTATTCTACTAAGCCAGCCAGCAGAACAAAAGGCTATGGTGTGTTATTTAGGAGATGCACTCTTCGGAATTTGGGCACACCACACTCTCATATAATTGGAGATGACCCCTAGAGGAAATGAGGAAAGATTCAAGAAGTAGATATCAAGTAACTGTTGAAAATGCAAAACTCGAGTGCTAGGGTTAGGGGTGGGCTAGGAACACTGAGATGAGGCCCACTGTCGTGTAAGCCATATAAGGAGATACAATCACCCAGAACCTATTCAAAATGAGAATTAGGTTAGAATCCTGGGGATACTGAGGAGTGGAAGGGGAGACAAGTATGGGGATCCCAGACTAAAGGGAAGTAAGTTGGAGAAATAAGGAGGTGGTAATAGAACAAAGGACTAAAGGGAAGAAATCCCCTCAGAGAGCTGACTGGAAGGAGTGAGCTGGCAAGACCCTCTACCCTGAGGATGATGTTCGTCACTTGGTAAAATGCTTGCCTAGATAGTTTGCAGGCCTTTGGTTTCATCCCTTGAACTTCAAAAACCAGGTGTAATACACACACTTGCACTCCCAGCACCATGGAGGTACCAGCAGGAGGATTAGAAAAACCAACCCTGACTATTTAAGGAGTTCAAGCTAAACCTGGACTATCACTACCTCCAAAAAATAAGTATAAAACGAAACAAAAGTAGGTAGCAGCAATTAGGTAACTGACAAGTAAAGACTGTGAGCCATTGGACTGAATATATTCTTAGAGTGAAAAAAAACAGCATAACAAACAGGCCTGCCTTTGTTACAGCAGACTTTAGTTCTACCAGGTCAATTATGATTGAAAATATTGTACACTGGTACATAAAAATACAAAAAAACATGTCCCACCGCCTCCCAGCAAGAAGCTCTTTCACATATCACTCTGTCCTTAGTATAACTCTAGGAAGGTCATACATTTCTAGATATACTATGTTAGTATGAAACTCAGCCTAATTCACTTTTAAAATGTATAAACCAGGTGTGGTGGAATCCCAGCGCTCAGGAGGCAGAGGCACTCGAATCTCTTAGTTTGAGGCTAGCCTGGTCTACTGAGTGAGTTCCAAAACAGCCAGGACTACATAGAAAAACCTTGTCTTGAAAAAACAAACAAACAAACAGTCTAAATAACCTAAAAACTGACCTGTTATGTCTATGCACTAACTCATTCAGAAGGTTGCCAGTATGTGCAAAATCTTTCTTTCAAGAATGTCCTCAGATATAGTTATTCTGTTGTTTGGAAAGAAACAGGAATGTGTTTACAATAGCCAATAATCTCATTGAAAAAGACTCAAACTGAAACAATAAATCAAGAAGGAACTTTCCTTTAAAAAGATCTACAAATGGTTAGCAAACCTATGAGAACATGTTCAACATTGCCAGCCATTAGGGAAACAAAATCAGAACCACAACGAGCTAGCATCTCACTCCCATAGGATGGCTACACACAAAACAGAAAACAAGTGCTAAACAGAGTATGAAAGAAGTGGAGTCTTTGCACACCACTGGTGGGATTGTGGATGAAAAAGTATGCCTACTATGAAGAATAGTACGAAGATTCTCTAAGAAACCAGAAAGATAAACACTATGCATTTTCTCTCATATGTAGATCTAGATTTAAATATTTAAATATACTTAGAATGTGAATATATTTAAGGAGGAGGAATGGGTTGCAAGGAAGGAGAGGGGAAACTAAAGAGGAAAGATCAAGTATTGTACATTTTTCTCATTTTCAGATTATAGAAACACATACCAATATTTAAGAGGCAGAAAAGGAAAATAAGGAGAGAGGAGACATGGGTGATAGTGGCAAGGATATGAACAAAGCACAATTCTACACATGACAAAGATGAAAATGTCACAACGAACCTATTATTCTACATACTAACTAAAATACTAGTTACTCTAATAACATAAAAAGGGATTAAGTTGGATGGTGGTAGTGAACATCTTTAGTCCCAGCACTTGGGAGGCAGAGGCAGGCAGATCTCTGAGTTCGAGGCCAACCTGGTCTACAGACTGAGTTCCAGGACAGCCAGAGCTACACAGTAGAGAAACCCTGTCTTGAAAGAGGGATTAAACATAGGGGGTGGTGATTATTAATATTTTTGTTTTCTTTTTCAAGAAAGGAGGGGAAGAGGAAGAAGGACAAGGGAGAGGAGAGGAGGAAAGAAGTGGAGGGTAGGAACTGGAAAGAAAGAGAAAAGGAGAGAAGGACAGGAGAGGAGATAATGGGTGGAAACATACTGCAGGGTTCTACTTACATGAGATATTTTAAGAGAGTCAAACTAATAGAAACAGAGAATAGGATGTGGTTACTAAGGACTAGGGCGGGGTGAGAGACTAGAAGGAAACAGGGAGTATTTCAACGGGTGGAGTTTCAACTTTGCAAGATGAAACAGTTTTTTATAGGTCTGATACACTCAAAGTGCATAAAGTACATTTAAAAATATTTAAGTTGTTGAATGTGGTGGGGTATGCCTTTAATCCCAGCACCAGAGGCAGAGAGAGAGGAAGATCTCTGTAAATTCAAGATCAGCCTAGTCTACATACTGAGTTTCAAACAGCCAGAACTAAATAATGAGACCCTGTATCAACAAACAAACAAACAAACAAACAAAAAACTAACAACAAAGGTATTATGAAGGCTAGAAAGATGGTTCAGCAGTTAAGAATATTGACTGCTTTTTTAGAAGACCCAAGCTCAATTCCCAGCATCCAATTGGTGGCTAACAACCATCTATAACTCCAGTTCTAGGAGATCTAACGCTCTCTTCTGGCCTTCACAGGCACTAGGCACAAAACACTCATGCACATAAAAACAGTTTTTAAGTTATTAAGTTTGGAAAAACTGCTAGAAAATTAATCATTTATGGTTCTCAAGAAGCATGGTAATATCAAATAGCCATATGATACTTCTATGTTTAAATTTTGTTTCTCTTTGATTCACTTGTTTCTGTTTTGTTTTCTTTGAGACAATGTTACACTAGGTATCTCAGGATAGGTTACAACTCTCAATCTTCCTTCCTTAGCCTCCTAAATCCTGGGACTACAGGCATACATTTAAAGCATTATCAGTCATGCACATTCTCTGTCCACTCACAGCTTCAGAGAGCTAATTATAGCTCTAGAGATTTCATTTCAGGCAAAGGTCAATGCATGGGCTTCTCTGTCTGCCACCGTTTAGGAATATAGAACCACCTACTCTAAGATTCAGAGACCATCTTACTTTTACTTTAGCATTTGTCAACATTGTAACATGTAGCACTGATATGTCAATAACTCTCCCTGGAACTAAATCCTACAAATTATTGTCTTATATTAACACACAAAGAACCAAACTGTTTGGAAAATGGTACTAATATAAGTCAAAATTCCAGGTATTAGAAATTTTAAATAATAGGTGACATGCTTATAACACCAGCACTTGGGAACGGAGGGAAGACCAAGGACAGACAAAACACAGTTCTGTCTCAAAATACAAACAACAACAAAAGAATGTTTAATAAGTTCCAAAAATCTAATGTTGAATAAGTTCCAAAGTCCAAAGCAGGACACTGATAGACGTGATGATATACAGTTGTAGTTCAAGGCTACCTTGATATACATGGGGAGTCCCAGGCCAGTTAGGGCTATATAGGAAGACTCTCTCAAAGAGTCAAGAACAAAAAACGTCTATCCATTCATTCATGACAAACCTGACTGAACAGATATTAAAAATGACAGAGTAGTTATTTTGGAGAAAGCATCCCAAAATGTAAAACTTCTACCACTGAGTTGTGGTGGTGGCACAAGCCTTTAATCCCAGTACTAAGAGGCAGAGGCAGGTAGATCTCTGTGAGGCCAGCCTAGTCTACAGTCTACAGCATAAGCTACAGGGCAGCCAAGGCTTCATAGAGAAACCTTGTGTGGGGTTGGGGAGTGGAATTCTACCTAAAAGGCTTGAAAACCTTCAAAGGAAAATACCTTTTTTTTTTTTTTTTTTTTTTTTTTGGTTTTTCGAGACAAAAAGGAAAATATCTTAGACATCAAATTTCATTAGAATTGTAAGATCTTTTCTTGTGTTACACAGTGATCAGAATGGCTGGAATGGAGAATGTGTATAATCTAAGCTTATTAATTTACCACAAACTATCTTAACTTTCATTCTTCCAGGGCTTTTTTGTTTGGTTGGTTGGTTGGTTTTTCGAGACAGGGTTTCTCTGTGTAGCCCTGGCTGTCCTGGAACTCACTCTGTAGACCAGGCTAGCCTGGAACTCTCAAGCTCAGAAATCCGCCTGCCTCTGCCTCCCAAGTGCTGGTATTAAAGGTGTGCGCCACCACCGCCTGGCGTTTTCCAGGGCTTAACGATAGAAGAAAGCAGGTATTTTACACTAGAGCCAACAAATTACAGGGCTACTATGTTATCTGTCATCCTCCCTCCATTGTAGTAAACCCCAAGCAAAAGCTTGATCCTAATTTGTAGATAACACACTGTTAAAAATACTGCAGGTTCAATGCAGAATCCTGAGACATTCCTGCTCTAACTGTAACTAAGAGTTGTTTATTCATCTGAGTATCCATCCCATGTACCTGAGTATCCATCCCACATGCAGTCTCCAAAGGTAAATGCTGATGTGGAAGTCAGGAAGTGCATGCTGATAAGAGCCTGATATAGATGTCTCCTCAGAGGTATGCAAGAGTCTGACATATTCAGAGGAAAAAAAAAATTTAAGCTGGTTGACAGAGGAATGAACTGAGTCAAGAGTCTAACTCGGTTCACTATGCTACAACACTTGGCACACCCAGAAAGTGTTATTTGCAGGGTTATTTTCTAACAAAACAGTGGCAAAGGATGTTGGTGTACATTAGCTTTCTCTAAGAATGATGCCTTGACATGGGAAAACTAAACTTCATCTTAGCTAACTTACTCAGAGAGTGTGCTTGCATTGCTGTCCTGGAAGCAAGAATTCCCTACACCAAAGAGCTGGCACTGGTGAAAGCTGTAAGGGGGGGTGAGGGTAGGGTAGGGGGGGAAATAAAGTCTATGCCAAAAAGTCAGCTCAACTCATCACTTCCCTTTCCACTTCCCACACTCCTTACTGGTTTACTGAACTATAATCCATATACTACAGAACACATGCCTTTAACACATATTATTAAGTAATATGCAGTCATGCAAGCACTTCTCATCCCCTTCCCTCAAAACCTACCCATTAGTAACCACTCTTTCATAACATCTGAACTGTAAATAAAATATCCAATAAAAAAAAGAGTAACCACTCTTTCTTTCCACCCAACTCCAAGTAACCACTAATCTATTTCAGTCTATACTGCTAAATAGTATTTTACTCTATGGATACAGCACCTAAGGTCTTTTCTTCACAAGCAGTAGAATCTCTTGGGTATATCAACTAAGGTAACTATAGCAGTTAGGTACTCATAAATCCCTATTATAGGTTATAGCAGAAATTATAACATTAATTACAAAATACTAAGTTTTGGTGGGGAGGAGAGGAGACTTACTGTTTTTTTGTTTGTTTTGTTTGTTTTTTGTTTGTTTTGTTTTTCCAGGCTGGGTTTCTCTGTGTAGCCCTGGCTGTCCTGGAACTCTCTTTGTAGACCAGGCTGGCCTTGAACTCACAGAGATCCACCTGCTTCTGCCTCCTGAGTACTGAGAATAAAGGTGTGTGCCCAGCTATTGTTTTGTTTTTAACTAGCTCAAAATGCTTAATTTTCTAGAAGTGGCAGTAACTACCAATGTCTTCTGGATTAATAATAATTCCATGAGTGAAGGCCTTGGCAAGCAAGTCAAATGATTAAGTTTCCCCTTCTAAACTATGGGGAAGGGGGTTAGAGACGTAACTTATGGTTAAAAGGACTCACTGCTCTTGAAAACAGACCCAGTACCCAGCATCCTCAAAGTGGCTCACAACTACATGCTAACTCCAGCTTCAGTGGGTACACTGTGCTCTTCTATCCTCCACAGGCAACATGCACATACATGTTGCACATACACATGCAGGCAAAACATTCATACACATAAATTCATACACATAAAAAAATAAATGTCTTCATTCTGTTTGTTTAGTTTGCTTTGGCTTTTTTGTCTTATTTTTGTTTGTTTTAATCTTTGTTTTTGTGAGGGCTTTTTGAAAAAGAGAAAACATTAAGGTGGGTGGACAGAGAGGTGGGAGAAGCTGGGGGAGGGGAAAATATGATCAAAATATATTGTATGAAAAAATTTAGAGAAAAAAACTACTAAGGAAAAAAATAGGGAGCCAGGCAGTGGTGGCGCACACCTTTAATACCAGCACTTGGGAGGCAGAGGCAGGCGGATTTCTGAGTTCGAGAGTTCAAGGCTAGCCTGGTCTACAGAGTGAGTTCCAGGACAGCCAGGGCTACACAGAGAAACCCTGTCTCGAAAAACCAAAAAAAAAAAAAAAAAAAAAAAGAAAAACTTAAACTGTCTAAGGCCTAAATGGGGACATAAGTGATCTTTGGTCCCATCCAGTTGAGGTAAACAAGAACAACTGCCAAGTATATAAAACTGGTTTCAAAAACTTCCCAGACCCTTTATCTTTCCCCTCCTCTTGGAAATAAATCTACCGTCTGTTTCTCTACCCACAAAGGTTCTTATCTCCTGTATCTGTTGAATGATTACAGCCTAATTGTAACTTAAAATGTATCTGGAGAGGGAGGTGGCACATGCTTTAGTCTCAGCACTCGGGAGGCAGAGACAGGCGGATTTCTGAGTTCGAGGCCAGCCTGGTCTACAGAGTGAGTGTCAGGACAGCCAAAGATACACAGAGAGACCCTGTCTCAAAAAACCAACAACAAAAATGTACCTGTACAGAAATATTACTTAAATCAGGTATCTGCAGGTGTGACTGGGCATGCCGATTATCCCAGCATTGAGAGGCTATGACAGAAGGTCCACTGTGAGTCTGAGGTTAACCTGAATACATGACCAGTACAAGTCAGCCAGCACAAAAATAGCAAGACCTTATTTCAAAAGAGCACAAAAGTAAAAACAAAATTCCCTCAAAACAGATTATTAGATATTCTCTCAAAACCAAACCAAACCAAACCAAACCAAACCAAACCAAACCAAACCAA
>NW_021605170.1:908949-926469 GCF_004785775.1 Grammomys surdaster | reverse complement strand
AAACCAAACCAAACCAAACCAAACCAAACCAAACCAAACCAAACCAAACCAAACCAAAGAACTAGTTTCCCTGAAGCGAAGTATAGTGGGCACACTTGTAAATCCTGTACCTGGGAGGTAGAAACAGGAAGGCCAGCCTGTGCTGAGACTTGGTCTCAAAAAGTAAGTGTGTGTATGTGTGTGTGTGTGTGTGTGTTTTCTAACATATACAAGCTGTTAAAGGGAAAGTTTTTTTTATTTTCTTTTGCTAAAAGAGTACACACAAGAAACCCTCTCCATGACAAATCAAATTTAGCTAATACTAAGTCAATGCTAAGCATGATGTATAACTTTGAAGAAGTAAAGAAAAAAAAAAAACAGACTACAGAGTTAGCTCAGTCTGTAAAGGGCTTGCTCTCCAAGCACTTGATGTCCAGAGTTGCATATCCTTACAATCCCAGACCTGGATAAACAGAGACAAGGGGACTCCTGGACTCCCTGGCCTATTTGGGGAGCTGTACTGGAGACCCTGTCTCTAAGAGCCAGGGAGGAGGCTCCTCAGGAACAACACTGGGCTCTGACTTGTGCCATTCATGCATACCCTTGCAATTGCAAACTCTTAAGAGCAAGAGAATCAGAAAGGCAAGTTTATCCTTAGCTGCCTCACTAGTTCTAAGTCAATCTGGGTCACATGAGAACTTGTCTTTTAAAATAAGTGTTAAATTTACCTTTAAAAATTTTGAGACAAAATTTCTCTATGTAGCTGTCACTAATCTCTAACTTGTTATGTAGACTAAGCTGGCCTCTAATTGAGAGACCTGTCTCCCAAATGCTGGTATTTTAATAATTTTAAACATTCTAAAAATTTAATAATCTTAGTCCACTAGCAAGCTTACCCTAATTTGATCACTGATAACGATGCAAATTCAGAAAGTAAGAAACATGCTTTAAGAAACACGCTAAGAGTTTTGTCATCAACATAAGCATGACTATTTGTAAAAACTATTTTTGTGTGTGTGTAGTGCTGGGGATTGAACACAGAACTCTTAAGTTCTAACCTTAACCAAATCAGAAAACCCTTATACAGTTACAGCACCGAAGATTACGTTCACATCTGTGGAAAACATTAGAGCCAAAACTAAAGCCTAAAACTCTACCAACCCTAAAAAATTAGTAATAGAAAGCTAAGTCGTTTAAGTTCAAAGATTTTAAATATGCCAACATACTTTAACCTGGCGGAGTGGAATGCCAGACTGGGTTCTAATACTAGTATTCAAGGAACAACTATTTCTGGTGGTGCTACTATAAACATTCAGTCTTACACCCTTAAAACCATGAGTTGTCAAATCAGCCTCTCAATCCGGGTATCACTTGTTTCAGTGTAATGATTTACACATGCAAATTTCAAAATAAAATGTAAGATTTAATTGGACTGTAATGGTTTCTCCTCAACTTTTTTTCCATACTCGTAAGAAGCACACCATCATCTGACCTAATACCCATCCCATGTCGTCAGGTCTTTTAATGTAAGCATTGTCCTCTGGAGACATATAACAATACTGTCAAATGTGTGAGGAATTGATTTGTAGTTGTTTTTCCATCTGAGCTATGGATTTGTGCTCAGCTACTCACGACGTCTACTAGGTCCCCCTGGTGACCGAACAGTGCACGAAGGCAACAGGAGGGTTCTAAAGCCTACTGACAGCGGAACAGAAAAATCATGAAAAATTAACACGCCAACAGTACACACGACGTGACTAAGAATTGCGTTCTCATTGCTGGCGGGCTGGGTGGACAGCCGCACAACAGTCACCATCCCCTTTTTGCAAAGCGAACGTCCATCGCCTCGACCGGGCTGGCCGATTCCTCCCTCCCATATAAACCAGAGATGCGATGCGAACACCAAACCCAGGGGATCCGCACGACGCACAGCCGCTGGCTGGGACTTGGGGAACCACCGGTATGACAATCGGTCACGATTCTGTGGAACATGGAGGAATGACACACCACCCTTTCCTACTCCAGACAGAGTCAGGAATGGCAGGTCGAGGGGGGCCCTTGGGGAAGGCGGGAGAGCACGCAGAGAAGGGACCGCGGCGCCCGGGGCCGGGACTCAGAGGGGCACAGGGCTGGGGCGGCGCCCGGGGAACGGGGAGCGGGGAGCGGGACGCAGGGCGGACCGGGGCTGGGGAGGGCGCGCCGCCAGATGCCGGTCCGCAGGAGGCGGCGGGGCACTTACGGAGTCCCGCGTGGCGCGGAGCGGAGGGCGCATGGCGGGGCCGCGGCTGGCCTACCTGGAGATAATGGGGTTTCCTCAGCCAGGCCCCCGCGCAGAGACTCCTCGCCATGGCACTCACATCGCCCCGCCGCGCCGCAGTCGGAGGCGGACCCGAGCGCGGCCGCTCGCCGGCCTCCCCGCCCCTGCCCCGCCGGCCCGCCCCCGGCCCGCCCCCGGCGCGCGCACCCGGGACCGCGCTGAGGCGAGGGTGGCGGAGGCCGGCTCTGCGCGCACAACCCCACCCCCACCGCCAGCCGCGGCGGTTGTCAAGGCGCGGGCGCGGGACTCCGCCATAAAGGGGAGTCGAGCCTCGCGTCCGCCGACACAAATCCGCCTGCGCCTGGATGCTTAAAGGGGAGGCGCGGACGGGGGAGGGGTGCGGCCGAGGCGGGCGCGAGCAGCACCGGGGTGCGCAAACCGTGGGCTCGGTGGAGCGCCCACTTCGCCGTTACAGGCATGCGGCTCCAGGCGCGGAGCCCCGCTGTCCGCGCCCTGGACTCCGTTTCGAGTCAGGACCTGTGCGAGCGGATTGCACCGAAATTCTGCGGATGCTTGGAGCTGCTCCCTAGGCGACCAACGCATAGATCCTTAACAGGGAAAGGAGTCGCTCGGGAGACGCGACCACCGGTATCTAGGGGAGGAAGGGACTCCTTCCCACTCAGTTCTGCGTGGCCTTCCAGACACTTCGCCGCTTTCATACCTTCAATTTTCTTTTCTTTAATTTTCTTTCTTCTTTTCTTTTTTTACAATTTCGACTCTTTGAAGTTTGCATTGGTTGCCAAACAGCTTCAGAGTTTTCTTGCTTCTACCACAGAATCATGATTCAAAGGTTAACTAACTAACTAACTAACTAAATGCTGAATAAATACAGTTCTAAAGGCAGGAGACCTTCTAGGACGTAGCAGAGCAACTCAGTTAAAGCTATATAGCTCAAGGCATTGCTTCCTTCTTTTGACACTGGCGGCCAAATAAGGGGGAAAGAGCCACCCTAAAAGGAGGATAGCCATTGATCTGAGTGACTTCAATGCGGGGAGATGCAGGTTCTACTTCATTTTTTTGGCCTTATACCATACTTTCACGTAACACCCACTAAGTTTATGTTTCTAGTGCTTTCAGTTTCTGGAGACGGGTTTTGTTTTGTTTTGTTTTGTTTTTTTGGTGTTTTTTTCGAGACAGGGTTTCTCTGTGTAGCCCTGGCTGTCCTGGAACTCATTCTGTAGACCAGGCTGGCCTCGAACCCAGAAATTTGCCTGCCTCTGCCTCCCAAGTGCTGGGATTAAAGGCGTGCGCCACCACTGACTGGCCTGGAGACGGGTTTTTAACTTAAATAATATTTTGTTACTTGGAAATAAATGCATTAGCCACTGACTTTCAATTTTAATTAAATGACTGAAGTGATTTCTTTTTTTCTTTTTAAAGATTTATTTATTTATTTTATGCATATGAGTACACCACCATTACTCTCTTCAGACACACTAGAAGAAGGCACCAGATGTCATTACAGATGGTTGTGAGCCACCATGTGGTTGCTGGGAATTGAACTCAGGACTTCTGGAAGAGCAGTCTGTGCTCCTAACCACTGAGCCATTTCTCCAGCCCTGAAGTGATTTCTAAGATCAAGGTAAATAGCTATGAGCTGGGCATGGTGAGTCGTGCCTGTAATTCCAGCACTTGGGAGATATAAGCAGGATCAGGTGTTCAGGGCCAAACCTGGGCTACTTAAAACAGACAGAAGAAGGAAGGGAAGGAAGAGAGAAAGGGGGAAAAGGATGGAGCCTACTGGTTTCGTTTAATTCTGTAAGATTTTATTATTTATATGTGTATGTCTGCCATATGTGTGTGATTGCTCATAAAGCCAAAGAGGGCTTCAGAACATCTGGGGCTGGAATTTCCGTTGGTTTTAAGCTGCCCAACTTGGGTGCTGGGAACCAAACTCAGAGTTCTCTGAAACAGCAGGAAGCCCTCTTAACCATGGAGCAATCTCTCCAACCCTCAATAAGTATTTTCTTAGCACCCAGACACTGTTCAATTTTTTTTCTGTATACACAAAAAGACAAAGCAGGCAGAATCCTACCTTTATGGATATTACATTTTAGAGATGGGAAGTCAGGCAATAAATAATAAACACACTATTGAAAGTCTGGTAAGAGCTAGTTGTGGTGACATATGCCCATAATCATAGTACGTGGGAGATGTAAAACGATCAAGAATTCAAGACCAGCCTCAGCCCAAGCAGCCTGGGCAATTTGGAAATCCTATATCATCATCATCATCATCATCATCATCATCATCAAACTGTAAAACTGGTCAAGGCCAGGTGAGGTAGTGGCAGACAGAGCTATATGAGTTCGAGACCCGCCTGGTTTATATAGCCAGTTTCATGCCAGCCAATGCTACATAGCGGGACCTTAGGGGTAATGAGATAGTGAGGGGTAGAGAAAAACTACAGACAGTTGGCTAGAAGGAAAAAAATCAAGAGTTTATTTGCTCATCTTACATTTAAGCATGTATTTGGAATTCAAGTGGAGTCTGGGTTTGGGGTTTTGGTTTGATTTTTTTTTTTTTAATCAAGGTTGCATATAGGCCAAGCTGGCCTTGAACTTCCAATCCTCCTGCCTCTACTCCCAAGTGCTGGGATTGCATCTGTATACCACCATATCCAGCTGTCAAGGCAATCTTGAGTAGGTGATTGTGTACATGAGGGTATGGGTAAAGGAAAATATTTCATGCTAGAGATGCACAGGAGTTATCCGAATTCTTGGGTGCCATTGAAGCCCAGTTTTTACAATCTAGATATGTTTGTAGAAGGGAGGAAGTGTAATCAGAGGAGAATCAGAATTGAAGCCCTGAGTATGATGCAAATTATGGTAGGTGAGCAAGGAACAGAGTCTCAGGAACAGCCATTTAAGGAGTGAGGTGGCCGAGAGCTAAATTAAGCTAGTGTATCTGGGGGAGTGAATGCCGTAGTAAGGAACTGACCACTGGACTTAGTGTGTTAACACTGTCAGCACCTACATGGCTGCTCACAAACCACCCGTAATCCAGTTCCAGGAGATCCAGGGCAGGAAAGAAACATTTGAAGAAGTGGGGATGTGGCTTGGTTAGAATGCTTGCCTAGCATGCACAAAACCCTGAGTTTGACTCCCCGCACCCCATAAATTGGATGTATCCATAACTTCCCCGTCACCCTTAAGGTCTCACTGTGTAGCTGTGGAAGCATGAGGATCAAGGTCATTCTCAAGGTCATCTTAGTGAATCTGAGGTCAGTTTCCTGTACATGAGTCCTGCCTCTAAAAGAAGGAGGGAAAGGAGGGGGCAGAAGAAGAGGGATGAGGAAGAAGAGGAAAAGAAAATGGAGGAGGAGGGGATCGGGGAAGCAGGAAGGGGGGAAAGGGGGAAGAAAGAAAATCATGAGAAGAGAGTGGGTGAAAAGAGCTAGCACCAACCATTTTTGAGATATTTTCCTAAAAACTGGAGCCCCAAACTGCAGCAGTAACTCACTTTTGGAGTAGAATCAGAAGGAGATTTAGGTCACTTTGTACCCCTTAATGACAGTGAATGCTTGAATGCAGAGATCAGGCTATACATGATCCTGAGAATAGTCAACCATTAGTGTTTAGCCCTAAAAACAAGACATGTCACATGACCTTCTCTAGACGTCAGGAAACATTTTAGAAGAGGGGCAGAAAGTGTGTAAGAACTGGAAGACAGTGCGGAGGGATGCGAAGTACCACCCTCTAGAGTCAACACAACTATTGAGATCATTCATTTTCATCAACTGCTAATACAGGACTGGCCTTGAAAAAATCAGTCATAGATGGAGAAGGCACTCTTGAGGCCCTGACCTGCTGCTGCTGAACTGTTGGCTGTTGGTAACTCTGAGAGGGGGTGGGGAGTGGAGACTGTCTTCAGTAACTCACTAGGCTCCAAACTTATAGCTCTGGTTAAACTCAGTAGGTCAGTGATCTGGACCAGCTGGTTGTTTTTCAGCAGCAGGTACCTGAGGAGGAAGGGCCAGGGAATTAGAGATAAAGGCAGACATGTGGGTTCAAAAAGTCTAGCATAAACTATGTTTTATGCCAAGCCTTTTTTTTTTTGAAAGATTTATTCATTTATGCATGCAACTACACTGTCGCTCTCTTCAGACACACCAGAAGAGGGCATCAGACCCCATTACAAATGGTTGTGAACAATCATGTGGTTGCTAGGAATTGAACTTAGAACCTCTGGGAAGGAAGCCAGTGCTCTTAACCTCTGAGCCACCTCCTTAACTCCAAGCAAGCTTTTTTTTTTTTTTTTTTTTGGTTTTTCGAGACAGGGTTTCTCTGTATAGTCCTGGCTGTCCTGCTGTCCTGAACTCACTCTGTAGACCAGGCTGGCCTCGAACTCAGAAATCCACCTGTCTCTGCCTCCCAAGTGCTGGGATTAAAGGCGTGTGCCACCACCACCCGGCCCCAAGCAAGCTTTTTAAGAATTACAGAATCTTTTTTTTTAATTATTTATTTATTAATTATATGTAAGTACACTGTAGCTGTCTTCAGACACACCACAAGAGAGCATCAGATATCATTGCAGATGGTTGTTAGCCACCATGTGGTTGCTGGGATTTGAACTCGTTACCTCTGGAAGTGCAGTCAGTGCTCTTAACCACTGAGCCATCTCACCAGCCCGAATTACAGAATCTTATTGAAGTATCATGGTGCATGCCTTTAATCCCAGCACTCAGGAGCAGAGGCAGGCAGATCTCTGAGTTCCAGGGCAGCCAGGGCTACACAGAGAAACCTTGTGTTGAAAGAGGGGATGGGGGCAAGATTTGATGAAGAAAGGGATATAAATAGGTAACAGGAAGATAGAAGATAGTGGGGGTAAGAGTGGTCAGTATGCATTACATACATTTGTGAATGTTTCAAAAACTAATTTTTAAAAATATTGAAAAAGCCGGGCAGTAGTGGTGCATGCCTTTAATCCCAGCACTTGGGAGGCAGAGGCAGGCAGATTTCTGAGTTTGAAGCCAGCTTGGTCTACAGAGTGAGTTCCAGGACAGCCATGGGTACACGGAGAAACCCTGTCTAAAAAAAAAAAAAAAAAAGATTGAAAAAAATTGCAGAGACATATGACACCAAAAAAAATTGTTAAAAATTCCAGAATAAGAAATATGACTTGGGCTGGATTGATGGCTCGGCTGTTAAAGGCACTGACTGCCCTTCCAGAGGTCCTGCTCTTCTGATGTGTCTGAAGACAGCTACAGTGTACTCATAGGAAGGAAGGAAGGGTAGAAAGGAGGGAGGGAGGGAGGGAGGGAGAGAGAGAAGAAGGAGACTTGCTGGAGTGGTGTCCTAGAGAGGTTTTGTCTTGGAATCTAGTTCTTGTGGTCTCTATGTGAGAACACACACTATCTATCCAGGCTTGCAGTTGGGTAGAGGTGGTGATGGGAGTCTCCTGGGCTCCTATTCTGATAGTTTCAGTTCTGTTAGAGGCATAGGGAGTAATGTTACCCAGCTGGGAAGTGGAAAAGGTTAGTGGAGATTTGAAGAAGAGAAGGTCATCCCATCCCTCTGGATGGGAAGATGAATAACTAGAAAAAATACAAGGTTACAAAGTGTGCCCGCTGCCCAGAGTGCGGGAGTTTAAGTGGGATAAGTTGATGCAGTTGTGATGTGTTTGCTAACATAATCAGCATCCAAGGGTACAGGTTCAGCATAAGCCAAGAATTCTCTGTCGTCAGAATTTACAAGGGAATGAATAAGAGTAAAAAGAGGGCTGTGGGGAAAAGAGCACGTGAGCAAGAGAATGAGAATGAGTTTGACTCCCCAGTAGACTTAAGATGAGTGAAGAGACAGAGTGGGCACAGAGAGGTCAAGGATACAAAAAGTGGTAGGGTCAGTCATTGGCAAGTACTACTTCACTGAGCCTTGGGATGAAAGAGCTGGAAGTCTGTGTGGTTCTGGGGGTTCTGGGTCAAGGGGAAAGAGAACCATCTGGACAGAAAGCAGTGTAAAGAGCCTAGCTCCATCTAGTCTCTTTGTGGATAGGTTTCAACCTCTATCCTTCCCTTTTGTGCCCCACATCCAGAGTGTGATGGGATAGATAGATCATGGGGATGTAAATGCAGAGACAATGGGAGAGACTCCAGGTCAGAGTGCATGATTATAAGAGCCAGGTGTGGTAGCACAAACCTAAAATCCCAGTCCTTGGGAGGTGAGGCACCAGGAACAAAAGATCATGAGTTCAAGGTCGTCCTCAGCTATATTTCTGAGAGCAGGGAGAATATGACCACACCTTTAATTCGTAAGCCAGTTGGCTCAGCCACCTCTGTGTAGCATTTGGGCGCTGCCAGCCATTTTGCCATGAGACTTCTCTCCCCATTTTCCTGAGCCATCCTCCAGTGCTTATTTACCTTTACTGTCTGGTTCCTTTGGATTCTGACTTTGTAACTTCTGGGTTAAAGCCATGGAAGTGATTTGGGAAGGTAGACTCCGGCAGGAGCTTCTTGGAAACTTCAAAATGGAAAACAAGAAAGGCACAAGAAGGTGTGTGTGTGGAGCAAGGAGTCCATTAGGAGAGAGCCCAAGGGCTGTGTCTGCAGCTCAGTGATACCTCGCACAAAGCCCTGGTTTTGATTGCTGAGAATGAGGGAGTGGAAGAATGAAGGGGGGGGAGGTAATCTTTACCTGAAATTCCACAGACAATACAACTACAAATAAGTTCTTTCTGTAAGCTGTGTGACTTGTATTTACCTCTTTTGTCAGTGTAGTGTAGACTTTTCGTAATTCAAGATGGTGAATTTACACCCCAAGAAAAATTAAATATATGAAATATGCTACAATTTAATCATGAGGATGTTGATTAAAATAAGAGGCAGAACTTTAAAAACAAAAACAAATACTGAGGGCTAGAGAGATGGCTCAGAGGTTAAGAGCACTGACTGCTCTTCCAGAAGTCCTGACTTCAATTCTCAGCAACCACATGGTGGCTCACAACCATCTATAATGGGATCTGATGCCCTCTTCTGGTGTGTCTGAAGACAGCAGCAGTGTACTCACATACATTAATAAATAATTTTTTTAAAAAATACCTTCCATAAAAGACATATTGGATATAGGAATAAACACATAGACACATCAGGTCAACATGGCAGGCAAAATGCTAGCCATGCAAAGCTGACAACTTGTGTTCTAGTCTAGGAATTCATGTGAAAAAGCCAGCAAGTAGCCACTTCCTAGGCCTGTAATTTCAATAAGACCACCATGCCTGCCCAGAATTTACATGAGTTCTGAGATCTAAATCCTGGTCTTCTTGCTTGCCTAGCATGCAGTTTAACCACTGAGCCATCTCTCTAGCTCTCAATCTCTCTCTTTTTTATATTTTATTATTATTTATATATTTATTTTTGGTTTTCAGTGACAGGAGTTCACTGTGTAACAGCTATGGCTGTCCTGGAACTTGCTCTGTAGACCTGAGGTTGGCCTCAGACTCAAAGAGAACAACCTTCCTCTGCCTCCCTAGTGCCATTAAAGGTGTGTGCCACCATGCCTGGCTTTTATTTATTTATGTGCTACAGCTTGAATGTGATGGTCAAAGGACAACTTTGGGGAGTAGGTTCTCTCCTTTGACCTTCGAGTGGGTTCAAGGAATTGAATTCAGGTCATCAGCCTACTGCTGAAGTTGGTATAAAGACATATTGCTTTTATATGCCTCACAGGATACTCAAATTCTGTCAATGTGGGCCCCACGGGAATCTTGGTTTTTTTAATCCTACTTGGCAAAATAGGAAACGCCTAATAATAGGCACATATAGTACTTTGTTTTGCTTCTTTTGTTTTAGATTGTTTTAACTTTCAAAATGAGTGTGATTTTGACTTTTGTGGTTATATTGTTCCTCTGGGAGAGAGGTCAGTATAAAGGTTTTTCTGGTTACTAGCTCAAAGATATGCTGATTTGGGAAAAAGTTTCTGTCTTTGTGTTTTTAGAAAAGGCGATTAAGGTATTTACACCTCCCAGAGTTATATAGATCAGACATGACAAAGTGAGGTCTCCAGAGGACCACATTCCAGAGAATCAAACAAAAAATTATCTTAATGAGACTATGTTTTGTGAGTTGCATATTACAGAATATACATCCTTGGTGAATACATCTCCTTATCAGACATGCTGGCCAGCTTGAACTTCTGATGTCTTAGACTTCCAGCTGGATCCAGTTAAGACACAGACGTCAGAGATTAAATCAATTGTTTGTGTGGCCTTCTTAAATTGGCATCCCAATTCCCTGGGTTTTGGAGGCTGTAGGGGGTTATTATTAGGTTGTCTTTCTAGGGAATTTAGAAATGGTCTTGATTGGAACAGGGAGGGATAGTTAGAATTGATTACATAGTAATAATCTGGTAGAAGTCTTTATAATTGTTACTAAACTGAAGTCATAATTTCTTCTGTTGATACAAAATTTTGTGAGTACAAGACTTAGACTCAGTCTTTCTTAACTGTTTTTCTAAACTGTTTTTAGATGATTAAGAGCCAGATAGCAAACTCATGGTCCTGAGTTAATTAAAAGGGTGTTTTCTAGATTTTAATTAGAAATAGCTGAGAGTAATTAACAGACAAGTCCAGATTGCTTTACATAGATAGTTGGTTTTCAAGAACGTCAGAAGTCCACAGAATATGGCATTACAGACATTTCTTTATTAAGGATCATTTGACTAGAGACCTGTCTGCTCCTGACAGCTTCTCTTTCTTGGATTCTAAGAAGAAATTGAGCTCCATTTCTCCGTTAGTAGCGAGACAGCCACTAGACAAAAATTGCCTCTTTTCGTCTACACACAAATACTGTCCAGAAAAAGGACACAATAGTCGACTGATACTCTCTGCTAAAACAGAGTGATTAGCTCTTAAAAATTCTACATTACTAGGTCTGTCAGATAATCCTGGGCCAGAAGGCTGAAGATCAGGTGTTCCAACGTTTTGAAGAAGTATAATTGGCTAAGTTTTGGAAGCCATGCTTTGTGCTTCCTGTATTTTCAGTTAATTCAGTCATTCTAGATTTCTGACGGAGTTGAAGATTTATAGTCTCATAGCCAACCCAGGTTATTTACTTTGAGAGAACAGATTTGAGAAGATGGTTTTCAGATGTCATTCATTCTAAAGCCAGGATATAGCCAGGTACAGAACTATAGTCTTTTAACTTAAGATAGATATCTGACAATGGTCTTTTTATTGACAATAATGTTGGTCTATCTTGTACTTTATAAATTACAAAATGGTAATAGTTATACTCAATTTATATCTGAGATAAAAGACTTGTTTAATTGGACAGAAAGGGGGAAGTGTTGTGGATAGCTTGGTCTTGTATTTTGATGCTAATTCCACTTTCCCAGGAGGGGCTGCAGACAAAGAGTCAAAGAGTATACAGGTGACTTCTTGTGAACCTTCTGCCACCTTAATTTGTAAAATAAAAGGCTAGAGGCATTGCTTGGGCAGTAGAAGGGGAGGTGTGGTGGAAAAGTTTGGGGAAGCAGGAGAGAGGAGGATGAAAAAGAGAAGGAAAGGAGAGGCGAGATGGAGGCAGATGTCACCCTCGTGTCTCTAGCTATAATTAAAGATAGTTATCATCAAGGTTAGATATTGAGCTAACAATTCTAATTGTCTGGGCATCTTGTGTATTGAGTATTTGCTGATATATAAATCTGTTTGGTTAATCTTTAAGCATTAAGAGTCTCATTTCTACCGGGTACTGAAATTGTTATATCTACCACATGGGGATGGCAGAAATTCCCTGGGGTTTGGGGGCTAGAGGCCATGGAGCTGACCGGTGGAGGCAACAGCTACACCAGCATTTTGTGGGTCCTGGGCTGGTGCCACCCTTAGTGTGAGAACTTAGAATGAGAGCATGGCAGCCAGGCCGGAAGCTAGCCAGACAACGCTTTTTCTAATATCTCCTGCTACACTTTTACCCAATGAGCCATCCCAGTGACCCAGTTTGTTTGTCTGTTTGTTTTAAAGTCAGGGTGTCACCAGACAGTGGTGGCATATGTCTTTAATCCAGCACTCATAAAGGGAGATAGAGGTAGAGAGTTTCCAGAAACTCATGGTGGGAAAAGGGAGGCAGGAAAAAGCAAAGACTCAACAAAGTGGAAGCCAGGGGTCAATCTGAGCAGACACTCTCACATCCACACTCACACATAAACACTCACATCACATAGATAGATGATACGTAGATAGGTGATTGATAGGTGATAGGTATGTACATGAAAGACAGATAGATGGACAGAGTAAACAGTTTTGCTAATTAAATTTGTCTTAATTGGTTTATTTATCCTAGCGCTTAGGAAGCAGAGACAGGTGGACCTCTGTGATTTTGAGGCCAGCCTGATCTACACTGAGAGTTCCATACTAGCCAGGCCCATATACTGAAAGCCTACCCACCCCCCCAAATATAAATAATAAACATATAACTTGTAAGTTGCTGTCTTAATTACTGTTCTGTTGCTGTGAAGAGGGAGGCACAATGACCAAGGCAACTCTTATAAAAGAAATCATTTAGTTGAGGGCTTGCTTACAAGCTTCAGAGAGTTAATTAGTCCATCTTCATCATGGCAGGGAGCATGGCTGCAGGGAGGGGAGGTGCTGGAGAAGAGGCTGAGGGCTACATCCTGATCCTCAGGTGCAGGTGGAAAAGAGACAGAGATAGAGATGCTGGGCCAGCATGGGCACTCCCCGTGACACACCTTCTCCAACAGGACCACACCTCCTAATCCTTCCAAACAATTCATCAACTGGAAACTAAGTATGCAAGTGTGTGAGCCTATAGGAACCATTTTCATTCAAATCACACTTGCCACACAGTAAAAAAGATAACTGGTCCTTGAACACTTTCTTCTTTCTGTCTCTCCTGAAGAGCCTCTTTGTTATCTAGTCTTTTCCTATAGAACTTGAATATCCAACTGAGTCTAGCAGTTCTGAGATCATCCTTCCATCAATGACTAAAAACTAGGGTGGGTAAGTATTAAGGATGGCCTTCCTTGACTCCTCTGAGTATACTGGACAGACTTGTTAATGTGACAACTCCAGCAGCAATCTGGTGTACTGCTTTAATGACACTCACAGCAACTGTCTGTTGTTGACAAACAGGAAGATGGTTCGGAAGAAGACAGTGAGAGAAATTCGAAACACACCTGGACTCATCAGGAATTATATCAACTGTGATAGTCACCACTGACTGGATACATGGTCTCATTCTTGACACTGAACCCCATGTTGTCTTGAGAAATAACCTCTTACAAAGCTTCATGGTACATTTCAAGGCATATTTCAATGCAGGGCCTAGTGATGCACACCTTTTGTCCAGCACTTAGAAGGCAGATGCAGGTGGATCTCTGTGAGTTAAAGTCAGCCTGGTCTACAGGGCAAGTTTCAAGCCAGCCAAAGCAACAAAGTGAAATCCTATTTCTGAGACGACTTGTACTTCAGTTGTAGAATTGACTGGAACAAATGTTACGGGCAGTGTCAGCTCTGAGAGTATGAACCTTCTGTTGCTTCCACAAACACATGAGCAATACCATCAATTTCGTGGACACCCTGGAGAGGCAGGTGCAAAGGTTTATCCTTGGGACTAGTGTTAAGACGTATCCACAGCTTCGAGCAGAGGGTTCCCATTAACACCTTCTTTCCCTCTGTGGAACAGAGGCATGTCTTTAGCTCCAACACTTTTTGTCACCATTCCAATCAGAAATTGGCACAAATGCCACCTGGTTAGTGTTATAGCCAGTTTTCTTAATGTCGGAATTGGCTTCCATAGCTCTTCTGGCTGTGGGTAGCTCAGTGGGATCCATTTTGGTAATACCCCAAATTAGTCATTTCACCACAGCACTTGTAAACCATGTAAACCCAGAAGTGCATGCTCACGGGCCTGCTGCTCTTGAAGGACTGGACTTAAAGTTCTCCAGCACTGAAACAAGAGTGTTGTGGTACACATCTGTAGTCCTAGAACTTGTGAAGTAGGAGCACAATGATCAAGAGTTGAAGGCTATCCTCAGCTACACATTAAGTCTGAGGCCAGCTCAGGCTATGTGACATGCAGCCCACCCCCAATTCCCTAACACTGGCAGCAACATTAGTGGGCACATTCAGTCTGCGATGTGCCTGTGTGTCATGATTTAGAGTCTCTTTGTTCTAGGACATCGTTGGGTCCCAGATGACTTAAGGATGGAGAAAGCAGCTTCTTCGCAACAGGTTTGCCATCAGAACGCAAGTGTTGTGAAAGCCACCGCTAATTCAAAGCAAAAATGGGAAAGGAAAAGACTCACATCAACATCGTGATTGGACACGTAGATTCCCGCAAGTCCACCACAACCAGCCACCTGATTTACAAATGTGGTGGAATCGACAACGAACCATCGAAAAGTTTGAGAAGGAGGCTGCCGAGATGGGAAAGGCTCCTTCAAGTACACCTGGGCCTTGGACAAACTGAAAGCTGAGCGTGAGTGTGGTATCACTATTGACATCTATCTCCCTGTGGAAATTTGAGACCAGCAAATACTACGTGACTATCATTGGTGCCCCAGGGCTCAGAGACTTCATCAAAAACATGATTACAGGCACATCTCAGGCTGATTGTGCTGTCCTGATTGTTGCTGCTGGTGTTGGTGAATTTGAAGCTGGTATCTCCAAGAACGGCAGACCCATGAGCATGCTCTTCTGGCTTACACCCTGGGTGTGAAACAGCTAATTGTTTATGTTAACAAAATGGATTCCGAGCCACCATACAGTCAGAAAAGATAGGAGGAAATTGTTAAGGAAGTCAGCACCTACATTAAGAAAATTGGCTACAACCCTGACACAGTAGCATTTGTGCCAATTTCTGGTTGGAATGGTGACAACATGTTGGAGCCAAGTGCTAATATGCTTTGGTTCAAGGGATGGAAAGTCACCCGCAAAGATGGCAGGGCCAGTGGCACCACACTGCTAGAAGCTTTGGACTGTATCCTGCCACCAACTCTTCCAACTGACAAGCCTCTGTGACAGCCCCTCCAGGCTCCAGGATGTCTGTCTATAAAATTGGGGGCATTGGCACTGTCCCCGTGGGCCAAGTGGAGACTGGTGTTCTCAAACCCAGCATGGTGGTTACCTTCGTGCCAGTCAACGTAACAGCTGAAGTCAGGTCTGTTGAAGTGCACCAAGAAGCTTTGAGTGAAGCTCTTCCTGGGAACAATGTGGGCTTCAATGTAAAGAATGTGTCCATTCTTGTAAAGACATGCCAACATTGCTGGTGACAGCAAAAATGACCTATCAATGGAAGCAGCTGGCTTCACTGCTCAGGTGATTATCCTGAACCATCAAGGCCAAATTAATGCTGGCTATGCTCCTGTTCTGGATTGTCACACAGTCCACATAGCATGCAAGTTTGCCGAGTTTAAAAGATTGATCGTCGTTCTGATAAGAAGCTGGAAGATGGCCCCAAATTCTTGAAGTCTGGTGATGCAGACATTGTTGATATGCTCCCTGGCAAGCCCATGTGTGTTGAGAGCTTCTCTGACTATCCTCCACTTGGTCATTTTACTGTTCCTGACATGAGGCAGACAGTTGCTATGGGTGTCATCAAAGCTGTGGACAAGAAGGTTCTGGAGCCAGCAAAGTCACCAAGTCTGCCCAGAAAGCTCAGAAAGCTAAATTAATATTATCCCTAACACCTGACACCCCAGTCATAATCAGTGGTGGAAGAACGGTCTCAGAACTGTTTGTCTCAATTGGCCATTGAAGTTTAATAGTAGAAGACTGGTTAATGATAACAATCCTTTTCAGAAGGAAAGAATGTTTTGTGGACCATTTTTTGTGTGTGTGTGTGTGTATGGCAATTTTAAGCTATTAATTTTCAAAATCAGTACTTTTTAATGGAAACAAATTGACCAAAAATTTGTCACAGAATTTTGAGACCCATTAAAACAAGTTTAATGAGGCAAAAAAAAAAAAAAAAAAAAAAGAAGAGGCTGGGCAGTGGTGGTGCACGCCTTTAATCCCAGCACTTGGGAGGCAGAGGCAGGCAGATCTCTGGGTTTGAGGCCAGCCTGGTCTACAGAGTGAGTTCCAGGACAGCCAGGAGTACACAGAGAAACCCTGTCTCGAAAAACAAAACAAACAAACAAAACAAACAAACAAACAAAAAGACTGGAGCAAGCAATCTGAGCAGGCAGAGGCATCTGGGCGTTGATTCTGCCTCTGCTCTTGACAGTGGATGTGATGTGACTAGCTGTTTCACATGACTGCCTTACATCCCTGCAATGGTCTGTAACCTGGAGTTACAAGCTACAATAAATCCCTTCCCCTAAGTTGCTTTGTCGGGGTTTCTTTATCACAACAAGAAAAACTCTTGATAGAATTCTGACAGTATACCTTCATAACATTAACTTAGGGAAGTTATCCAACGTCTCGTCCCTGGGAACAATTTTCATCTCTTAGTTCCAGTCTGTGACCTAGGGTAAAGCTGTCCCTCCACTGGTCTCATCTTGATGAAATTCTAAATATTAGTTGCCGCCATGAATCTCTATTCTTGAAGAATTGGTTTTTGTTGTTGTTGTTTTGTTTTGTTTTGAGACTGAGACTTACTATATAGCTCTGGCTGGCCTAGAACTTGCTGTGTAGAGCAAGCTGGCTTTAAACTCACAGAGAATTGCCTCTCAGTACTAGGATTAAAGGCATATGCCACTACACCTAGCTTCATAACTAGACTTTGTTCTGGTCTCTATGTTAGAATTTAATTTCCAATGACCTAGACAGTGTAGTGGTAATATGTAGAAAACGGTGCCTGGTCCAGCTTGTTCTGGGGCAGCCACCATGTTCCTTATTGACCATCCTTGACCATCCTGTTATCTCTTCAACAGCACCCAAGTCATTTTCTTCAATAGTGTAGCCACTTTTAAGTTGCCTGTGTGTCAGCAAGTAACTTCCCCATGTACATAAAAGCATCTCTAATAAAACCAGTGGATCACAAATGAAAGATTTGAAATTAGGAGGGGCACCTGGGAAAGAAGAAGGGGTTCAGTGCAAGCAGCAGAGTGATGAGGGAGTAATGGGGTGCAAAAGTACAGTATATACATTTATATACATATATGAAATAGAGAATAATATACACATATGAAATAGAGAATAAAACAGTATATACATATATGAAATAGCGAATAATACAGTCTATGCACATATGAAATGGTCAGAGAATAATACAGTATATACATATATGAAATGGTCAAAGAATACAGTAAATATATATGTATATATAT
>NW_021605170.1:857096-908939 GCF_004785775.1 Grammomys surdaster | reverse complement strand
TATATGAAATAGAGAATAATACAGTATATACATATATGAAATGGTCAGGGAATAATACAGTGTGTATATATATATGTATATACATATATATGAATAGAGAATAATATAGTCAGAGAATAACAAAAAGTGTTTAACCTTCGTATGGCTCAGTGTAACAAGGATTTCTTTGACCCTTGTGGCCTTATCAGCCTGTATAATCCCCCTTACTGAAAGAAAAAAACAGCAGGGAGTCCTCATAGGACCCTTTTGAACAACTTATATAGTCAGGTCTGATGGTGCATACCTTTGATCCCAGCATTCAGGAGACAGAAGCAGGTGGATCTCGGAGTTCCTGGGCCAGCCTGGTCTACAGAGCAAGTCTCAGGACAGTCAGGTTACACAGAGAAACCCTGTGGCAAAACAAAACAAAACAAAACAAAACAAAACAAAACAAAACAAAAAAACAAACACACAAAACCCAAAAGTCAAGGAAGCAGGTTGTATCACTAATAGTCTTGGCTAGGCAGCCTGGTAAGTTAGGAATCAAAAGGACATATCCATCCCTCTGCAATGTGGCTCAGTGCAGACAGAGCCTGGCGTGCATGAGGCCCTGGCTCAGTCCTCAGTACAGCTTACATTATAGCAACAAGCACTCAGGAACGAATGACAGGAAGAATCATCCAGAAACAAAAGGCATACCGAATGCTGCATGTGTGGAAGTTAGGCACAGAGACAGTGACCAGAGAGACTAGGAGGCCAAAGGCCAGCACTCATGAAGCAGAGATGGGCAGATCTCTGTGAGCCAGAGGCCACGGGGTCTGCATAGGAACATCCACTCCAGCCAGAGCTGCATGGCGAGACCCTGTCTCAACAAAATGAAACAAAATAGAAACAGTAGGCTTGAGAGATGGCTCCATAGGTAAGAGTGCTTGCTGCTCTTCTACAAAACCAGTTCAGTCCCCAGAATCTGCACTGAGCAGCTCACAACTGCCTATTAACTCCAGCCCCAAGGGCTCTGATACCAAAGGTGCCGTTCACACACATAGATGCATAAACATAAATAAAAGTAATCTTTAAAAATAAAATGAATTAATCTTTTCTCTTAATAGAAAGAAAGGCAACAAGACACGAACCCAAGAGCCCGGGTGTGAACCCTCAAACATGTGAGGTCATAGGTGGTTCCAATGGTCTCGGATGTATTATATCTGACAAAGTAAAACCAGAACCAGGTAGGACTGTACAAGGGTTTAGTATGTGCCCTTTCCTTGTAAGAGGTTTTCTGGTGAGAGTTTTAGAAAATTGCAAGTTTGTAGACACGAAGGGAGGAAGGCCTCACACAGTTGTTCATTGTGCTGTGATTTTTTTTTTTTTTTTTTTTGAGGGAGGCTTCAGTCAGGCTTTGGGGTCAGAAGCTCCTTTCCTTTGCAGGCTCCCACAGTTGCCACTTTCTATCCTGTCTGAGAGTAGTCTCAGCAAGAGGTCAGAGCTGCAGAGGCCAAGTACCAGGCAGAGAATTCCCCAAGGAGGTCCTCATTCTCAGGCGAAATCGTGTCTGGAAATAACATTCTTGTGTAAGGGATGTGGGCTGCTCAGGACTGGCTTTTCCTTTTCCTACTGTTAACAAATGGTTTGGCTACACAACATGAGAGCTGCCAATTTCCTTCACTTTCGGGGCAGTGTCTGCCGCTCTCTCCCTGGATACTTAAAGTTCTCGATCGGGACCTGCAGATGCTTCTGCACTGATTCTATTTGGCAAGCGACTCCGAGCATCTGGGGACAAGTTGAGAGCTGGAAATAGATCTGTCCATTGACTCAGCCTGACAGGAGGTTAGCTTGCTTCTTAATCCCACACCAAGTAAGGATTTAGCAGTGGGGAGGACATAGTATTCAATCCCTCTCTGGGTCTGGTTTTGTTCCAGAGGTGACTTTTATATTGAAACAGAAGTAGGGACAGCTGGTGCAGTGTTATATTCTCCCTCTTGAAAACTAACAAAGTCATATAGTTCTGAAAGTCTGGTGACATTCCTCCTCCTGTGAAACAGGCATTTCACAGAACACTGCCTCTATCTAGGGCATCTGGGGAAGCAATCTCTTGTCTCCCAAAGTAGAGGGGCTGATGGTTTCCTTCCTTCCTTTAAGCTGGAAAGCTTGTCATTTTATCCACCCTAGGGTAAGGGTCCACAGTCCATTTGTTTGATCTTTTGAAACAATGTCAGGCTGAATCCCAGGCAGGCTTGGAGCTTACTATGTAGTCCAATGTCATCAAACTTTCAGTAATCCCCCTGCCTCTGCAATGTTGGGATTACAAGTGGGAATCATCACACCTATCTCAAAAATTTTGATAGGTAAATTACATTCTACTCCTGCTTTACCTGCAAGAATTGATAGCAAAAGCAGGGACGTCTCGTTACAAGGTAACATTCCTTTGCCATTAGATTCATACATGAAGATTGATGGAGTCCATCATTCCCTCCTAACCCTTTCTCTGCTGCCAACTGTGACAGCTCTGGTCAACCAACAGTGTCCCTGAGGTCCCTGTGGTGAGGAATCTTTTTCCCCCTAAGGTGTACTTATTTATTTCATGTATGAGTACTCTATTTGCATGTATACCTGCATGCCAGCAGAGGGGATTATGTCACATTATAGATGGTTGTGAGCCACCATGTGGGTGTTGGGAATTGAACTCAGGACCTCTGGAAGAGCAGCCAGTACTTTTAACCCCGGAGCCATCTCTCTAGCCTAAGGGTTCTTTAGATGGATTTGGATCCTGTAACCTCAGCTTGGAGCCCAGCTCTAGAGATTCTAACTAAGTAACCTTAGGTAAGTTACATGGTTTCTAGTTTTTTTCTTCTCTAAACTAGTTTGATATTTAAATCCCAGGTTGTATCTGAAGGTCTCTGAGGAGCTGGGGTTTAATTTTAGTAGAGAAGCACTTCCTGGCACGCACAAATTCTGGATTCTATTTCTATCATTTCTATCATATATATAGTGCCTCACATACTGCAGATGTTCTACCAACTGTCCTGAGGAGGAGACGTGGTTCTTGTAAGTTTTTGATCACAGAACTGTTTGCACCTCAGATTGTCCTGTCATACTACACAATTTGACTTGTGGTTTTGGGTGCTGGTGAAATAATCATGGTCTTACACATCTAAGCTTCATGCTTCATCCATGACTAATGTCACCTGGATGTAATAATTCACACTTGTACTCCCAGCCCTTGGGAGGCTGAGGTGGGAGGATTGTTGCAAGTTAAAGACTGGCCTGGGCTATAATGTGACACCCTATCTTGAAAGGAAAGAAAGAAAGAAAGAAAGAAAGAAAGAAAGAAAGAAAGAAAGAAAGAAAGAAAGAAACAGAGAGAGACAGAGAGAGAGAGACAGAGACAGAGAGAAAGAAAGGGAGGGGGAGAAAGGGGAAAAACATTGCTGTGTAGAGCTGTGATCTTAGCACTTGGGAGGGAGAAGCAGGAGACTATCGTGCTACATCTATTTGATATGCATAATTAATGTGTTAAGTCAATAAAACAAAACCTTTTAAAGTTAAACTAGGAGTGGTAAGATGGCCCACCTAGTAAAAGCACTCACCAAGCAAGCTTGGTGACATGAGTTCAATCCCTAGAATCTGTATTAAAATGGAAGAAGAGACATGACTTCCAAAAGATGTTTTTCTTCATCTACACACATACATACACAGGCATGCTATTATTAGAGGGAGAGGGAGGGTGATGGGAGACAGAGGGGAAGGAGAAGAGGAGGTAAAGGAGGAGAAGAGGAAGAAGAAGAAAAGAAGAAGAGGAAGAGGAGGAAGAGCAGGAGGAGGAGGAGAGGAAGAGGAAGAAGAAGCAGTGAAGATATTTTGCAAAGGGAAAAGTTAAAAGATAGGAAAGATAATGAGGCATGGATAGAAAGAGAAAATTATAGGAACATGGGAAGGGAAAGGGACCCTTGACTCCAGAGTGTGGCTAAAGCTTCCTTTTAGCAGCTGACAAGCAAGAATTCCCCCACACAGTTAACAATGGCTTAAGGCCTTCCTCCCTTCCCTGCTGTAGACCTGCCTTTTCCTAGCACTGAAAACTCCATTTGCAGCTGCTGCAGTCCCAGTGGCTCCTGGCTAAAATCCATTACACGGTACATGGATAGTTCAACATGCTGGACTGGGCCTCTCCTTTGTGGAGCCACAGTTGGGTAAAGCTCTGTTTGGCTGAGCTTGAAGTTCGAAAACAAGAGAACGCCTCAGGATGCTAACTAAGGATGGCAGTATGGAACTGTGCCTTATCCCCTGAGTGCTGACTGTAATACCTAGGGTAAGAACATAACATCTTGGACTGGAAAGGGCCTGTTTGGTTGTGCTGTAGAGTTGGGTCATGTACATTTTCATGTGAAACTTTTTGCAAAATAAACTTTTGTGATACTCAAAAAAAATAAAATAAAGAAAAAGATAGGGAGAGGAGGAACAGACAAAGACTAAGGAGCTACTGAGCCCAGTTGGAATTTAGAAATCTAGCCCAAAATTTTGAAATACCAAAATGCAAGAATCCCTAGAATCCATCCCCTGTATCACATAAAATGGGTGTGGTGCACACAATACCAGCATCCAGGACTACATGAAATCCTGACCCAATCAGTCATTTAATCAGTCTGTGTGTTGGTTGACACCAACCCTGAGTCCTGTAGCTGTCCTGGCAGGAGTAAAGATCCTCTAGAAAGATGTGTGCCCCTTCCTTTGGCCATCAGACTCTTGAAACAATGGACCCCGAGAAGCTGGAATTTCCCCAGGAATCTCATGCTGGGAAAAGGAAAAGCCTGGAGCCTGGTGCCGGGCAGAGGGAAGAGACTGGAGCTGAGACACTGCTGATGGTTGGGACAGCACCTTGACCAGCCTGCTTAGTTGCGTCATGTCATGTCAGGACCCTGAAGATGGATTCCATTCCTCTTCCCAACGTGGCCATATCAAATAAATATCCGTTTTCTGTTTTTGGTATTGCTTGTTTCTGTAATTAGCCAGTTGAGACTGGTTGGCCATAGAATTGCTAGGGCTTACTTCATCTTTGATCCTAACAACTCCTTTGATAACAATTGACTTTCAGATTGTTAGGATTCTGGGGCAAGCATGCTGCCCGCTGAGCCATCTCACCAATTCCTACTTCCAGACCTTTGCCTCTGTGCCTTTAAGGCAATCGACTGATACGTGACCTGATAGTTACAGCAATGATTCATTACTATAGGGGAACAGACGAGGTGAGCACACTCTGTTAGAGAATATTTTGTTTGTTTTATTTTTATTTATTTATTTTTAAAGATTTATTTATTTGTTATTTGTATGAGTACACTGTAGCTGCTTTCAGACACACCAGAAGAGGACATCAGATCCCATTACAGATGGTTGTGAGTCACCATGTGGTTGCTGGGAATTGAACTTGGGACCTCTGGAAGTGTAGTCAGTGTTCTTAACTGCTGAGCCATCGCTCCAGCTCTGTTTTATTTTTGAATCAGGTTTCATGAAGCCTGTTCTGGCACTGAAACCTGAACAGTAATAGAGAAAAACTTCTCAAATATCCATAAATATCCCACCTTAAGCTGGGAAGGATACAACATTTCTGTAACACCAGCATTTTCAAGGCTGACATAGTAGGAGAATCATGAGTTTGAAGATAGCCTGGGCTACATGGCAAGTGTTTGTATCAAAACAAAATCCTTACTTTAAGTTATGTAGTATAGAAAGCACTGCTTGCTTTTTATGTTTTTGTAAGACAGCTGGGGAGAAATTGTCTGTCTCTCAAGGCCCCAAATGAAATAATAAGCCAAGACTAACATCAACATAAGATCAAATTTTATGGGGGCTGGAGAGATGGCTCAGTGGCTAAGAGTACTGACTACTCTTCCAGAGGTCCCAAGTTCAATTCCCAGCAACCACATGGTGACTCACAACCATCTGTAATGGGATCCGATGCTCTCTTCTGGTGTCTGAAGACAGTGACAATGTACTCACATATATAATAAATAAATAAATCTTTTTTTTTAAAAAAAAAGATCAAAATTTACACCATTACAAGAGAGTTAGTAGGAGGTGTCAGAACGTCGTCCTGCTTTGGAATATTTGCTTACTCGGTTTGACAGAGATGAAGCAGAGATGGGGTATGTCTGAGATTGCTGAGCAAGCTCACCTCAGGCAGAAGGCTGTCTTCCATCTCTGGAATATCTTTGTCATAACATAACATTCATCCGTATCAATCTGACCATGTGAGATTCTCATCTTAACAGAGTTGCCTGAGACACTGAACCAAAAATTTGGTTCATTTCATCGTCGAGGTAAAGCGGCACACATATCCAGGGTAAAAAATTTCTGGAAACCTAAGTGAATGCACAAGCAGATAGGTTTCACAGCATGCCTACTTTGTACTTTTTCTTCAGGAAGTTCTTTTTGACCAGTTGACTACAGACCATGAAGTTCAATTCTGGGTTTTGGATAGCTTTCCAAAATATTACATAGTGAGAATGGAACTATAACAGTAATCTAACTCGGATGTGTCCTGGTAAACAAAAAAGAAGCTGTGTGCATGTGCAGAATTTCAATGAAGACCAGAAACACTGAGGAAACGGAAGCTGGAGACTTAGCGAAATGTCCGTGTATGTCTATATGGAGGGGCCCCCAGAATGTGAGCGTATTTGTCTCCTGTGTGAATGACTGTCAAGATGAATCTTTGAAGGCCTGGGAGGATGGCCCCAGCTCCATTGGTGCGGCACTCGCTGTGCAGGCACAATGGCATGAGCTTGTTTCCCAGCATCCACGGGAAAGGCTGGGAGCAGCAGCATTTTCCTGTAATCCTGGAGCTGGGGAGGTAGAAACAGGAGGATGCTTGAGGTTTACTGGCCAACAAGTGTAGTGGAACCAGGGATCACCAGGTTCAGAAAGAGAACGATGCCAGTGAAAGGACCCACGCTGGTAAAGGAGCTTGCTGCACAAGTCTGGAAACCTGAATCTGATCCCCGAGCCCATATAAATGTTGAAGTAGAGAACCAGCTCCACAGAGTTGTTCTCTTACCTCCACATGTGCTTTCTGGCAAGCTCACAGCCCCACCCACAATCAATCAGTCAATAGTAGAGAGCAGCTTCTGGTCTGCATACAGCACGTGTGTGTGTGTGTGTGTATGTGTGTGTGTGTGTGTGTGTGTGTGTGTGCCACACCAACAACAAAAGAAAGAAAGAAAGAAAGAAAGAAAGAAAGAAAGAAAGAAAGAAAGGAAGGAAGGAAGGAAGGAAGGAAGGAAGGAAGGAAGGGAAGGAAGGAAGGAAACAGAAAGAAAGAAAGAAAGAAAGAAAGAAAGAAAGAAAGAAAGAAAGAAAGAAAGAAAGAGAGAAAGAAAGAAAGAAAATTAAAGTAGAGAGCAGCTGAGGACATCACATACCAGCTTCTGGCCTGTATACAGCACACACACACACACACACACACAATCTTACAGGCTGAGATGTTCTGAATAATCAATGGTCAAGATTACCCCTCTGATGATTCTCAGAGTTCTTTCTCAGTGACTTGTACATCTAATTACCCATGAGCTTGCTGCAGTCGTCCCTTTAACAACCTTATCTCACAGACACCGTTAAATGTCAGCCCTTCCTTGAGCCCTTAAGGTCATCTGACTTGTGCCCTCAGTTCAGAACCATGCTCACCAGGAAAAGACTGTCACCATATGGCAGCTTTGTAGTGTTGCCCCCCCTTTACTATGTAATCTGTAATTTAAGAGATTATTTTTTTAAATTTATGTTTATTATTTTTAGTTATGTATGTGTGTAAGTGGGAACATGCACAGGAGTGAGGTCCCTTAGAGGTATCAGATTACTCAGGAGCTGGAGTTAAACAGGGCTGTAACTCTCTCTAACTGATATCCTGTGAGCTGAATTCAGGTTTCCTGGAAGAACAATAGCAAATGCTCTTAACCACTGAGCCATCTCCGCAGCCCCAGTAATTTATAACTTGATAACTTGTCTTCATTATAATCAGAAGTTATTCTATCTAATCTGCAATTATTGCCCTCCACACATCTGCCAGATATGTTACTCATGGATTGCTAATCTTCATTTACTAATATGGTATAGCAAACCATACTGTTAAGTATTATGGAACTTACTTTTTAATAAATAATCTCATGTAGCCCAGGGTAGCTTTGTACTTCCTGTTAAACTAGGGGTGGCTTTGAACTCCTAATCTTTCTGCCTCAAACCTTAAATACTGACATTGCAGGTATGTGCCACCAAACACCCTGTTTCATTCCTGTTGCTGTTATCACAGCACATTTGTGCTTGGTGCATGTGAAGGTCAGAAGAGGGCATCAGATCTCCTGGAACTAGAGTTCAGATGGCTACGAACCACCCTGTGGTGCTGCAAACTGAATTCAGGTCCTCTGCAAGAGCAGCAAGTGCTCTTAAGTATTGAGCTATAGCTCCAGTCCCTTGATTCCTTCTTATGCACACCTAGCTTTCTTCACACTTACACAGTTCAGCAGCCTGTTACTAAATGGTGCTCCCCAGAATGGGCTAGCTCTTCTGCAAAAATAAACAATCAAGACAATTCCCCATAATCATACCCACGTGTCTATCTTAACTAGATAAATTTCTCAGACTCTCTTCCCAAATGATGCTAGATGATTTCTAAGTTGATAGTTAAAACTCACAAGCTCAGCCGGGCGGTGGTGGCGCAGGCCTTTAATCCCAGCACTTGGGAGGCAGAGGCAGGCGGATTTCTGAGTTCGAGGCCAGCCTGGTCTACAGAGTGAGTTCCAGGACAGCCAGGGCTGCACAGAGAAACCCTGTCTTGAAAAAACAAAACAAAACAAAACAAAACAAAAACCTCACCAGCTCACCCACATGAGGAACCTCTTTTAGAGTTAAAGAAGTGAGTCTGTATTTATAGGACTCACTGATCTTAACATGCATTTCCTGTCCCAGATAGTGGAGGCAGACAGAAGAGGGTCATTCAAGGAAATCTATACACAGTTGAGGCCCCCTGCTCTTGGAAAATGAGATGGAAGAAAATGAGGTGAGAAAGCAGGGTCTTGATGTCTCAGGATACCATCCTCTGCTGCCATGAGACCAACCAAGGAGAGCAGAAGAGGAACTGTGTTCTCACAGAGGATTTAGGAAGCCTCTGCACAGATCAGACCTGAGAGCCGATGCACCTAAACCAGTTTTGTTCTTTAGTATGGGGATGTGGCTTGGTTGGTAAAGTGTTTGCCTAGCATTCATGAAGCCCTGGGTTTAATTCCCAGCAGTGCCTAAAAGCACACACCTGAAATCCCAGTTCTTGGGAGGTAGAGACAAGAGAATCAAACGTTCAAGGTTATCCTTGACAAAGTAGTGAGTTTGAAGCCAGCCTCGGCTCTGTGAGATGTTTCCGAAACAAAGCAAGACTTCTTTTTGCTTGTTTGGATTTTTGTTTGTTTCTGTCTTACTCAGGGTTTCTCTTGCTTCAGTGAAATACCATGACCCAGAAGAAAACTGGGAAGGGAAGGCTTTATTCAGCTTATGTTTCCACATCACCAAAGGAAGTCAGGACTGGAACTCACAGGGCAGGAACCTGGAGGCAGGAGCTAACTAATACAGAGGCCATGGAAGGGTGTTGCTTGCTGGCTTGCTTCCCCTGGCTTGCTCAGTTTGCTTTCTTATACAACCCAGGACTACTAGCCCAGGGATGGCACCACTCACAATGGGCCCTCCCACCTTGATCACTAATTGAGAAAATGCCTTACAGCTGGATCTCAAGGAGGCATTTCCTTCATTGAGGCTTCTTTCTCTGTGATGACTCTATCTTGTGTCAAGTTGACATACAAAGCTAGCCAGTACAGTTTCTGAGACAGGATTGCTGTGTAGTCCTGGCTGGCTTGGAGCTCACTATATAGACCAAGCCAGCCTCAAACTCTTGGTGATCTTCCTGCCTCAGTTTTCTGAGTTCTGGGATTATAGACATGAGCCACCTTGTCCTGCCTTTAGCACACGTTTTCTTTTTGTTGTTATTTGTTGTTTTCAGGTAGGGTCTTACTATGTAGTCCTAGCTGGCCTGGTGCCATCTACATAGACCGTGGGAGATAAGAGATCCACCTGCTTCTGCCTCCAAAGTCCTGAGATTAAAGACATGCGCCACTATACCTGGCCCAAAATACCTTAATGCAGGTCTTTGTGCCTGTGTAGTTTTGTCAGGCCCTTCTTTTATTTTTCTGACTACTTTTCATACCCAACATGTCCAAGAAGTCTTCCTTAGTGCATGCATTTGCCTACAGTGCTTGTGTTGGTCCTTCTAACCTGCCATACTTTCTCTCAGCTTTATTTGTTCGACCTTCACCAATGTCTTACTTCTCTTCCTTTGTTGCTGTTCTTTGCTCCTCTGTTTGTTTGTTCAGCTTAGGCTGACCTTGAATCTGTGATCCTTCAGCCTCAGCCTCCAGAGTGCGAGAATTAGTACTGCTGTCATCCATTGTTCTATGATAGGTGGACCTATTTTGCCTTCATAATTGGGTTCACAGAAGCAATCTCTTAGTCTCACAGTAGGGCACAGAAATCTACAAGCACATATGGGATTGGCATTAACACATGGACATAGAGCATAGCAGGCACTCAGTCCTTGGAATGATTAAACCAAGAATGAGGTCCATGTGATGTGGCAGATTGTATGTGAGAGACAAGGCTTGATTTTGCTCAAGTGTGGCAAGGATGCATTTGGAGGAGAGGCAAGGATGAGGAGATCCCATGGGTGTGCATCTCTTTTCTCAACTGTCTAGTGTCACGTGTCTTGATCCTACTAGTCACACTCTCTTCCCAACACCGCCATTAATATTGCTTAACAAAGAAGCAAGCTTTTCAAGCAAACAAGCTACAGGATGGGAAAGCAAACTCCATTTGGATTGATATGACCAAGTAATTTCTCCTGACTTGAGTCTTGTGGCAACTTGGATGAGAATGGTTGAGGAAGTAAGGCCTTGCTGGAGGAAGTACTTCACTGGGTATGGGCTTTGAGCTGTCAAGGCCTCAAGTCATTCCATTAGATCTCTCCCATTTTTGCTTGAAGTTTACAGTGTGAGCTCTCTGCTTGATGCTCCAGCTACCAGACCTGCCTGCTGACACACTTCCCAGCTTTAGCCCCTTGGAACCATAAGCCCAAATAAACTCTTCCTTCTATAAGTTGCCTTGGTGTAGGCTTATATTTTTCAAAACCTACTTTAATAAAAGTTCTTAAACTCTTTAACCTCCCTTCTAACCCATCACCCACCAGAAGTAGTGGAAAGAGAGGTTAATAGGGCAAATGGGGATGTGTACCTATTTAGAAAAAGTTTTTTGGGCCGGGCGGTGGTGGCACGTGCCTTTAATACCAGCACTTGGGAGGCAGAGGCAGACAGGTTTCTGAGTTCGAGGCCAACCTGGACTACAGAGTGAGTTCCAGGACAGCCACAGCTCCTGTCTCGAAAAAACAAAAAACAAAACAAATAGAAATAGTTCTTTGGGGCAATCCCAATCTTCGTTGTTAGGATACCAGCAGTTCAGTTCACACAAATCAGCAATGGCAGTTCTATCCAGTAGAAACATCAAGGCTCTGCCAACCGACTAGAGTCTGCAGAAGTAGCAAGAAGCTTCTGGAATATTATGAGAAGTTCTTTGGTGCATTTCTTTCTACGAAGTCACACAAAATCCTGACAATGATCAGCAAAGAAGGCAAGGGGAACCAATGCCACAGCATCAACCACTGTCTGTTGGGTTATACTTAAACCCTTTCCAAACACCACACATTCTTTCAAGTGTCCTCTCCAACAAAACACCATATACCCTTTTTCCAGACAGATTCCAGAAAAACACATGTCTGTTTTCAGTACAACATCCTCCCACATCTTTGCTTCAGCAAAACATCCTCTCATGAGACAGTCTCCAGAAAAATATCACATAACACAACAGAATCTCCAAAGAAACCAGAAATTTCCACTTCACCTTGGTCATGGTATTTTGTCACAGCGACTGAAAAGTAGCTAATGCAGCTGCCTAGGACCAAGGCAAAGAAAGATATTATGGCAAGTGGTATCCAAAACCCTTGATGTGGCTTTAGACCAACCTTAATAGCACAGACTCAAATTAGGCACTCTGCCCTCTGCCAACATCTGGAACAAGCCAATTTTAACCCATTCCTTAACTGCAAGATATTTTGAGAGGTTAAGCCAGCTTTTTAGAGGATTATATGCCATTGGTTAAAAACAAGTCAGGTAGAATGAAAGTCTAAGACAACGTAAAATCTACAACATTCTATGATGCAATTTAAGTAAATCCAGATTCTGCACGATTTTCTATGAACATTTTGCACAGTGTTCTACATTGGCAGCCATTTCTTGTATAGCAGGAAGAAGAATCAGTGGTTTCTGTGGAAGGAGGAAAGTACGTATCAACCTAGCTATCCTACACCTCAGACACTCCAGAAGGATCAATATTTAAATATTAACAAAACTTCGCCTGGTCACTTTAGATCCTGCACTTGGAATAAAATAGTAATTGAGCTTGGCAGTACCTGCCTGTAACCCCAGCATTTGGGATGCAGAGGCAGGAGAATAAGTGTAGTAAGAATTTTGGTTTCTTTGAAAAAAAAAAACAGAAATGTTATGTGAATATGTTTTTGTTTTAATCCCAGATGTGGAATATGGAGCTGCTTCAGATTGTCCACAGCAGCTAACTATGATTTGTCTTGTGCTCTGGCAGGAGTGTGACTTTGCCAGCCAAAGATAGTGTATATTTGGAATTCTGGAAACTCTTGAGAAAGTATAAAAATGTCAGAGCCCCAAGAAACACTGGCGGCTGCTGCTCCCTGCTGCTTTTTGCTTTTGAATTGCTGTTTGAGGATTGCTGCATTGCTGGATGATTGCTAGTGGCTGGTTGCAGATATCCTGCCAACAAAAATTGGACCTGCCCCAAGGAACTGGACATCCCCTCCCCCTTTTTTTAAAGATTTATTTATTTTATTTATATGAGTACACTATAGCTGTGTTCAGACACACCAGAAGAGGGCATCAGATCCCATTACAGATGGTTGTGAGCCACCATGTGGTTGGTGGTGTAGTGGGAGATATTAAAAAATGGCCACTGGTCAAGCCAACTATCTAAGCTGCAGTGGCTCTGCCTAGCTCAGCCGCCATGTTCCATAGCTGGAGGCCATGTGCACACCGTATCACAGCTAGAAACGGCCAGCCAGAAACACCAGCCCTGCCACCCATGAGATGCCAGTGAGGGAGATGGCTCTGACAATCTTCTCCACTGTCTCTACAAGGCTGGGCAGTGCCTAGACCATCCCACCACCCATGCTGGCCCAGTAGGATTGAGACTTTAATGCTTAGATTATCCAAAGGTTTTATATATTTAGTAATGCTCAATAACAAGATGTCCACACAATCAGAAACGTAATCCAATACCCAATCCAGATATATCAACTAACTTTGACTGCTAGAGACAGGCACACATCCGCTTCCATGTTCCCCTCTCTCTTGTGCTTTCTCCCCTAGCTCCTCCTCTTCCTTCTCTTCCTCTCCTTACTCCTCCTCTTCCTCTCCTTAATCCTCCCACCTTAGCTCCTCCCAACATTCGGGAAAAATATCCTGCTACATGGTGGGAATTGAACTCAGGACCTCTGGAAGAGCAGTCAGTGCTTTTAACAACTGAGCCATCTCTCCAGCCCCCTTGACACCCCTAATAAGCAGGAAGTATTCTAACAAGATTAATGTCTCCTTTCCCCTCTAACCTTCTTTCTCTCCTACCTAGTGTTGGGGGATTAGAAGGGATGGGGGTGGACGTGGTTGGGAGGTAGAAGAAAAAGAACCCAATAAAGTAGTCAAAAGTCCAGTTACAGATAAGAATTTCAAGTCATTCCGTGCTTTAGTTCAAGGCTAACCTGGTCTACATGAAAGCCTCTGTGTCAAACAAGCAATTTTGTTGCTGTTGTTTTTTTTTTTTTTTTAAGAATAATCGAAAGCTTTATATGTTTGGTAATGATCAATAACAATATGCCCATACAAAGAGAGTTGTTTCCCAATTAGCTAACCTAAACAAAAGTTGTTACCCATGACTGTTCTCCATACCCGCAAGGCTCTTCATCCTCCTACATCTCTGCTCTCCCTAGCTCCTCCTCTTCCTTTGTTGCTGTTGTTTTAACTAAGTAATCAGGATTTCTTCCCTTTTAAAAAAAATTTTGTTTTTGTTTGTTCTGTTTTGTATAGTTCTGGCTGTCCTGGAACTCCTTTTGTAGGCCAGGCTGGCCTCAAACTCACAGAGATCTGCCATCTCTGCCTCCTGAGTACTGGGATTAAAAGCATGTGCCACCATTTCCTGGCTTGTTTTTATTTTATTTTAGAGTCAAAAATGTGGTCTAGAACTCTCAAAAGCCCTCCCCTCAAATTCCAAAATAGTTTTTCTGTTTTTCTTTCTTTCTCTTCTTGTGTGTGTATACATGAGGGGATTTTTGGAATGTGTATATGTGCCTTTTGTTGTTTTGAGTAGACATTGTGGTTTGTTGTGTTCACGGGATCTTGAACTTATGACTCCTGCCTCCATCTGAGCTAGTCTGAACTTCATGCTGGGTTCTAAAAGAAGACTTTTGTTTGTTTGGTTGGTTTGTTTTGGTTTTCAGCAGATTTCACATTTATTTTAAAAATGAAGCCAGTAGCTGTAGTCGTGGCCAAGTGGTTAAGGCAATGGACTAGAAATCCACTGGGGTCTCTCTGCACAGGTTCGATCCTGCTGACTACATACTGGTCTGTTTGCCGGGCAGTGGTGGCGCACGCCTTTAATCCCAGCACTTGGGAGGCAGAGGCAGGAGGATTTCTGAGTTCGAGGCCAGCCTGGTCTACAGAGTGAGTTCCAGGACAGCCAGGGCTACACAGAGAAACCCTGTCTCAAAAAAACCAAACCAAAACAAAAAGATAATGATGGTGTGTGATATTGATAATGTGTGTGAGGATGATGATGGATGATAGTGTGTTGTGTGTGTGTGTGCACACACATATTTGTGTGTACACAAGTGCCATGCATTTTAGAGGACAGAAGACAACTTTCAGGATTTAGTTCTCTTCTTATATTCTCTATCCCCAGGTTTGAACTCAGGTTGTCAGGTTTACGGAGCCAACACTTTACTGGATGAGTCATTTCTCTGGCCTAGAGCTGTTTGTTAGGAATGTATGTCTTAGGTTGTTCTGCCTTTTGGGGGGTTGGGGCAGATGTTCTTTGTTTATTTGTCTTGGGGTGGTTTACGTTTTTTTGAGACAAGGTTTCCCTGTGTAGCCCTGGGTGTCCTAGAACTTGCTCTGTAAACCAGGCTGGTCTCAAACTCAGAGATCCACCTGCTTTTGCCTCTTGCCTGTGCTGGGATTAAAGTTTTTTTCTTCTTGCCATTGTTCTTGTTTGGTTGCTTGGTTTTATTTTGTATTATTGGTGGCGATGGAATAATGGAACCCAAGACCTCATACATGCTAGTCAAGTGCTCTACTACTGAATTACATGTATCCCCAGTCATTTTTACTTAAAGACAGAGTGTTACTAAATTTTCCAGGATGGCCTTTAACTCTTGATCCTCTTGCCTCAAAGTTAACTGCAGTTGCAGACTTGAACCACCCAGCCCAGCTTAAAATAGGTTTGTGTCTCAATGAATAAGTTTCATCAGACAATTTTAATTCTGCATACTATTTATAAGTTTGTGAATTAATTCATATTCATGTTTTTTCTCTTTTTTAATCCAAGTTCTATTCTAAAAAAAAAAATTAAATAAATAAAAAAATAAATTAGGCCATGACAGCTTGCCAAAGGCAAAAAGAAAAGGGTTCTACATGGCTAAGATCTGACTGAAGGTCTCAGTGGTGTTGAGTAACCTCAGAGATACTGCTTTTCTATGATTCTGTCTAGAGATGGAGACATTGGAGACCCACCAGTTGCCGGGAACTTCAATTACTAGATGCCTTATCAACCAAGGGAATCCCATTTCTCTTCCTGTTGAGATAGTAAGCAGAGCTACAGACATTCACAAAAACCACACCACCCCTCACGTCTCTACGTAGGAGAGACAGAAAGAAAGACATATCTACTGTGCTAAGTACTATGCTGTGTGTCTTATGAATTGGGTCTCAAATAATCCTCACAATGACTTCATTGTCCACATTTGACAATGGGAAAAACTGAGGATCAATGGAGCTAGGAAATAGCTAAAAACACCAGGAAACTCATTAGTTAGTAAATTATGTGGGTGGAGAATGAGAGCCAGGAAACTGTTTCTCCCACAACAATCCCTTACATGGTAGTGCCTGCCAGTTTACAGTTTTGCAAAGCATGTGAACATCCCTTAAACATCCCTGTGACATTCATCTTATCTCTTTCATAGCCTCATTCAATCTTGCTACTCTCAATCTCCCTCCCCTTATTTATTCTGCCCAGCTTGTCACTATTGTGCCCCTTTGTCCGAGTGACCATTTACCACATCTTTGGTTCAGACTGGCTTTCAATTCTGTAATTTGCTTCCTACTCTTTGGCTTCCAGACCTATAAAGAAGTCGATCTACCTCTACTATCCACTGATTGGTCTGTGGAACTGGACCATGATTCCTGCATGAAACATCTGACCCAGGTGTCACAGTGAAGTCAGGTAAGTGAGTGGGAGCTAGAAAAGTATGTTGCAAAAGCAGGACATGAGCTTCCCATGATGGCTTACACTATAAACCCAGCACTCTGAAGGCTGAGGCAAGGGGATTGCTGAAAGTTCAAAGTCAGCCTGGGCTACATGGTGAGTTCTAGACCAGCTTATAATACAGGATGCCCAGTGACAGAAGCCATCCAGAAAAGTCTATGGCAAGTAAATGAGTTTCCTGGAGATAGCCCACCATTTTGCATGCCTGGGATGGGTATGCTTTGAGGGGCAAGGTTCCCAGAGACTTCATTCCAGGATTGCTTCTTGAAATTGGAAATGGAAAGTTTATTGTAGGTGCAAGGACAGAAATAAATGATTGACTAGTTTATATAAGTCTTCAAGCCGGGCGGTGGTGGCGCACGCCTTTAATCCCAGCACTTGGGAGGCAGAGGCAGGAGGATTTCTGAGTTCGAGGCCAGCCTGGTCTACAGAGTGAGTTCCAGGACAGCCCGGGCTACACAGAGAAACTCTGTCTCGAAAAACAACAACAACAACAACAAAAAACAAAAAACAAACAACAACAACAACAAAAAAAACCTATTGGTTTAAACTTATAATGAACTTATGGATCTAGAAAAATGGATAAGGAGTGTTCAGTTAGGTACTAGTCTTAATGTAAAGACATGTAAGCAATTCTGCTGTAACTCCTAAAACCTTACTGACCTATGACATTAAATATTACCTTAAAGTTACTGTGAACTTATGGAATGCACAGTGCTTAGAAAAGCATGTAATCAACTATCCTGAGAAGGTTTAAAAACTAAGAGCAGTAAAGTAGTGTAGCCCTTTTCTACTTCATCCAGTGTGCATGTCTCTGTGCCTGTTCCTTTCTTTTTCTTTTCTCTCTAGCTTACAAAGAATTAACAAATTCAGAGCCTCTCACCTGGCCAGTGAGAACCTCTGAATCAAAAAGAGTTCAAGTAAATAAGTTTCTTTTCTTAATTCCCTTCTGCTATCAGCAGAAATTCATAGCCATAAGGCATCAGGTTTTGGCCCTAGAATAGCAAGAGAGAGTTAAATAGGCAAAAGCCATCAGCATTTGCCCCACCCCAACACCATACTTCACACTGCCTGCCTCAGTTTACCTCCAGGTTTCAAGTTGACTCTCTGCAGCCCTGTCTCAAAAACAACAACAAAAACCAACAACAAACAAAACAGTCAAAAAAAATCAAGAAATGAGGCAGGTAAGCAGTGCAGACCATCAGGGAGCTACATACTGTGAGTGACTGATTTGATTTTACTGTTAAAGATTAACAAAAATTAGCCATATGGTGGTGCTGAACACCTTTAGTCCAAGCACTTGGGAGGCAGAGTCAAGTGGATCTCTGTGAGTTCAAGGCCAGCCTGGGCTCCAAGACAGCCAGGACTACACAGAAAAAGTCTGTCTTGAAAACCAAAATGAAATTAATGGAAATTTGTTTTAATAAGCATTTGACTTTAAGGGCTGGGTGTGGGGCAGTGAGCTATGAGAAAAGGTCGGATACCTGGTAGAAGAGCTTTAGAACCCCAGCACCCTAGATAAAACCACTGGGACAGAAGGCGATTCAAGCTCTTCCTAGGCCTCTGACTCTCTCAGCTTCAGCCCTCCACAGTCCCTCCCACAGAGAGGCCCATGGTCATTGATCACGTAGGAGTGGCACCATCATGTAGATGAGGCATTCCCAAGCTCTCAGACCAAGCCAATAGGGGTCACCTGCTGCCAGACCTTAACCCACCCCAAAACTGTATATATGGGCCAAACTCAGAAGTAAAGGTGTGTGAGATTCTTCCTGTTGTTTGAGAGCTTCTGTCGCGGTCCCTCCCCTCAGTCCCTCCCCTCTTCACTGGCCAGCTGGTGCCTCACTGGGGCACTTCAAAGAGCTGTAACACTTTTCAAAGAGCTGTAACACTTTTCCCTTCTCTGCAGCCACTGCTGAGACACGGTTAGTGGCAGAGGCAGCAGCGGACTCTCCCTGTCTGCTCTCCATCCCTCCCAGACCGCGTGCGGACAGAGGAAGCCAGGCAGCCACCATTGGCACCCTGTCCTCAGCCAGGTCAGAGATCCTCGTGGGACCCATCTTGAGATTGACCCTCAGCTGGGAAGCTGGCTTTCAACACAGATGAGAACCTGAGCTCAGGGCTTTAACATCCATTCAAAATTGGCTACACCAGCACAGGTCGGCAACTCTAGCCCTGCTGTCAAGAGGAAGGAAAGACTCAGGTAAATATCTGAAGCTCATTGGCTAGCCAGCCTAGCCGGTTGGTTAGCTCCAGGTTCAGTAAGAGACCCTGCATTTAAAACAAAATAAACAACAAAAGGAGGCACAGATTCAAGGCTGACCTCTGACCTACACACACACTCAAACACATCTGTACACAGCCACATGAACATGTGTGTATGTATCATACATATATGCATAATTGATTTGAGGGCTGGGTGTATAGCTTAGTGGACAGAATGCTTGAATAGCATTCACAAAGCTCTGGGTTCATCCCTAGCACCAGACAAAATCTGGCACAGTAGCACCTTGTAGTCTCAGCACTCAGGAAGAAGAGGGAAAAGGGTAAAAAATGTACAACTGCTGTCTGCCCCACCACTGTTCTCAGCCTAGCCTCAGATACATGAGACCATGTCTCCAATGTTTGGCTTTGTTTTTAAATAAAACTCATTTTCATATTCTTGGCTTACTTGCCTCATGGTGGGAGGAATTGTGATCAATGTGTTCAACTGTCCAAAGAGACTTTCTGAGGTTAATGTTAGAAATTTAAAGTAAAATAATGGAAAAGGTACTTAATTAAGCTCTTTCTCCCAAGGGAATTTCTTGCACAAGTCATACAAAGTCAGCTGTGTTGAGTATAATCTGTGAGGCCCACTCTCTAGCTACATGACCCTGATAAGACCTTGAAATAGCTATACCCAGGGGATAAAGCCAAGCCAACAAGCCCTGGCTTTGATCCAGAACTTAATACCACATCTACTTTGTCTTTTACTCTCATGAGCTGTGCTAGAAGCCAAGGAAAATACAAAAGTTTTCTTTATTCTCCTGTCATAATAGGAGAGTCAGGCCCAAGCCCTTCCTGCAGGGTTCCTCTTGGCTGGATCTTAACCTAGTCATCATCCCTGTCATGACCCTAATCTTACTCCTGGGTCTTCCAAGAGCAGAAAACAGCAGTGTTCAGGACAACATGACACACAGCCACCTAGATCATTTTTTTATTAAAAATTTTTTGAAACTTTTAACATGTATAGGTATTCTGTCTGCATGAATGCCTGTGCATCATGTGTGTGTCTGGTGCCAGAAGAGGGTATTAGGATACCCCACAACTGAAATAACTGGCAGATGTGAACCATCACAAGGATGCTGGGAATTAAACTCAGGTCCTTTGGAAGAGAAACCAATGTTCTTAACTAGCAAGCTAGATTCTTGAAGAGAGAAGAGTGATTTGAGGTCATCTACAGGGAGACACGAGCCCACATGAAGCCCTTTATGCCTCCAAATGATAGGCAGAGTCCCAGAGAAATCTAACAGGCTAGAACTAAGAACTTATTCATGCTTTTTGGAAACATCAAGAAATTCTTGTGTGAGATTCAAAGGAAGACATTGTAGGGAGATAAAGTCATGGGGAGGTGAGGATCATGGCAGTACATAAGAATGTGACCTCATTTGTGTTTATAAACTAGAGGCCGGAGGACATTCCGATTTCATGAAAGAAACTAAAGGTGTTTACAAGCATTCTTAGCATTGACATTGACTTCAGGCAAGAGAGGGATAGGCACCTTATTTGAGTTTAATGTCATCCACAGAGTAATTCCATGTGTGAAGTGTTTTGTTGTTCCTTTGGTTTTGGTTTTAAATGTGTATGGGTGTCTTGCCTGCTTATATGTCTGTTTACCACAGGCAGTGGTGCCTGAGGAGGCCAGAAGAGAATATTGGATCCCCTGGGACTGGAATACTATTGTGAGCTGCCATGTGGGTGCTGAGAATCAAAGCACAGGCCTCTAGAGCACCCCCTGCTCTTGACCACTGGCCAGCCATAAGTACGAGATTAGACGTGTATGCCACCACTCCCTATGGTTATGTCTTCTCCTCCTCCTCCTCCTCCTCCTCCCCCTCCCCCTCCTCCTCCCCCTCCTCCTCCTCCTCCTTCTCCTCCTCCTCCTCCTCCTTCTTCTCCTCCTCTTCTGGGCATTGAACCCACTGCTTTGTGTGTGCTAGGCAATTGTCCTACCATGGAGCTATGCCCCCAGCCTCAATTTTCTAGATTTTTAATTTGAAGACAAATATTCTACTTGAGAAAACAGATTGACATTTATACTGACTGGAAAGAGCAGTGACATTTTTGGGAATTACTAGGCTCGAATGGCTTTTCAGGGTTGAGGAACCACTGAACCTGCCACATGACATTCTTTTCTCAAGGGAGGGAAGGGGAAAGGAGAGAAGGTAGTTTGGAATCTTGGTCTTTCCTAAGAATATACTTTCTTGCTTCTGTGTTTGGCATAGTGCTAAGGGGACTGTCAGCCCACAGGTAATCATTGTTAACTTGCTGTGGAAGGGAGGGCTATTTAGGAAAACATTAAAAGCCTGTTACAGGATCGTAAAACTTTCAAGGGCAAAGAAATACAAGACCTGTGTAACCTGTTTCACTCAGGGAGAGACACTGGGCAGATTTTAGGACCCACTGAACTTTAAGCAAAAAAAAAAAAATCCATTTATGATTCGTCATGGACTTTTAAAAAAAGACAATGTGCAGATAAAACTCTATTAGCATAAGTAGGATAACAGGGCGAGCAGAGGCTGAGCGTCTAGGCAGATGATACGCCATCATTTTGTGATCTCACTAGGAGTTCCCACCCTCAGAGGGTTGTAGCTTCAAGGAGTTTCCTCAGTTGTCTGTATAAGCAACAACTCACAACTTTGTATGCTGTGAATTGTATGTTTGAGGATAGCTACAGATCACAAAAGGCTGTTGATCAAGATTTCATCAGAATTTATGACTAAATTCTCTAACACTGAAGGATAGGTGAGAGCTCACAGTGAAAACATCACCTTGAGCTGGATGTGATGGCCAATGCCTGTAACCCCAGCAGCATGCAAGAGGCAAAACCATTATGTTGTGCCCTACAAAATTAGCATATATAATTTGCATTGTCAATTGCACTTTACTGAAATTTTAAAAGATTTATTATTTGTGTGTGTGTATGCACATGTGTGTGGGCTTCCTCAGAAAGTTAGAAGAGGGTTCTAAAAGTCACTGAAGTTAAAGTTACAGGTAGTTGTGAGCTATCTGATGTGGGTGTTCTGCAAGAACTTCTGCAAGAGCAGCAAACATTTTCCAGAGAGATGGTTCAGCTGTTAAGAGAACTTGCTGTTCTTCCAGAGGACTGGGGTTGGATCCCCAGCAGCCACATGATGGCTCACAAACATTCGTAACTTCAGTCCCAGGGGATCTGACACCCTTTTCTGGCCTCAACAGACAGCAAACACTCATATACATACACAGATTAAACATTCAGGCAAAATATATATGTATATTTTGGTTTTTCGAGACAGGGTTTCTCTGTATAGCCCTGGCTGTCCCAGAACTCACTTTGTAGACCAGGCTGGCCTGGAACTCAGAAATCCACCTCCCTCTGCCTTCCAAGTGCTGGGATTAAAGGCATGCGCCACCACTGCCCGGCTAAAAATTTTTTTTTTGGGGGGGGGGGGTTCAAGACAGGGTTTCTCTGTGTAGCCCTGGCTGTCCTGGAATTCACTCTGTAGACCAGGCTGGCCTCAAACTCAGAAATCCGCCTGCCTCTGCCTCCCAAGTGCTGGGATTAAAGGCGTACACCACCACCGCCCAGCAAAATATTTTTAATAATAAAAAAAAAGCTTCAAGTGTTCTCAACTGCTGAGCCATCTCTCCGGCCCCTAGTGGATTTTTTCTTATGTATTTATTTGTATGTGAGAGGTCAGAAGGTGCTTGAGATTCAGAGAGAAGAGAGGATTTCTTGATCAAAATCAAATGTGGACCATACAGTAGAGGATGGATTCCTAATCACCAAGAACAGTCAAGTTACACTGTGACCCGCGTGTAATTGTCTCGCCAGCAAGACGCACGCGGACACCAGGATCCTTCCGCAGCAAACGTTTATTCCAATGAAAAGGAGGAAAGACCCCAGGCCCCAAAAAGGCACTGCTTATATACCCCTGGAGCGGCGTGTTCATATCTGATTGGCTGCTTGCTCAGGAACGCATTTTACGCCCCGGGATGGGCCGTGATTTGGCGTGCTTTTACCATAGCACATGCGCGGTTTACTTGTTTACTTGGAGGAGCACCGGATGCAAGCGCCATCTTGTAATGGCGAATGCTGTCAGCACAAGCCGCAGCTTTCTACATTACACTTTAATTTAAAAACAAAATAAGACAAATCCACCACCCCCAAGACCAAACAAAAACAAAACCAAGCCTATGTCATTCTAGCACTTTGTACCCAGGAGTGGGAAGATTAGGAATTCAAGGTCATCATCTTCAGCTGAGCATGATGGCACAACTGTAATCCCAGCACCTGGGAGACTGAGGGAAGATGGCTGCTGCAAGTCTGAGGACAACTCGGAGTGAGTTCTAGGCAACAGGATCCTATCTCAACAAAAACACTGGAAAGACAAGAGGGTCACAGGTTCAAGGTCAACCTCTTCTACATAGTAAGTTTGAGGCCTCATAACCACATGAGGCTCTGCCTCTCAAAACAACCAACCAACAATATAAGAGAGACTGCTTCTGAAGGTTCAGAAAGTTTTCCTTCTGCTGTTTCTGGATTTATTTCATTTCATTTTATAATTTTTTAGCATTTTGAGTCAGGGTCCCACGTAAGGTTGACCTTGAAATGATTGTGTGGCAGAGCATGACTTTGAGTCCCATCTGCTACTGCCTCCTTGTGCTGGGATGAGAACTGTGCATGATACACACCTGCTACTTCCCAACTTAGATGTTTGAAATTCAAACCCACAGCAGGCCAGAGGTAAGACTGTTCCTCCAGCTTCTCCCACTGAGAGTGGTGAGCACACACTACATCTTCTCCTAAGGTCAGCTCTGACCTCTCCTGCTGGGTCTGCTCACTGGTCCTGTTCATTACTGCTCAGTGAGCCTCGGCTGTTTTCTGAGGCCCTCCCACACCATGCCTTCCCTCACCCTGCTTTCTCTCCCATCTCCCTCCTCTCTCTTCTTCTCTCCTTCCTGCCTTTCCTCGCCTTCTTTCTTTTTCTCCCTTCTGGTGTTGCCCATGAAGCTCAAGGCTTAGTATATGCTATCATAAGGTGCATCTGCAAGGGATTTCTTCAAGTCCATTTATTTTATTCAACAAAGCATTTTTCATGCTACTTATCAACTACGGTGGAACTGAAGGAATCATACAGTCTTGAACAAAATGACAAAACACCTGCCTTGTCTGTGGCTCAGACATTGTTCATCTTGGCAATTGCTCAAGTTCATGTGCTAGGAAGAGGTACAGGGATAGAGATACAGCTCAGAAACAGCACATGACTTGCATGCACAGGCCCTGGGTTCTATCCAGCACCACAGAACAACAACCTGAAAATCGGTACAAGTAGCCAGACAGTGGTGGCATGTAACTTTAATCCCAGCACTTAGGAGGCAGAGGCAGGTGGATCTCTGTGACTTTGAGGCCAGCCTGGTCTACAGATAGAGTTCCAGGACAGCCAGAGCTACACAGAGAAACCTTGTCTCAAAAAGAAAAGGAAAAAAACCCAAAACAACAAAAGAAGAGGTACAAGCATCTACTAGTTCCATGAAAGACTTCTGTGATCAAGTAAGTTTTACCAAAAATTTTGTGGATTCTGAAGCTAATTTATTCCACAAGGCATATTAAAAATGATAAATATAGCATGTAAAAATGCTATACTAATAGAAAGAGACATTAAATTCTGTTCTTTCCAAGGACTGGATCACCCTGCTGGTTTAGAAACAGTATATAAACAGTTCAGAATCTGAAATGATTCTGGGAACTTTAGATGCAGCACTAGGTCACATTCACATCATTCTTCTCTGGACAGTTTTCAGAATTTCAGCATACTATTAAAAAGAAATAGTCTAAAAAGAGAAAAAAGATGGCTACATTATTCTGTCTGTTTCTTTTATTAGATATGAACCTCTTCCAAAGTGTGCACATGGAATCAGAGGACAGCTTTCAGAAGTCAGTTATCTCTGTTCTCCGTGTTAGTCCAGGAGATTAAATGCAGGTTGCCAGGCTTTGAGCAAGTACCTTTTCCCACTGGTCCATCTCAATGGCTCCAGTTAGTTTGCTACAACTAAAGCTCCTAGTGGCAGTTTAAATCTCCTCCTTTATAATTAATTTTGTTTTCATATTATATTTTGTCAGATGAAAGAGGTGAAAAATAAAAAAAAATCATATTCCTACTATTCAAAATTAGTTCCCCTCCTGCCTTTCCTTTTTTTTTGGACTGGGTCTTTTTTCACAGCCCTGGCTGTGCTGGAACTCATTCTGTAGACCAGGCTGGCCTCAAACCCAGACTGACTCCCAAGTGCTAAGATTAAAGGTGTACACCACCACTGCCTGGAAAAATTAATTCCTGTTTCTATTTTGTCTTATTTGCCTTCAGTCTTTTCTCATAGCTGTACCACTTCTAAATAGATTTCTCTGTCTCCTGTTTGTCTCAGTCTTTGCCTCCATCTGACGATTGTCCTGTGGAGAGAGGGCTCAGAACTTAAAAGCATTAGTTTCTCCTCTGAAAGACCCGAGTTTGATTCCCAGCACCCACACAGCAGCTCAAAACCATCTGTAAGTCTAGTTCCAAAGGATCTGATGCACCTTCTGGTCTCCACAGAAACTAGACATGGAAGTGGTGCATAGAGGCAAAACACTTAAAAACTAAAACCAGTAGCAACAACAACAATCTATTAAAACAAGGTTGGGATATAGTCCAGTGGCAGAGTGCTTGTCTTGAACTCATAAGACTCTAGGCTTAAGCCTTGGTGCTCCCACCCACCAAAAAGGAAAAATTCAGATATGGTGCAGCACTTAGGAAGCAGAAGGAGGAGATCACTTCAAGGACAGCCATGTCCACATAGTGAGACCTGTTTACAACAGAACAAGATCAACCAGTCTATCAAAACCCAGAAATGAGCCCAGCAAATGGCTCATCAGATAAAAGCTCCTGCTGCCAAGCAAGCTCAATCTCTGGAACCCACATGGTAAAAGGAGAGAACCAACTCCTGCCAGCTGCTCTGACTCCCACACATGCACTGTGGTACAAACATGTCCCACAAGTACACACACACACACACACACACACACACACACACACACACACAATGTAATTACAAAATCAAAAACATACAAGCAAACAAACCCCAGATGTGAAGGGCCATGGCAGTAACTGGAGGACTACAGAGGTAGAAGTAAAGCAATTAATTTAGGAGCTAGCCTTGGCTATCTGAGACCCTGCTTTAGGGGATGAGCCTGGGAGGACAAGACACACACAAAAATGAACTGATGCTATTTTCCCTTTCGAACCTTATCCTTCTTGGTTCCAGAGGTAATCACTGTTTCAAATTTGATGAGCATCAGTTTATCCTATTTTGTATACTTTTATGTGTGTATGTAGAAATAAAGTGTATCCTATATCCAAAGCTGATCTTAGATCACGCACTGTTGTAGGATTCACATACCTAGATGCTGATGTCTGACCTACAATTTAGACCAGGCTCAGAGCCCACCAAAAGTTTATGTATATAGCCATTTTTTCTATAAGAAAATTACTTCTGTCCTATAAAATGAAATGACATATCTCATAATTCCATAAAGAACATCATGATTTCCCTCCATCTCACTCTAGATGAGTGTGCAGACCACTGAGAAGCCTTCACTATTCCTTATAGCACAGATGCTGCTCTGAGTTCAGGGTTTAATAAGAAACCAACTCCTTGTCTTCCTGGAGCCTGTGTTTTATTGGTACATAGACAAAGAGACAGGTAAGTATCAGCTAATGATAAGTAGGACAAAGCAAATTTAATCAGATGTAACATCTGAGTTGTGTCTGGGTGGGTGAGGAGTGGTTCTTTGAAGAGGGAATCTTTAATATGAACACAAGTAAGCCGGGCAGTGGTGGCACACGCCTTTAATCCCAGCACTTGGGAGGCAGAGGCAGGTGGATTTCTGAGTTTGAGGCCAGCCTGGTCTACAGAGTGAGTTCCAGGACAGCCAGGGCTACACAGAGAAACCCTGTCTCGAAAAACATATATATGTAATATTGTGAATCCATCAGAGAGGAAGTTATAAAAGATCCCAAATATAGAGCAAACTGTACCAATGATTTTTATTTTTATTGTCATTGAATAAAAAAATAAAAAGGAAAGGAACATGGCTGCTGCTAGGTATGGTAGAGGAGAAAGTTTATTATATATGTGGGAGAGCATAGCTGGAGTCAGATAGCTGAGAGAGTCCAGAGTGGACATGACCAGACTGAGCTGGGCCATGTGGGGAAAGGAGAGGGGAGAGCAGGAGAACCAGGTGCAGCAGCCAGGAGGGGCAGGTACCTAGACCTTGATATGCTAATAGGCTAACAGACAGCTTGGAAGAGGCATATGACACTTCTAGCAAGTAGGAACTATCTTCTTTAAGTCTCTGAAGGAATGATGGATTTTGCTACATGCCTGACTTTGAGAAAAAGAATTTCTTGAAACCTTATAGATAGCGGGTCATTTAGCTAGCCCCAGGCTGATATTAACTGTTAATCTTCCTGCCTCAGATTGCCTAGAATTAATAGCTGGGGTTATGAGCTTACTCCACAAGGCCTCACAAAATGTGATATTTGATGTGATATCCCTCATTAGGTTTTCTGGGGGAGGAAATGCTAGTAGAACAGATACATTGCCTTCCCAACTGTTTGAACATTAAGAGGATAAGAGGAAATGTAGTTCAGTAAGTACGGTTTGTGATGCTATCAGGGGCATTAGTCTTGATGACTTTGGGGAAGAGAAGGAGGGCGGATTGGGCTAGAATTTCTAGGATCTGGAACTAGAGACTGAGTTTGGTTCCTAGCACACACATCAGGTAACTCTCCAGCTCCAGGACATCCAATACCCTCTTCTAATTTCACTGAGCACCCACACAAGTGTCACATACTTAAACATATACACACATACATACATATGCATACATACATACACACATACATACATCAATAATTTTTTTAAAAGGATTTTTTTTCCAAGACGAGATTGCTATAGAACCTCTTATAAGCATCACCTGTCAATACAAAAGCCTATGGCCAAAGAGCTGAGGCAGGAAATAGGTGGGGCACAGGCAGGAAGATAGAGAACTCTGGGAAATTGTCAGAGGTGGGAGATTCAAGCTGGAATAGTGAGACAGAGGTAAGCCAGAAGGTAGCTGAACTCAGGATTATTATATGTAAGAGAAAGAGCCTTTTATTGGACTAAACTGGGGAAATGTAGAGAGAAGTTCTCATAAGCATCACCTGTCAATAAAAAAGTTTATGGCCAATGAGCTGAGGCAGGAAATGGAAGGTGGAACATCCAGCAGGGGATAGAGAGAATTCTGGGAAATGGTCAAAAGCATAGGAGATTCAAGCTTAACTGCTGAGGAGCTGGACCTAAAGCCCAGATAGCTGAACTCAAGTTAGAATAAAGGGGAGATTCAGCCCAGGAACTCTGAGGACACAAGAAGACAAGGAGAGGAAAGCAGCCACATAGCAGAACCCAGGATAGAATAAGGATAATTTAAAAGCAAGTCAGAAGGTAGGCATGATGCTTTTATGCGCAGTGTAAAGTTTACCCTTGTGTTATTCAAATGCTAATTTCTCTGCCTTTACATTTGTTTCAATCCATGGCATTGTAATGCTTATAACAAGAATCTCCTGTCTCAAGTTCATGTAAATAGTTCTTACCATTTATTCTCTGCCTTGTCTTGTCGATAAAGGCTGATTACCAATGGTTGGGCAGAAGAGAGAATAGGGTAGGACATTCGCCAGCAGAGGAGAAGAGAGAGTGAGGTTAAGATAAGCTGGCAGGATGGAGGAATTAGAGCCATGAAGAAGGGATTGGAAGACCCAAATCAATAATAATATGCAAGTATTATGGGATGAGGCTGGGAGGTAGCCAGATTAGGACAGAAAGTAAAAGTAGATCATTTAATTGCTCAGCTATTGAGGTACATGCCTGACTTTGGGAAAAGGAATTTCTAGGGTGCCATTTAGCTAGTCCCAGGTTAATATTAACTATTAATAAATTGTTTTAAATAAATCATGGTTTCTCTGTGCAGTTATTGGGGACTAGCATAAAGTAAGAAAATACAGCTGACGGATTAATTCACTGATTACATTTATATTAAGAATAATTAATTTGGGGCTGGAGAGATGACTCAGTGGTTAAGAGCACTGACTGCTCTTCCAGAGGTCCTGAGTTCAATTCCCAGCAACCACATGGTGGCTAACAACCATCTGTAATGGTATCTGATGCCCTCTTCTGGTGTGTGTCTGAAGACAGCTACAGTGTACTCATATAAATAAAAGTAAATAAATCTACTGGGCAGTGGTAGCACATGCCTTTAATCCCAGCACATGGGAGGCAGAGGCAGGCAGATTTCTGAGTTCGAGGCTAGCCTGGTCTACAGAGTGAGTTCCAGGACAGCCAGGGCTGTACAGAGAAACCCTGTCTCGAAGAACTAAATAAATAAATAAATAAATAAATAAATAAATAAATCTTTTTTAAAAAGAAGAAGAATTCATTTATATCAGAGAACAAGCCAAAGCTTATGGCCTGGGCATTTATTGATAATTTCAGTCATCATTCCAGGAACAGGGGCTGGGAAGGAAACACTTGGATTTATATTTTACAGATTTGTTTGTGTAGCCCTGGCTGTCCTGGAACTACCTCTATAGATCAGTCTGGCCTTGAACCCAGAGACATCTGCCTGTCTCTATCTCCCAACTAAAGGCAGGCAACACTACTGCCCTTCGAAAATCTTTTTTAAAAATGATTTCTAGGGCTAGAAAAGAACTACAGGTTTTGGGAATTTCATTTGATACACTTAGATCTTTCTCAGGACTTCGGGCCCTCCCCTCCCCCAAGTCTCTTACACTAAGGACATTCACCCAGGGTGTTCTGGTAGATGACTCACAGATGTAGTCCCAGGACCCCTTTCTTCTTCAAGGAAAGACTTACCTTTTCCTCTGGAGCATGCTCTTCTTGCCATACACTCTGCTCTTTGGTCACACTTGCATGAGTCCTCAGTTGGAAACATGAGCCAAGCAGGCCAATCTGACTGCTTCATACCCTGACCCCAACACAGGACGGACCTGTCAAGGCAAGGCCTAACCGCAGGCTCAGCATTTATCACCAGGGTTTTTTTTTTCCTTTGGAATGCAGAAAGAAAAAACATTCTTCTAACAAGGCAAAGCTGTAAGCCCCAAGGCAGGGCAGTCCTGCCTTGCAGTGAAGCTACAAAGAATAAACTGAATAAGCAAAAAGCCTCTGAGGACAGGGAGGGTATCTCACATGCACGGAGATACTAGCCCTCCTGCTTCCAGATCTCCTCAGAGTCCTACTTAGCTCAACTGCAATTCCAACAAACTGCCAAATCCCTAACTTTGCCTAATTTAAGTGCATTTCTGTCCTGAGAAAAGTGTCCTCGTAGAACGTCTTTCTCCGCATTGACCCAAGTTCTAAACCTCCCTTCCCTTGCTAAATAAAATTCCTCTCTAAAGTCCTAGGAGAAACTAATCCAACTGGCTGCTTGAAGTAGTTCACACTGAGATACAGGCAATTCTTAGGTTTCTCTTTGCGAGCTAAACACTTGTGGAGACAGGGAGCAGATGCCTCCAGAATTCTGCTGTGAGCCTGAACTGTTCCAGACAAAAAGGTATGCAAAAAACAACAGCAAGGGAGCTGGAGAGATAGCTCAGTAGTTAACACATATTGGTCTTACTGAGGACCAAGGTTCAGCTTCCAGCACCTATACCAGGTAGTTTACAACTGCCTGTAACTCCAACTTCAGGGGACGCAGAGAATCCAATGTACTCTTCTGGCCTCTGAGGGCACTGTACTCACATGCACGGAGATATATAATTTTAAAAAGTTTTTTTAAATTGCCAAAATAAACTCACAAGGAAAAAAAAACCCAAGCTCTCTGGGGCCTTGGCTTTGCAATTGGTCCATTTATGACCAAGTGACTCAGCTCCTGGCTGAATAATAACGAGATGGGAGATGGGTTTACACATAGTAGTATTCATAAAAGGAAAAAGAGTCAGTGTCCGTGGATGCAGGTTGGGTGTGGTTTGAGTGTGTCTTCCAAGGCCTCATCTGTGGTGATGTTGAGATGGTATTTAATCTGTAAGAGGTGGAGCCTCCTTGTGATGGCACATATGATATGCTAGTAACCTAAGCACCCAGGAAGTGGCGGTAAAAGGAGTTCAAAGACCATCTGAACACATTTGGACACCTATCCCAAAGCAGGGAGTGGGTGCTGGAAAGAAGACTACATGGTTAAGAACACTTGCTGGTTTTGTAGAAGACTCAAGTTCAGTTACCAGTAACCATGCTGAGCATCTCACAGCCACCACAACTCTAGATCCAGGAGATCCAATGAAGTCTATTGGATTTCTCGGGTACTCACATTCACAAATGCATAGACCTACACATACACACTAATTAAAACCAGAAACATGGGCTTCATGGTGCACACCTTTAATCTCAGCACTCAAGAGGCAGAGGCAAGCAGATCTCTGTGTTTGAGGCCAGCCTGATCTTCAGAGACAGTTCCAGCATAGCCAGGACCACACAGAGAAATCTTGTCTCATAAAGACCCAGAAACAAACAACAAAAGCTTGCTAATAAACTATTTTAATAAACATATTAAAATGTATGGTTTGCATTACAGAATATGATTGGAAGAAGCTGTCTCTTCTCCTTTAGTAATATCTAGAGGAGACAAGATGACTGAGCTAGTAAATACTGAGTTAAATTCTCAGAACTCAGTAAACAGAGGGACTCCTGGAGGTTGTCTTCTGACTTCCACACACATGGGATGGCTTGTGTGCCCATATTCACACATAAATGCACACTATAATAAGTAGAAAAATGACTGAGATCAGAACGTAAGAACAGCGGGAACCATTGAGACTAGTGAGATACAGGTCGGTCTGATGTAGGAGCATTTTCTCCTGCTTTCCCTTTTCACATCCCACCCTCCCCCAACCCTTTGACCTTTAAGAGTATTACACACAACTTAATTTGGCTTTGTGGCTTTTGTTATTCATTTTGAGACAGGGTCTCATGCAAACCTTGAATTCACTATGTAGCCATAGTCTGAACTCCTGATCTTCCTGCGTCAACCTTCCAAGTGCTGGGATTACAGCACATAGCGCCATGCCCAGCTACGTGTCCATGATTACATTACTTAGAGGCTTCCTCTTATGTGTCAGCCTTCCCTAATGCCCTACAGCTCTTTGGTCTCCCTTCCCTCTGCTATGTTTTTAGATTTATGAGTAGCTTTTGCTTGCTTGTCTTATATTTGCACTATATGTGTGTCTGATGTCTGGGGAGGTAAGAGAAGGTCTTTGGATTCCCTGAAGCTACAGGTAGCTGTGAGCTACCACATGGTCCCTGCAATCAAACTGCATCCTCTGGAAGAGCAGCAGATGCTTTTAGCTGCAGACCCAATTCTCCAACCTCTCATTTGCTTTTGGCAAACTGACATACAACAGAATTGCAATAACTGTTTGTCTCCTCTCTTTTTCAGAAAGGGTCTTTATTGCCCAACTTGCCCTTAGAATGCCTTTGATGCCTTTGATGTAATCTTCCTCCCCCCAGCCTCCAGAATCATAAATGGGAGCCACTAAGCTCCACAACAATAACTAAAAATCAAAATCAGCTGGGCAGTGGTGGCACACGCCTTTAATCCCAGCACTTGGGAGGCAGAGGCAGACGGATTTCTGAGTTTGAGGCCAGCCTGGTCTACAGAGTGAGTTCCAGGACAGCCAGGGCTACACAGATAAACCCTGTCTCGAAAAACCAAAAAATAAAATAAAATAAAAATAAAAAAATTAAAAAAAATCAAACTCAATGAACGGTGTGAGCTGAGGTTATAGTTCAGGTGGCAGAGTGACTACCACTCAGGAGGCTGCAGACTCAGTCTCCAGCACTACATAAACCAAACGTGGTGACACATGGCTAGAGAAGCCCCGCACTCAGGGGGCAGAGATGGGAGTGCGGAGTACACAGGGATCAGAAGTTCAAAGTCACCCTTGGCTACCTGGTAAACTTGAGGCTAGCCTGGAATACATGAAACCAGTTTTTTTTTTTAAAGACATATTACCTCCACTAATGCCACCTACTACTCCATCCCCTGAATAATGTTACCATTTTCTCTCTTATATTGAGATTTTTTTGTGATGGCGTCCTCACTGGAATGAAGAAAGCCCTTTGAACATCAGGCATAGTACTTTGTTTGTAACCAGCATGAAAGTAATATTTGTGATCTAATTGATAAGAAATCAATACAGATATGATCATGCAGATACAGGAATATAAGCAGGCCTTCATTTCCACAGAACTGTCATCCCAGGGCTGACAGGATATTGAGGCTGAAGCTTGTTGAGGTATCTGAAGGGGTTTAGCAACCACAGGCCTTCCCCCCAGCTAATGGTAATTTTTACTTTCACTATAAGAAAAACTGATGCCTGGGAACCAGAGAGTGACTCCTGTTCAAACAGCATGCCAGTTGCAGAGTCAAGACCAAATCCACCCTCTTGGACCATGCTGGCCTGATCTTCTGTACAAGCCACAGGCTTGAAAAAGTGGGGGGTGATCCCCATATCAGTACTCAGATGAAATGAGGAGAGAGACTACCTGTCAATGACCCTTCACACTTTCAGACTGGGAGCTTCATGTTCAGACTGAGACTCCGTGTGTTGACCTATGAACACATCACAGCCTCGGGCACCTTAGGTAGGACACAATTATCTTCATCATGGGAGAGAAACTCTGGTAAATAAGCTATCTCATATTCACAGGGCAATTTGAAGGCACCAGACTAGTCATGAAGTCTACTTAATGATGCTGAACATGAAAGTCTGGGTTGTGTATTTCCAAGCAACAATCCAGGCTGGCTAAGTGATCTTTTTTTTTTTTTTTTTAATGTCTGGCCTGAACTCTCAAGTGTGTGAAGAATGGAGTTCCCAGTTTAAACCTATGGCTACAGTCAGCTACACCAGACTTTCTTCACCTGAGCATGTCAAGGCCAGATAGCTATGAGGGTGCATGCTGGGAATTATAGCAGGATCCTTGGCCTCTACCCACTAGATTCCCATAGCAACACTCTGAGCTCAACTGCTTGGAACAACTAAAAACCTCTCCAGAGCTGAGGAGATGGGTCTGTGGGTAAGAACATTAGCTGTGCAAGATGGAGACTGTTGGATCACAAAGTGGCCCCACCCCCAACGGCAGTGCTGATGGCAATGTTTGAGGATAACGGCTCGACCCACACCTGGGCTGGGTTTTGCTAGGAAATAGAAACGTGAAGTGTTTCTCAGAAGCCCTTAAAGACTGCAGAACTCTCCTGACTGCAGCTGTCAGCACACTTTCTGAAAAAGTTCCCATGCTAACCGTTACCTGGCAGTTCCAGTCTCCGCCATTTGTCTGTATAAAACCCAGGTTTATGCAGCTGTGCACTATCTGAGATAGCTTCAGAGATAGCTTTACTCTGAGGCAGCCCAGCAGGTTTTTGTTTGGTGCACCTCTGGCTGTCCTGAAACTCAGTTCTGTAGACCAGAGTGGTCAAAACTTGGATATCTTCCTGCCTTCACCTGCTGAGTGCTAAGATTAAAGGCATGTGCCACCACACCTGGCTGGCTGGGTGGTTGGCTACCAGCCTGGCTCTTGTTTCTATGAGACATTCTGTCTCCAGGAAGTTAAGTTGGAAAATGATGGAGCAAGGTTCCTGAAATCCTCTGCTGCTCAACATTTCTTGTTTAGTTTTAGGGATATATATACACATATATCTCACCCCACAATAGCATTTGCAAAGCTTTGGGATCCGAGACCAGGAGCTGGGATGAGAAGAACAGAAAGTGACAGCTTGTCTCTCCAATCAGCCCCTCCCCCACGCTATCAGCAGTGGCAATGGCAAGCCAAGAGACTGCTGGAGTGCCACCCACAGCTTTCCATACACAAGTATCCACCTCCTCCTAGAAGGGGAACTGTGCTGACCCCAGTGCAGCAGCGACAGTCATAGGTGCCCGTGGGAGCTGCACTGGTCTCTCCAGAGTAGAAGCTTCCATACCCTTCCTCCTTGTGCAGATCCAGCTCTGGAGTCATCTTCAGATGACGAAAATTCACTTGTTATTTAGGACAAGAAGCAACCTGTCATTGTACTGGAATGCTTACTGGCTGGTTCATTTTCCAACCACTTTCCTTTTCTCTTCCCACCTAAAACACCTACTGGATCTTCCAGGTCCTAGACACTACCCCACTGCACTCCCAAGCAGATCTCCATAGCCGCCTGTGACTTTCCATGGCAGCTCGCTTACTCCTTGGGGGCACAAAGTTCTTAGCGGGCTGCGAGGGCAGAACCACGTTTCACTCATGTGCCCGTAGCCTAACGACTAGGACTTTTCACTGGGGAGAAGGATAATTTCCTCTTTGCCTTTGCATTTTCAATTATTAAAATATTGTTATGACTTCGCCCAGTGGGAAGTATCCGGAGATAGAAAGGAATGAGCTGTCAAGCCATGAAAAGACACGGAGGAACTTTGTGTGATCACTCAGCGAAAGCAATGTAAGATGGCTGCACACTGTATGATCTTAATTAGATGATATTCTAGAAAGGCTGGAGAGATGACTCACAGTTAAGATTACTGCCGCTCTTCCAGAGGACTCAAGAGCAGTTCCCAACATCCACATCAGGTGGCTGTACATACAGCTCTAGGGGACTGGTACCCTCCTCTGGCGTCTTTGGGTAATGCACTTATGATGTACACATACAAATATAAACAAAAAGACAAAACTATAAAAAAAAAAAAAAAAAAAAACAGGAAAACATGAGTTGCTTCCAGGAGTTAAGGTTAGGAACAGAATAGAGAGAGAAAGAAAGCACAGGAGTTCTTTGAACTGAACTGGTAAAGCCAATCTATGTGCTGTTGCTATGGTGGGTATACTCCGTGTATCTGTAGAATTGTTGAACTTGAAAAGACTTAATGTATGCAAACTAAAATAGAATGTTTTGAGAGGTGGGAATATTACAAGAAGGAAAGCAGACCATGGCAGAAAAACCTAACATATTAAAGGTTTATAAAATGTTCTCACTAAAGAAGGTAGTTGGGAAGGCACCTTAAGTAGCTTTGGAAATGTGGAATACAAAGACAAAAAGCTTGTGCCCAAGAGAACTCCCATTAGTCGTTAGAGCTTGTCCTGGTTAGTTTTATGTCTGCTTGACACAGGCTAAAGTCATTTGAGAGGAGGGAGTGCCTCTCCATAAGGTAGGGCTGTAGGCAGGCCTATAGGCATTTTCTTATTAGTGACTGATAGGGGAGGGGCAGCTCACTGTGTGCTGTGTCATCCTTTAGCTGGTGAGCCTCAGTTCTATAAGAAAGCAGGCTGAACAAGCCATCAGCAGCAAGCACTCCCCCATGGCCTCTGCATTAGCTCCTGTGTCCATGTTCCCACTCAGTTTGAGTTCCTACCTTGGCTTCCCGCAATAGAAGTCACTTGAGATATATAGGCCATGTAAATCCTTTCCTTCCCAAATTGCTTTTGGTCCTAGGGCTACTGCCACTGTGATGAAACACCACGACAGAGCCACTTCATGTGTGGTGTGGGTCAGCAACTGTACTGCTGTGCACAAGGATGCTGAGACGGAATCACAGAGCGGATAGTCAGCGGACTGCAGGAGAATGCCTGGAATGAAATAGCTAAGCAAGAGAAATCGAGGACTGGGTACAGCTTGCCTATCATATGCAGTGTGCTCTGTGTGTGCTTCTCTACTGCTGTGATAAAGCACTGGCCAAAAGCAACCTGAGAGAAGAAAAGGTGTATTTTGCTTGCAGGTTCAGCCTTGAGGAAAACCACAGCAAGAACAGAGAACCCAGAAGCAAGAACAGAGAGCAGAGACCGTGGAGGATCACTTCTTACTGGCTTGCTTCCTCTGGTTTGCTCAGACACCTTTCTTATACAAGGTCTGTGTGCTGACCTGCCCAGGGATGGTACTGTCCACAGTTGGGGGTCAGGGCTTCTACATCAATCAACAATGAAAAGAATGTCCCACAGCCAGAGCTATGGCCACAGGTCAATCTGATGGAGGCAATTCCTCTGGTGAGATTCCCTTTAGGTTTGTGTCAAGTTGACAAAAACTATGATATCTTGTTACCAATCTTTAGCACCCATAACTGGACACAGTGGTGCATTCTTCAAATCCCAGCCCTTGGGGCTGAAAGCTTGAAATATTGGAAGTTCAAGGCCAGCCTGGGATACCTGAGACAGGTCTAAAAATAGACAAATAAACATAGATTTAAAAATAGCATATACCGGGCTGGAGAGATGGCTCAGTGGTTAAGAGCATTGACTGCACTTCCAGAGGTCCTGAGTTCAAATTCCAGCAACCACATGGTGGCTCACAACCATCTGTAATGAGATCTGATGCCCTCTTCTGGTGTGTCTGAAGACAGCTACAGTGTATTCATATATAATAAATAAATAAATCTTTAAAAAAAATAAAAATAGCATATACCAGTGAGATGGCTCAGTGCATAAAAGCACTCACCATACAAGCCTGGGAACCCAAGTTCAATTCCTTGAACCCACATAAGGTGAAAGAAGAGAGATGCTGTAAGGTTGTCTCCTTGTTCCACACATTTACTGTAGCACACCACCGCCCAAAATAATAAATTAAAAATTTAAAAACTAGGGTGGCTGAAGAAATGGCTCAGTGGTCGGGCTGGAGAGATGGCTCAGTGGTTAAGAGCACTGACTGCACTTCCAGAGGTCCTGAGTTCAAATCCCAGCAACCACATGGTGGCTCACAGCCATCTGTAATGAGATCTGATGCTCTCTTCTGGTGTGTCTGAAGACAGCTACAGTGTATTCATATATAATAAATAAATCTTTAAAAAAAAAAAAAGAAAAAAGAAATGGCTCAGTGGTTAAGAGCACTGGCTGCTCTTCCGGAGGTCCCAAGTTCAATTCCCAACAACCACATAGTGGCTCACAACCATCTGTAATGGGATCTGATGCCCTCTTCTGACATGCAGTTGTACATCCAGATAAAGCACTCAGATAAATTAATTAATCTTTTTTAAAAAATTTTAAAACTAGGTAGGCTGGGTGGTGGTAGCACATACCTTTAGTCCCAGCACTCCGGAGGTAGAGGTAGGCGGATCTCTGCGTTCTAGGTCAACCTGATCTACAGAGTGAGAAATTTGGTCTCAAAAAAACAAAAGAAAAAAGAAAAGAAAAAATGAAAAACTGAAAATAAGTATTTTAGATTTAGATAGGAGAGCGCCGGTGAGAGCTCCGGTGAGAGCGCCAGTGAGCGCGCTGGTGAGCTAAAAGCAGTCTGCTGTGCGTTGAAATGGGCAGATACTCAGCGGGTCAGGCAGCTCCCTCACAATCCCCAGAACCCACGCAAAGCCTGTCAAGATGGGTGATGGTATGGTAACAGAACTGTTGGGAACTCAAAGGCCAGCTTGATGAACAACAGACTCAAGGTGGGGCTGAAAAGTGACTCCCAATATCTGTTTCCTGATTTCCACATTAGCACTGTGCCCCTGCCGTGATACATTTAAAAAAAGCAAGCAAGCAGTGAGGTGCTAATAGACAGTATGGATATTCAGTGTTATGTCAAGGAAGCAGAGGTACCAACTGGAAGTGTGCCCATAATCAAAAATAGAATTTGAACAAGAAGTAAAAATAGGGCTGGAGAGATGGCTCAGCGGTTAAGAGCACTGACTGCCCTTCCAGTTCCTGAATTCAATTCCCAGCAACCACATGGTGGCTCACAACCATCTGTAATGGGATCTGATGCCTTCTTCTAGTGTGTCTGAAGACAGCTAGAGTGTACTCACATACATAAAATAAATAAATCTTTTTTAAAAAGTAAAAATAACTTTGGATTGCAGTCTACAAATCAATACTGGAATAAATAAATGTTAAATTAGCAAGAGTCAATTGTCCAGGTATTTTTTTTTTTGTTGCTGTTTTTTTTTTTCTTTTTGTTTGGTTGGTTTGGTTTTGTCACAGGGTTCCTCCATGTAGTCTTGGAACATACTCTGTAGACCAGGCTGGCCTCGAACTCAGAAATTCACCTGCCTCTGCTTCCCAAGTGCTGGGATTAAAAGCGTGCACCACCACTGCCCGGCGATAACTTTTTTTTTTTTATGGAAGCTTTAATTTATTCCCTCACCAAAGACAATCAAAGTGGGTGAAAGGTCAAGATTTTACTGTCTTCATAACAAAATCGGCTTAGACCTGGATCACTTGGCCCTTTCTCTTCTTGTCGACTCCCAGTTCAAAATGCTTGCACCTCTTACTAGCCAGCATCCTCTTAGATGTGCAGTTGGGCTCGACGCACTCCAGTCGCAGCACGATCTTCTTTGTAGTTTTAGCCTTTTTGCGGAAAATAGGCTTAGTCTGACCACCATAGCCACTCTGTTTCCTATCATAACGCCGCTTTCCCTGGGCATACAAAGAATCCTTGCCCTTCTTGTACTGGGTTACCTTGTGGGGTTGGTGCTTCCCTCATTTCTTGCAGAATGTCCGGCGGGTCTTAGGAACGTTCACCATGTTGGCAGGAGCGCTATCAGCTCAGAAAGAGCGATAACTGTGTTTTAAAGAAACCAAAATTCTCACTCCAGAGTGGACAGAAAGCTGAACTTAAGAGCACTGGCTGCTCTTCCAGAGGGCCTGGACTTGACTCCCAGCATCCACATGATAGGTCACAATCACTAGTAACTCCAGTTTCAAGGGATCTGACACTCTCTCCTGACCTTCATAGGCACTAGGCACAAACATGGTACACAAATATATATGCAAACAAAAACACTTGTGTCTGCACAGAACAAAATAAATCAATCTATGTTTTAGAGATTTATTTTGTTTTTGCTACAAAATAAACACAAGTTCAACACAAGACTCCTATATACAAGCACAAAGAATTCTCGAGAAGCTCGTAATCCTACCTCCAAATCACCTCCTCTCTAGCCCATATTGTAATTTATTTAAGATATTTTTTACTGAAAATAGATTTTGTTCATACAATATATTCTGATCATGGTTTCCCCTCCCCAACTCTGTCCAGATCCTCCCCACCTTCCCAAATGCACACCCTCCACTGCATCTCTTTAGAGAGCAGCTAGGTTCTCACTGTTGTCTAGGCTCTCCTAGAACTCACTAAGTAGCCCCAGACTGACAACGTCTCAGGGATTTTCCTCCTCAGCCTCTCAAGTGCTAAGATTATAAAGGTGAACCACCACCCCAGCCCTTATTGTAATCAGTTCTAATTAATTAGACAGACATTTAAATTTTAAATTTACTGTGTTTACTATGTGATAAATACTGTTATAAGTGACCCACCCAGATTAACTCAGTCAATTGTCTTATTCCTTTTTCCCCCAGTACTGGGCATGACATCAGGGCCTAGTGAGTCACGCCCCTAGCCAGGCTGTTGCCTTTTTGTGGACAGAGATCTGAGACCTGAGCTGGTCACACAACACTTGCTTGCACAGGTTCAAACAGCCACTAAGTATTTGTATTGAGGGAATCTGACCACTAGACTGCACAACTTCTCTTACTCAAAGGAAACTTTGAAAAGTGGTTTTAAGGGAAAATGTCCTCTGTTGGGCATCAAAACCACACTAGATGATAAAATTATCACTAGCCACTAGAGGGCAGCAAACCCTTGCAAAGGTTGCCTTACAAATTTAAAAAAGTCAATTTTTTAAAATTTATTTTTTACTCATTAATTGTTTTTTTTGTTTTGTTTTTGATACAGGGTTTCATGCAGCCTGACTTCCATCTTTGTACGTAGCCAATGCTGGCATTATGCATCTGAACCGTTATGCCTGGTTCTTGGTTTTTTTTTTTTTTAAAAAACTTTCTTGTTCTTATTTATTTATTTATTTATTTTATTAGTACACTGTCGCTGCCTTCGGACACACCAGAAGAGGGGATCCAATCTCATTACGGATGGTTGTGAGCCACCATGTGGTTGCTGGGATTTGAACTCAGGACCTCTGGAAGAGCAGTCAGTGCTCTTAACCGCTGAGCCATCTCTCCAGCCCCGTTATGCCTGGTTTTAAGCTCGCTCTTTCTCTCTCTTTTTTTTTTCTTTCTTTTGAGAGGTGGGTGGGAGGAGTAGGGTGCCATATTTTATGAGACAGGGTCCAGGCTGGCCTCAAACTAGTTTCTGTAGGCCAAGCTGGCCCTCAAATTACCAGAATTCTCCTACCTTCATCTCCTAAGTGCTAAGATTACATGCATGGGCCACTATACATGGCTTGAAATTCTTTTCTTAGGGGTAAATCTAGAATCCTGGAACCAGAAAGATGATTTACCCATTAAAGGCACTTTTTGGGACAGGGGTGGGGGTGGGGGTGGGTTTCAAGACAAGGTTTCTCTGTATAGCCCGGGCTGTCCTGGAACTCACTCTGTAGACCAGGCTGGCCTCGAACTCAGAAATCCGCCTGTCTCTGCCTCCCAAGTGCTGGGATTAAAGGTGTGTGCCACCACTGCCTAAAGGCACCACTGCGCAGCCTAAAGGCACTTTCTGGTAAGCCTAATGACTTGAATTTAATCCCCAAGACCCACACAGCAGGAGAGACTGATTCCTGCAAATTCTCTGAGTTGTTTCAGTGTGTGTGTATACACAGACACATATACACATAAATAAAGGCAATTTTAAAAGAATTCTGGGGCTGGTGAGGTCGCCAAGTGGTTAAGAGCACTTGTTTTTGCAGAGGACAGGGTTTGAATCCCTGTACTCACATGGTGGCTTACAATTCATAACTCCAGTTCCAGGGGATTTGATGCTTTCTCCTGACCTCCTTGGCACTAGACATACACATGATTCACAGATACATATGTGAGCAAAACACTCGTGCATGTAAAATAAAATAAATAAATCTAAGTAAATTTGAAAGAAAAATTTGATAAGCTCTTTGAGATGATTTAACCTTGTAACTTCAGCATTCAGGAGGTGGAGGCCAGAGAGGTAGAAATCCAAGTTAGTCCTCAGCTACAGTTTTGAGTTTGAGGAGGGCCAACATATACAACACCTGATTTCAACAAATACAAAATCCCAGGTTTACTGAATAGAGAGGTCTTTGAAAGAACTCTTGACAGGTATAACACAGGGCTACCATCTTCCACTGCTGCTGACAGAGTATTTAATCTTTTTTGTCATAGAAAGATTCTGAGGACACTGGGGTAGTTTGTAATTACATAGTCATTTGTTGTTGTTAATTAACCTGGATACTATATACATGGTAAGTCCCACTCTGGTGCTCCAAACTCAACACAAGTGTGTTAGGGGACCAATTGTTAACCTATGCTTTTACTTCTCTCCAATGTTAATTCAAAGCAAGCCCTCACTATGCCATCTGGGAGGGGTTTGTGAGATGCAAACTGAGTGCTCTGAGAGCAATTAAGTATTTAAATTAGAGCCAGGTGTAAATTAACAACTGGAGGTGTTGTCATTTCCAAGCTACAAACCACCTGCTCAGCAGGATCTGCATACAAACGGAGGAAAATAAATTGAGTGCCTGAGAGTCTGAAGCTGAATTTGGTAATTTAGAGCATAAATTCAGATTACACCTACAGCTGGGACACCTTTAAGGGGAGGAGTTCAAAGCCGGCCTGATCTACACCAGGCTTTGTCTCAAAAGGACAACAAAACCCAAAGATTGTAATGAAAACCTAGAAGCTTATATTTAAATACATGGTATCTATGTAACTTGTTTCCTTTTTTGTTTTGTTTTTAGTCATGTTCTCTATGTCACTCTGGGTGGCCTAAAGCTCAGAGATAGATTTGTTTCTGTCTCTAGAGTGCTGAGATTAAAGGCATTCACCACCATGCCTGACAAAAGCAATGTTTTTGTTGTTCTCAGTTAACCAATGTTTCTGGACTTCCCCTTAGAGATGGTCATAAAGGGAAAGAAAGGGCGTTCTCAGACACTGACTGGTTTTGTAGCTAACTATGATTGACCAACTTCTCAACTCAGTATGCATTTTGCTTTAAGATTTTGTTTTTATCTAGACATGTCTTTAATACCAGCACTTGGTAGGCAGAGGCAGCAGATCTCTGTGGGCTCAAGGCCAGCCTGGTCTAGATACAGAGTTTCAGGACAGCCAGGGCTATGTAGTAATACCCTGTCTCAATTAAAGAAAAAAATTGTTTTTATTCATTTTAATTTGTAAAGTCAATATTATTTTCTGATTTTATTTACTTTTTATTTGACTTATGAGGATGGGTGTTTTGCCTGCATGTACGTACATCTGTGCACAACGAGCATGCAGTAGCCTCAGAGGTCAGAAGAGGACGCCAGACCCCCTAGTACTGGAGTCACAGACGGTTGTGAGCCACACATGGGTGCCAGGAATTGACCCTGGGTCCTCTGGAAGACTATCAAGTTCTCTTAATTGATAACCCATTTATCTAGACTTCTCAGTGTGATCTCTTCTCTCCTCTTCCCTTCCCTTCCCTCCCACTCTTTCTCGATAACCAATGTGTCCCAGATACCTGTCTCCAATCCCAAGATCTGGGGTGACAGGCAGGATAATTCTCTGCTTTTACACGGCTCCTGAACTCTGAGCCGTCTCTCCAGCCCTCTAAGTATTTGTTTGAGATCTTCTGTAACAAGTACTTGTAATTGTTGGAAAGGAAAAGATCAAAAAATTTGGATTAATTCTCATTCTAATTTACATGTGTTATTCCTTTTTCATATTAAAATCATAACTCTCCTTCGCTGAAATCCTATGAGATCTATGAATTTAGAAAAGGGTATTCTGAGGAGTTTGAAGAAGTCTGGATGTCAGATTCCCTAGAACTGGACTTCTATAGTCAAACAAGAAAGAAACAGCAATAATATCAAGGGGTCAGTGCTGTGGTAGAGTTATTTAACTTTAACCTAACAAGAGCTCTGATATTTGGAAACATAATGTCAGACGTTCTGGACAATCTCTGTCCAATTATCCCATCCAATTTAATTCTGCCACCAGTCCCGAGAGTCAGGTACACACCTGCCCTGTGCAAATGCGCAAGCCGAGTTTTAGGAGTGGCTTTGCCTTTCTGTCACTCTCTCTGGGGCATTAACATGCTTGCCCTTCTAAATTTTAATTTCCTGTTTGTCTGCGCCTTCAACTAAAATTGCACTAGGATTATAACACAGAGGGAGGTTATAGCTTTATCACTACCAGAGCAAACAGGTCCTTTCATGTAACTCATGGCCAGTGAAAGCTACTTGATTAAGTAAAATGTATCAGAATTCAGATGGGACATGATACTTCCCACTGTGGGAGCACATTTGCAGGCCTTACTGTGAAAAGAATTCTACACACACTGTTAATGGTCTCTTAGATCTATTTATTTTAGTGTGTGTGTGTGTGTGTGTGTGTGTGTGTAGTGTGCAGTGGTCAATGGATAACTTGTTAGAAGTTGGTTTTCCTTTCAACCATGAGGGCTGGTCCTAGGACTCAAACTCAGATCCTTAGGCTTGGTGGTAGGTACACTTACCAATAAGTCATCTCAGCTGCCCATTGTTAATGTTTTGACGGATGAGCCCATACACTCTGTTGACATACACTCTGTTGATGGTTGACTTGTTTGGAGTTAATTTCCCAGGGTAGGTGTCTCTGGAGAGAGCTCAAGCAGCTGCCTACATCGGCAGTGCTTTGAGAAGCATGGAGGGTTTAAGCAGATAAGGCGGTAGCAGCAACACCAGGGGCAAAGCTGCCTACCTGACCCTGCTGTTTAGAGATGGGACTTAGGCGTGGCCTTAGTGTGATTATCCACTGCATGCCTAGATTGCTAGCCCTCTCAATAAAACTTAACTTAAACATTAATTTCTCAGGGCTGGAGGACGACTCAACCAGTGAAGACATTTGCTCTGCAGCCTGATGGTATGAGTTTGACTTCTGGGATCTACTTGGTGGAGGCAGAGGACCAGTTGATGAAGGCTGATGTACACACACACATACACACACAGGAGAGAGAGAGAGAGAGAGAGAGAGAGAGAGAGAGAGAGAGAGAGTGTTGGTGAGTGTTTCTTTTGTGAAGAAAACTGTTTTGTTTGTTTGAAGGAACACATCAAGCCATAATACAAATGTTTTAAAAACAGCTTTTTATGTTTCATGTCTCTACTCCATTTGCTTGTGAAAGTTTGAGTTCCAGTATTTCTGTCCTACAAGGACCTTGTCTGTTCTACACAGTAAATACACAGTAAATTCTACACGGTAAGTTGACACTATGTGGCGCCCAGACAAGAGAAAGTCTGGATAAGGCTCACAGGCGAAGGTGGTTCGGGGCTGGATCTTGATGACTGTGTTGTAATTTGTCAGTTCGAGAAAGGATTGAAGGGACAATGAGAAACAGCTGACCACACTGAGTGAGAGAGGAGGGTATGTTTGATTTATCAGGATGTGTGTGTAGTTCCACTGTAAAGCATAGGTTTAAAGGAATTAGTGATAATATATCCCAGAAGCTAGGGTACACAAGAATGTAAGAACTTTGTCAGTATTTGAAGTTAAGCTGTTTGGGTGATGGAGATCTGTTGACAGCTTTTAAGCAGAGATTCCCCCACTTTGATAGAAAGCTCTGGAATTGGAATATGTCAGTTCAATATCCATTTTTCTTTCTTTTTTTTTTCTTTTTTTTTTTTTGGTTTTTCGAGACAGGGTTTCTCTTTATAGCCCTGGCTGTCCTGGAACTCACTCTGTAGACCAGGCTGGCCTTGAACTCAGAAATCCGCCTGCCTCTGCCTTCCAAGTGCTGGGATTAAAGGCGTGTGCCACCACCACCCGGCTAATATCTATTTTTCAAATTTTTATTTGTTTTTGTTTTCAAGGCAGGGTTTCTCTGTGTAGCCCTGGCTGTCCTGGAACTCACTCTGTAGACCAGGCTAGCCTCGAACTCACAAACTCAGAAATCCACCTGCCTCTGCCTCCCAAGTGCTGGGATTAAAGGCGTACGCCACCACCGCCCAGCTAAATTTTTATTTCTTAAGATAGGGTCTCATTATGTAGTTCTAACTGGTCTAGAATTGTATATATAGACCAGGCTGATTTTGAACTCACTGAGACCTACCTGTCTCTGCCTCCCAGAGCTGGAATTAAAGGCTTGCCCCACAAAGCCTGACTTTAAGTCCTAATTTTGCCATTGCTATGTGATTGTGTGATCTTAGGGATTCTTGTGTCCTTAGTTGTTGGGAGCCGACTCCTAGCAGAAAGCAGCTATCATTTTTGCAGCCATCTCAAGCCATATACCCTGACAAGAGACTTGTTTTCAACAGCCCGCAACAGCTGAGCACACTCTGCTAAACATCTTTGTTTAGTGCCCCCAGCTGCAAGGCACACGTGGTATCCATGGCTACAAGGCAAGTGGCAAAGTGCCTTCAGCTGTGTCCCCCCTGCTTGTCCACGAGGGCAAGGCACGTGGTAAAGCATATAAACACCCAGGATTTCCTTTCAATAAAAGAAAGAGAGACTTGACCAGACTCTGTCTTGTCTCCATTCTTCGAGTCTCTTGCCCCTCCATCCCCACTCTCTCTTGCAAGACCTTGACCCGAGGATTGGAGCAGCAGCTCTGGTCGGGACACTTAGTTTTCTAAATGAAAATGATATATATTGTGATGCCAAAAATACAACACGGGCAGAAGGTAAAAATACAAAAAACAAAACACCCACAGTTCTTATCTTTAAAAAAATGAGATAATTTATACTGGGCATAATGGCAATGCCTTTAGTCCTAGCATTTTGGAGGCAGAGACAGGTGAATCTCTATGAGTTCAAAGCTATTCTGGTCACATAGTTTCTGTCTGAAACTCTGAGAAGGAGAGAAGAGAGAGGGAGAGTTAGAGTAAAAGGCAGATAGAGGCAGAAGAGAAACAGAATTATTTGTTCTGAAGCCAAAAATGAGTGGCCATGACCCAGGAACACGTTTAGATTGCTACAAACATCATGTCCTGACGTAGTAAGAGTTTCATGAAGTCCTTTATTTTGGTTTTGGATTTCTGAGACAGGGTTTCTCCATGTAGGCTTGGCTGTCCTGGAACTCGCTTTGTAGACCAGACTGGCCTTGAATTTATAGAGATCCACCTTCCCCTGCCTCCTGAATGGTAGGACTAAAGGCATGTGCCACTACCTCCCAGCAATTCATGAAAATTTTTACACTAACAGACCAAAGCAAATCATAAATCAAGGTACTTTTCAGATATGCTGGTGGAAGTATTAGGTGAGCAGGTTGCAGCAGAGAGGAAAGTCTCTGCTGGAGCCTCAGATGTTACCTGATGACCTTCTTAGGGCTGGTGGAAGCTAGGGTCTATTTGTACATTCCAGAATGTTAGGGAAAAGAATGAGATAGGCAATAAGTGGCTCTTGAAGAGGCTAAGATAGCAGAAGATTATTTGTCTCTGGATTTGTGACATTCCAACTCTGCATAGCCATCCTTTCTAATCAGTCAGTCAGCCCTGTAGAATGTTTAAGATCCTTGTGGTTTTCCCTGAAATCTTCATTTCACTCATCCTATATCAATCACCTCAGAGAATCTTTAAGTAGCTGGAAGTTTGAAGTATAGAGCTAACCATTAACGCTAGTTTTTATACGTGAGCATCTGTATCAGTCTGCTGGGGCTTTGCATTACCCACGCCGCTGCTCAGTGGCTTACTCAACAGACGTTTATTTTCTCAAAGTCGCTAGTCTAGAAGGCTGAGGCTGAGGTGCTCCCAGCATGCTCCCATCCTCATGAGTGCTCCTTCTCCATCAGTCCTCATGAGTGCTCCTTCTCCATCAGCCTGAAAATGGCCTCTCCTCTCTGTCCGAGTTTTAATCCTGTGCTTAGACACCAGGGCCAGCGAGATGGTAAGGGCACTTAGTCATTAAGCCTGATGATGATAGGCAAGAACCAATTCCCAAAAGTTGTTCTCTGACTCTCCCACACGCAAATAAATATAATTTAGGAAAAGACAGCTTACATTAAATTAGAGCCTACCCATATGACTTTATTTTACTGTAAGCCTTTTGAAGCCTAACCTCCAAATATAGGGGTTCTGAGAAAGTAGGGCGAAGAATTCAACATAATGTATTTTGAGGTATACACAGCTTATAATAGCATATGACGACAACATAAAACAGCTGTCATCTCAAAGACAGTATAAGAGTTTATTCTTCAGCCAAGTGTGAGTGACCATGGCCAAGAGACAAGGATTCAGGTTGTCCCAAATAACGTGTTTCAAAATGGTAACGGCTTAAGTTTTTATAGTTACATAACAAAACAAAGTCATAGATCAATGCATTTTTTTCAATCCACTGTATGACTTATTAGGTGGAAAGAGTAAAGCACAATGTGGACAGGAACTTTATTATAGGCCGGAGATGCTATCTGTATCTGGCAGTCTTAGCTTTGGGGTTGGTGGAAGCTGGGATCTGTTATGTTTAAAACATTCCAGAAGATTTTGCATGGTAGTCACAAGGATGTTAGGTTGGACAGAGACAGCAATGGATGAGATATCCTAAGGCATTGTGGCTTTGGGTATCCAGGGTTTCTGTTGGCCTTAGAAGAAGCTTTAAGGTCAGTGATGGTCAGGATTCCATCGATGATGTCACCTTTAGGTGCCAAGGACCCTCGTGTGTCTGTTGCCATGGGAACCGCAACACACTCCCTGCGTGTGTGTGTGTGTGTGTGTGTGTGTGTGCGCGCGCGTGCGCGTGTGTGTGTTTGTGTGTACATCACGGCTTGAATAAAAGGCAGAAACTCTGACTCCTCGCCCCTTCTTCTTCCTCTTCTCTTCATCGCCTCCCCCCAATAAATCTCTCCTCATGGGACGGTGTTGGTCTGGCGTGATCTGTACAGATACAAGCCACCTTCAAACACCACAGTTTCAACTCTCCACAATCATAAAGTTCTAAACAATCAACTGGTTTTATAAAATATTTAATATAGGCATACTTTTTTCCCCTGAGAGTTTTAGTTTACAAGAAAAAATCCAACATGTAGAAACTCTGCAATATCTGGTATGTCGATGCCAACTGAAAAATGAAAACTTCACATTACTTTCTGACCATTCTGTCCAAACAGGAACAAGGTCACAGGTTTACTCTCCAACTTCTACCCTTAAGTACTAAATTCCCTGGTCAGAGCCTGAGTTGGATGAGTTTCAGGTTTAAGGCCAGGAGATGCAAGCCTGTGTCTGAAATGAATGTCTATCTTTGTAAGATTAGACCACTGACCCTTGCAGGACAGAGAAATCCTCTATCTGACCTCTATAAAGAAATGTCCTTATGAGACCCCAGTGTTGGTCTAGATAGTGGCAATTTAGACTGGCCCTGGGAATAGGGAGTTGGTGTCTTGGTCCATCTCTGCCATCAGAACCAGTCTATGTCTGTATCGATCAGGTCTGTATACATATTGGCTAAGGCAGGCTAATATCAACTAGTTGAGAAATTTTGTCAACCATTTTCAGCACTTTTATGATAGGTACTTTAGTAGCTATTAACACAGGACAAGAAAATCCTCACACTCGGTGCCTCCTCTCCATACCCTTCCCTACGCTCCTGCTCGTGTGTCTCTAACCTCCCAGTCATTGCTCTTCAAGTTCCTGGACAGACGTTCAGACCATTAGCCATTTCCAAGATTCCGTGTAGATTCTCACCTCCTTTCCTGTTCCTTCTCTAGAGCAAAGTTACTTACCTGATTGGTAATTAATAATTGATAATTAATAAATAAAATCATCATGTTTACATAGAGGGTGCATGTCCTGAGCTGGCCACCCAACCCTGTGAATCTTAAAGTTTACCCATTAACCCAGGATTACCCAGGCCTGCCTAAGAGCATCTGTATCAGTCTGTACAGCTGCATGCTAAACTGCATCCTCCAACCAACCTCTGCCATAATTAAGGTGAGAGCTGGCTTTCTTCCTACCATATTCTTACATTTTTCTCCTGCACTAGTTCCAAGCTCTGAAAATGCTATTGTTATACAACTTGCAACCCTAACAAAAAGGGTAAAACATAGGCTTGCAAACGCAAATGGAAGCAAATGGAACATCGTAGCTAATTTTAGGCCAGTCTGGGTTATATTATGTAAGGCACTGTTCAAAACAGAACAAACAAAACAAAACAGGGGCTACAGGGTGACTCAGCACTAAAAAATACCTACTGTTGTTGCAGAGGAACTGGGTTTGACTTCCAGCACCCACATGGCAGCTCACAATCATCTGTAACTTCAGTCCCAGGGGATCTGATGCTCCTGTTTGGTTTCCATGGGCACCAGGTGCACATGTAGTACACAAACATACATGTGGAGAAAATACTCATACATAGGAGTTAAAGAGACTTTTCAGTGGCTCAGTAGTTAAAAATCATTGGCTGCTCTTCCAGAGGACCCAGGTTCAATTCCCAGCACCCACAAGAGGGCTCACAACTGTCTTTAAATCCAGTTCCAGTGGAATTTGATGTCCTCAGGCACTCCAGAAGCGTGGTACACAGATGCGCAGACACATGTGCAGGCAGAATACCCATACATATAAAATAAAACTAAAGGGAAAAAATAAATTTAAAAGAATATGAATACACATATGATAAAATAATTTAAAATATGGTGCTGTTGCTCTAGCTTATCTGGGAGTGTTTGCCTAGCTAATGAGTGTGAAACCCTAGCCCACCTGAAACCAGGAATGCTGGCACATGCCTGTATTTCCATAACTTAGGAGGTAGAGACAGGAAGCTATGGGCTATTGTAAGTAGTTCCAGATAGTCTTGACTACTGTAAGATTCTGTAAAAAAGGAAAAGGAGGGGGAGGAGGAGGAGGGGAAGGAGGATAAAATACATTTAGCTTTTAATCCCAGCACTTGAAAAGCAGAAGCAGATAGAGTTCAAGGCCAGCCTGGTCTACAGAGTGAGCTCCCCTGATCTACAGAGTGAGCTCAAGGATAACCCGCGAAGAATCCTGTCTCGGGGAAAAAAAAAAAAATTGATGTTCACTCTTAATTTCATAGTACCAACTGTTGTCCAGCACCTGGCTTTCTGGTGGCTACACCTGGGGCATCATCAAACTGAAGAGAAAAAAAAGATGGGGGTGGGAGTGTGTGAAGTAAAAGTATCCAATTTCAGCAGAGAGTTGACGCTTGTGTTTTAACCACAAGGTGTCAAGTTTGATCAAAGAAAGGACTTACTATGAAAAAGAGAAGCCACAGATCTTGGCTGGGAAAGGGGGAGGGTGGGAGGCTGGAGATGGAGACAGGAGTTGGAAAGTGACCCAGAGCACCTTGTCTAGGTGGGATAACTGGGAGTCAGGTGTCTTTATTCACCCAGGGCACTACCAACATTCCGTTCAAGTGGCTGGAATTCTCTCATAAAAGATGAGAGAACATGATAAAGCGTTTCAAAGACTGCATTTTGGAGCCAGGAAACCTCAGTGCTCAGACTACCGTATTTACCGCTGTTGAATCATGAACCATAAACTTCAGTTTATCCACAAACTGATGGCAATAAGGATTTGTTTCTCATAGAAAGATAAAGGCGTGACTGTGTGATGCTGACAGACTGTAGAACTCTTAGCACAGTGATTGGTAACAGTGAGCCCGGAAGATCAGCCAGGGAGCAAGAAAAAAGGCTCAGCTGGTAAAGGCAGGGGTGGTCACCAAGACTGCTGACCTGAGTTACTGACCCAGTGGTGGAATGAGAGACCCAACTCCCTAGAGCTGTCTACACGGGCACTGTGGCGTGTGTGAGCCGCTCCCCGAATTGACTACACTAATAAATGTTAAAGATGCTAGCCAATATTATTAGTCTTGGTCAGGAGCTTTCTAATCCTGCTCTGGGACGTCCCAGAAACATGTAAACACCTTTATTCACATTCTACATTTTTCTAATCCTGCTCTGGGAAGTCCCAGAAACATGCAAACACCTTTATTCACATTCTACATTTTTCTAATCCTGCTCTGGGACGTCCCAGAAACATG
>NW_021605170.1:856137-857086 GCF_004785775.1 Grammomys surdaster | reverse complement strand
AGTCCCAGAAACATGCAAACACCTTTATTCACATTCTACATTTTTCTTTTCTTTTTTTTTTTAACCAGAGCCATATCCATTTTTTTCCTGTCACTTTCTTTCTTCTCAAAACTTTTATTTACTTAATTGTGTGTGTATGTGTGTGAGGGGGGGAACTTTTTCTTATGTATGTTTTCTTTCCTTCCCTTCCTTCCTTCTTTCCTTCCTTCTTTTTCAATACAAGGTCTCATGTACCCTAGACTGACCTGGATCTCACAATGTAGCTGAGAATGACCTTGTAAGTCTGATTTTCCTGCTTCTGGCTCCCACGTGCTAAGGTTACAGGAGTATGCTCAGCTTAATTCTTATTCATAAAGAATCTATTCATAAGGTGCCTTTCACCTTGTTGAAGCCAAGTACTCCATCTTAGAAATTAACATTTCGCTGGGGCTAATGAGATAGCTCAGAGAGTGAAGGTGCTTCAACAACCCTGGCAACTGGTGTTTGATTTTTGAGACCCAAACGGTAAAAAAAAAAAAAAAAAAGAACCTGTTCTTACCAACCTCCACACATACACATATACCCACAAATAATTACATACATGTAATTTTTAAAATATTAAAAAGAATCATAGTTAGGGTTGAATTAATAATCTTTGTGGGAAAGCGGTTCTGAGAATTCATACAAATCAAATAAAGGAAATGGCAAAATAGGTATAGGAAAACATACAACAGGACCCCTAGGAAGTTTATTTGAGAGATACATTTAAAATATTTATTTCAGCCAGGCAGTGGTGGCGCACGCCTTTAATCCCAGCACTTGGGAGGCAGAGGCAGGTGGATTTCTGAGTTCAAGGCCAGCCTGGTCTACAGAGTGAGTTCCAGGACAGCCAGGGCTACACAGAGAAACCCTGTCTAGAAAAAAAAAGAAAAGAAAAGAAAAGAAAAGAAAAGAAAAGAAAAGAAAAGAA
>NW_021605170.1:822278-856127 GCF_004785775.1 Grammomys surdaster | reverse complement strand
AAGAAAAGAAAAGAAAAGAAAAGAAAAGAAAAGAAAAGAAAAGAAAAATTATTCCCACAGAACTAGTGCTATAGGTGGCTTCGAAAAGCCTGGAGTGGGTGATCCTGGATCACAGGGCTACCACAGGTAAGATAGTAACTGAGCTCAGGTCCCAGGTTCTCCTAATTGTCAGCCATCTTTGCAGCTATCTGGTGATCTTCCCTTAGAAACCCCCATTCTCATCATTTCTTTTCATGTTTGCTGTGCTCCTGAGGGGCTGGAAAGTAGAAATGACAGCATATCGCATCTCTTCTGGTTTACCTGATGCAGATACCATCAAAGGCAGCTCAGCAGAACCACAGCTGCAAACTGCTCAGTCAATCACAATCCCTCTTGGCAATTAGGAGAACAGTCTGTTGAAATTTGTTTGCTTGCTTGCTTGCTTGCTTGCTTGCTGTTTAAGAACATGTCTCATTTCCGAATGCTGGAGTTACAGGAATGTATCACCAAACTCAATTACTTCACATCTTTTTTCTTATATTTAATATATGGATATGTAAGTGCACCTATGTGTGGATCTTTGCACATTTGACCAAGAAACCCAGAAAAGGCCATTGGGTCCCTTGCAACTGGAGTTGCAGGTGGTTGTGATGCCCCCGATCCCTACATGGGTACTGGGAACCAAATTTAAGTCCTCTGCAAGAGCAGTAACTGCTCTTAACCACTAAGCCATCTCTCTTGTTCCCTTTAAACCTTTATATGTGTTTACTTATTTATTGGCTTTTTCGGGATAGGGTTTCATTGTGTAGCCCTTGCTGACCTCCAACCCACAAAGATCTGCCTGCCTTTGCCTCCAAAGCACTGGCATTAAAGTTTGAACAACTCGGATCTCAGGAGCAAGGGTTTGAGGCCTGTGTTCCCCTCCATCACTTTTTATCTTCTTGTTTCTCTCTCTTTATTGAGACCAGTTTGATTCTACTTTACCTTTATCACAAGAGTATGATTCCGCCAGAACTTGGGAGGCAGAGGCAGGCAGATTTCTGAGTTTGAGGCCAGACTGTTCTATAGAGTGAGTTCCAGGACAGCCCGGGCTATACAGAGAAACCCTGTCTCGAAAAACAAAATTTAAAAAAAAAGCAAAAAGCAAAACAAAACAAATAAACAAACAAATAAAAAACCCAAGAGTAAGATTTCCTTAAGCCTTAAGCACACCAACACAGAAACATGTCCATTAAGCACGGCAACACAACCGCCTGTCTTTCTACTTCGCTCTATCTGCTTTCACTATGGGAACTTCTTTGTCTCCTCTATCTCATGTGCATACACAGCAGTTAAGAACTTTTCTTAAACCGGGCGATTGCTGATGCATGCCTTTAGAGGAAAGTCCATCTCTGAGTTTGAAGTCAGAGCAAGTTCCTGGACAGCCAGGGCCACACAGAGAAACCCTGTCTGGGGTGAGATAGGGTGGAAGGGCACTTTACTAAAAGCAGTTAGAACTAAGACATCATTAAAACAAGCTTGTGAGCATTCATCTTTGAGCACACCATGAATACAGAATTCCTGTGGGCCTCTGTGTCACCTGTCCTAGCTTCAGCAAACAAATAGGCAGCTTGCCACTTGCTCCTGCAGCAGCAGCCAGGCCTCAACCAGTTCCTCCCAGGAGGCTGCCTGTCAGACTATGCATAGCTAAAAACTCTGGTTTTACATTAAAACCATGCTGGTCTTATGTAACTTTAGACAACCAAGGATGTGTGCTTGCTGCTACAAAATAAAGTGCTTTAAAAAGGTTGAATTACCATATTCTCCTAAATAAGACAATTTTGAAACTAAGATTCAATTACCAACCAGCCCTGAAACAGTTAATAAACAAATCAAAGAAATATTCCAACAGGCTCATAGATTCTGCCACAGGACTTGAAGTAGGTATGTAAGTAATAAATAAATTTCCTGATCTTGACATACTCCAGGTCCTCCACTAACAGCCAAAAGCATACTAAAACCTTTATAGACTTTGTTAATCCTCTTCAAGCTATGAAAAGACAGCTGGTAAACAGATTGATGCCACCTTCTTTCTTTCCTTGACTTATGGAAACACAAATACTCATTAGGTTTCTAAATGCTTCAAATGTAAAAAGTCAGGCTTTGCCTTTTCACAGAGCTAACAGGCTTCCCGCTGCAATAAGATAAATTCACAGGTAGATTTCAGTGGAAAAGCAAACTTAAAACTTCCATGCTGTAGTTACCAGCTTAAACATGCTTTTTACCATTCCTTTATTCACTAATGATGATTAAGAAAAGACCTATTAGCCGGGCAGTGGTGGCTCATGCCTTTAATCCCAGCACTTGGGAGGCAGAGGCAGGTGGATTTCTGAGTTCGAGGCCAGCCTGGTCTACAGAGTGAGTTCCAGGACAGCCAGGACTATACAGAGAAACCCTGTCTCGAAAAAAAACAAAAAAAACCAAAAAACCAAAAAAACAAACCCCTCCCCCAAAAAAACAGCAGAGTATTAATGAAAAAACATTATATAAATAATAATACATTTAATAATATTTAATAATAATAATAATAAATTTATACATAATTTATATAAATAATGGATAAATATGTCCAGGTGAAAAAGAAAGGTAAAAAGTGTAAGGAAGTTGTAAGGAAGATTAAAATGGATGGATATATAAGTAAAGAAAGAAAAAAAGGGATAAAAGATTGATACAAGTTGTAGGAAAGCTAAACTGACTGGATGCTCGCAGGTAGAAAGGAAAGATAAGGTGTTTCTACAACATGTGATGGAAAGCTAAACTGACTGGGTGTTCGCAGGTAGAAAGGAGAGATAAAATGTTTCTACAACATGTGATGAAGACTATGACAGCCAGATGATTCCAGAATGAAAAAAAAGATTTATGCCACCTGTAAGAGTCTGAGGAAGTGATTCAGTATATGTGAAAGACAAGACTTAGGATAAAGGTGTGGGCCACCATGCGGGTGACATCTTTAGTTCCAGTGCTCCTGAGGAGGCAGAGGCAGTTAGATTTCTTTGAGTTCAAGGCCAGCCTGGTTTAGTATGCAGAGAGATCCTGTCTCAACTACTAAACAGACAAACAAAAAAAGACGATAATAAAATATTAAAATTTTAGCTAGCTGGCAGTGGCAATAGCAGCACATGGCTTTAATCCCAGCACTTGGGAGGCTGGTGGATCTCTGTAAATTCCAGACCAGCTTGGTCTACAGAGAGAGTTCCAGGACAGCCAGAGCTACAAAGAAAAACCCTGTGTCCGTGTGTGTGTGTGTGTGTGTGTGTGTGTGTGTGTGTGTGTGTGTGTGTGTATCTGTGGAGGGAGGTAGGGGGTGTTAATGAGGGACCCTAAGGGCTTTTCCAGTCCCACACCCTCCTTACAGCCTCCCCCTCCTGCCTGGGGTCAAGGCTAGGCCAAGTTCCATTCTCCACCCACAGGAACATTCTTGAGTTAACAATTCTCAGAATGTACTGATAGTCACCTGACCCTTTGGAAAGTCCCAGGTAGAGTTCAAATGCCTGTCATGCTTGGTAGGCCAATAGATTTAAAGGTCAATATGCTTAGCCAATAAGTTTGAACTGTAATCTTGTTGATGTAACCTGTGCCCTAAAAAGTATAAAAACTGCTTGTAATAGCCATTTGAGTTTGCCTTCCAGTAACTCGCCTTGAGGGACTGATTGAAGGCCTAGAAAATAAACCTCTTGCTTTTGCATAGATCTGCATTTCTGGGGGTATCTTGAAGAAAGTATACCCGAGTGTCAAGGTCTTACATTAAAACTGTAAAGTTCAAAGTTTACCACATTGATGTTAAACCTCTACTTAAATCAATGGAGCTCTCCAAAGTAATCTAGTCTTGGTAATGTTGGACTCTAAGATCCAAAACCAGGGGATGTGCTCCTCCAGAAACACTCACGGATGGAATTTGCTGCAATAACATGAGGTTTATTGATAAGATGTTAACCAGTATACTGGGGTTCCCCTATATGCAGACAAGAGGAACCCCGAGCAGTTTTTGTTAGATTTTGGCGTACAGCTTAGAACAGACAACACCAGACCAAATGGTTCCAAAGGGGAGGGGGTTTATTCAGGGCAGAGGGCAAAGGTGGGGAGAGAAACGGGAGAAGATGGCAGAGAAAGAGGAGAGAGAGAGAGAGAGAGAAGTAGAGATCGGCCATGACCACGTGGAGAGAGGGGGAAGGGAAGGGGGGAGAGGTAAGGGGACAGAGAGAAGCTAGAGGCAAGAGAGCAAGAGAACAAGAGAGATAAGAGGAGGAGGCAAGCAGCCCCTTTTATAGTGGGCAGGCCTACCTGGCTGTTGCCAGATAACTGTGGAGGTGGAGTTTAGACAGAATACTAACATTCCCCTGTTTTTGGTTTAATTAAAAGAGAAAAATGGGCTGGTGAGATGGCTCAGCGGTTAAGAGCACTGACTGCTCTTCTAAAGGTCATGAGTTCAAATCCCAGCAACCACATGGTGGCTCACAACCATCTGCAATGAGATCTGATGCCCTCATATGGGTGTCTGAAAACAGCCACAGTGTACTTACATATAATAAATAAATAAATCTTTAAAAAAAATAAAAATAAAAGAGGAAAAATTAGAAAGAGGTGACAGCGAAGCAGGAATAGGGTCGTTGTGATATCTGGCTACTTCCTGGCATTGGGGGTGACATGTCTTTAGGGGGAATCTAGAAGAGTGGGTATGGAGGCTGTTTGTCCGGTCTTAGGAGAGTTGGCTGTTTCCTGCTGTCCAGGGTCTATGGAGCGAGCCATCTGAGGATAGGCCAGAAGGAACAGGTCCAGTAGAATCCAGTAGAAGCAGCTGTGTGTGTGTGACAGGAGATGGAGCATCTGGAGGTTGCTTCTCTGGAGCTGTTTTGGGTGTGCCTGGACTTGACAAGATCTGGATGGTGTCTATTTGGTCCATGAGAGGTAGATCTGAATGGGTTTCCGGTAGCTTATAAGTTTACAAAAGAGATAACAGCATGAGTTTACAACACAAGCAGTCTTTAAGATGAACCTTTGCTGGATTGTATAGTGAAATGTTTTATTAGAGTTAGGCAAGTTTATAGGAACTCAGATAATATTAGGACAGAGTCATAGCAAGAAGAGGAAATAGGAAGCATTTAATTGATGGCAACTGAGTTTAGGTAATGAGGTAACAGATAATCTGTGAAAGCTTAGCTGTCAATGTAGTCAGAAGTCTGAGAAAGAATAAACAATAATCTACCAGTTATATATTATGTTTAAAAATGACAGAGTCCACTAGCCAACAGTTCCCATGGTCTCCATAGTCTCTTGGGTGAAGTCAGTTTGGCTTCCAAGCACGGAAGATGCAGGGCTTTTTTCTGTGGAATGGATACATGTGACATGAGAAATTACTTACCTTGGTTTAGCTAAGTCATTTGACTCAGAGCATCCAGTCTAGCCCACTGTGTTTGTTAGTGACTATATCATCACATACAATCCAGGCTGTATCTTCTAGGTGTCCGGTGTCCAAGTCTTCTGAAACCATCTTGGGTTAACTATTAGAGGCTTTGGGAATTCTGTCGGCCATAAACGTAAATATACTATTAGCAGACTTCTGACAAGATTGAGAGCCATAAGGATTGGTTGTAACTGAATAGAATTTAATAGCAGTAGCAAAAATCTATCAAGACAGAGCCTGTCTTATCCTGTCTTAAGTAACTTTGGCAGATTGTGTAGGTAGAGAAAAGCACATTTTTGTATTAGCAAAGAAACATTTGGCTAGGACCAGAATAAGAAAGCTGGATCGTATGGCTGGTGGGGGGTTCGGTGACAGCGGCAGCAGGGCGGGACTTCCTGCGAGTGCCCAGTGTCTCTGGCGGCTAGAGTTGGCAGTGGGCAAGAAAAAGCAAGCGTGTTTCATATCACAGCAATGTTCATGTTAGTTGTTTTTGTAGCGGAAGGCACCGCTAGCACTCACTTTACAAGTCCCAGACAGAGAAGGAGAGGGAACACCTCCCTTGCATGCTTGGGTAGCCAAGTCCTTTGTGCGGGTGGTTGTGCACATGGGGAAGCAAGTCTAGCTGGTCTGATGTAAACCTGCAGATGTCTGCTAGAGTCTCAGCAATTCCCCTATTTTGGTTTAATTAAAAAAGAAAAATTAGAAAAAGGCGTGCGGTTGAGCAGGTTTCATGGCTAAGAGAACCTGGGGTGGGGAACAGGCAGAACACATGGAGGTATTAGAGTGAAGTTAGATGAATGTTTGAATATAGGGAACCTCTTTCCATTTACCAAACTGCTGGCAGTATGTGTTAAGACCCTTTAAAGTGATTGGGTCTAGTGTGCCTTTAAGTGGCCACTTTAGTCCATTATCTAGAGGGTATCAAATCCAGACCTTATTGCAGAGGTCTATCAATTTAGAAGGCCTCAAATCAGGGGTTAATTTTAGAGATTTGATTTTTTTCAGTAGACAAGCCAGTGGGAGTGTTTGTGGGTACAGTTGAAGACAATGTGGTACCCATTGGGTGACATGGCTGTTACTGAGCTATTGGTCGGCATCCTGAAAGAAAAGCTGGCAACGAAAACTCAGGCTAACAGCCTAGATATCAGGTTGTCATGAGACTATCTAGGGGCCTCGGTGGGGCTCCCGAAGCCCACCAGAAAGTAGCCCACCTGGTACCAGGATTTCCGGAAGCTGCAAGAGCTTGAGGGGGCTGGGAGCTACTTTCGAGGGGGGGAAATCACCCAATGGATCTCTGTAAATTGTGAGTTCAAGGCCAGGCTGATCTACATAGCATCTTCCAGGACATCCAGGGCTACATACAGAGATCTTGTCTCAGATAAAAATTGTGTTTATATTTTTTCAGGTTTAATTTTTGTTATGGCTCAAATACATGAGTGTAGCTGAGCTCTTCATAGACACTTCTGCTTTCCCTGTAATGAGAATCTCAAAACAGACAATAATCTGTTTATACATCTAAAACTTTTCATTCATTTTGTCAGTTTTGGAGAGTTCTTGTCTTTTATAGCATTCCCTATAGCCCCAATGAGAAGCGATAATTTAACATGTTTATTTATTATTAAAACATCAAATATATAAACAAAAAGGGGAAATAGATTAATTGCTCAGTAGGAGCTTGCCAAAGTAAGATGTACTTTAATATTTTTTAGTTGGGCTGGAGAGATGTCTCAGTGGTTAAGAGCACTGACTGCTCTTCCTGAGTTCAACTCCCAGAAACCACATGGTGGTTCACAACCATCTGTAATGGGATCTGATGCCCTCTTCTGGTGTGTCTGAAGACAGCTACAGTGTACTCATAAAACAAAGAAATGCATTTAAGATTTTTTTTTTAAATTGTTTTCCTCAATTTTACTCTGACACCTACAGAAAAACACCACAAGAAATAAGGCATTTTATCCAAACTCATGGTTTTGTATAAACTCTCTCCAGGACCTAACCAAGGTCTGGATTCTGCTCCCTTCATAACTTGGAGCCCAGGCTCTAAAACTGTGTTCTCTCCTACATGATTTCTCTGGATTTCTTTCTTTTTTTTTTTTTTTTTAAAGATTTATTTATTACATGTATATGAATACACTGTTGCTGTCTTCAGACACACCAGAAGAGGGAATTGGATCCCATTACAGATGGTTGTGAGCCACCATGTGGTTGCTGGGAATTGAACTCAGGACCTCTGGAAGAGCAGGCAGTGCTCTTAACCACTGAGCCATCTCTCCAGCCCCTTCTCTGGATTTCAACAGGATTGGCAAAGCCATACTGTGGACTGCCAACAGAGGAAAAGTGTAACAGAAGAAGGATGCTTTCCTGAGTTTTGACCACATGTAAAAATCTTGCAATTGTCACCAACTTTACCAAACTTCTCTTACACCGTGATTTTTATCTCCTGACTTTAATTCTTAGACAATAAGTCCATGCCTGGATTCCTGTTAGTCAGACTGGTCAAATGGCATGGGGACTGGCATTGTTCTGCTTCAGAACAACTTAAGTATGTCCTGAAAGGAATACTTACCAAAACATTGACTGACCTGACTGTTGCAGCTATCACAGCTGCCACAGGTACACTGCCACTCAGGCAGAGCCTGAACTTTGTCTAAAATGCAGCAACCATAAATTCCTATCCTCAAAATGTTACTACAGAATTGCAACAGACCCAGACTGTCCTGCAAATCCCTAAGTGATAAGATGCCCTTGAAGCTGTTGCCTTGTGGCTTGGAGAAAGAACATCAAGAAGCCCCTTGGCTCTGCCAACAATTTCAGTGGCCACGGGTTTTCAAACTTTCTGTTAATGATACTTGGGAATGGAAAAAAATTTTTTTTGTTTTGTTTTTTTCCTTTGGTTTTTCGAGACAGGGTTTCTCTCTGTAGCCCTGGCTGTCCTGGAACTCACTCTGTAGACCAGGCTGGCCTCGAACTCAGAAATCCACCTGCCTCTGCCTCCCAAGTGCTGGGATTAAAGGCATGCGCCACCACCGCCCAGCTGGAGAATTGTTATGATTAGTGTTCATAGAAAACCCAATTGGTAGCAAAGCATGAAAGCCTGGAAAGATATGAAGTTTGTCAGATGCTGCTAGTGGGTCCTCTGAAAGGCTGTGCCACTAAAAGCCTCCTAAGAATGCTAAGTGGAACATTCTTGCCTATTTTAAGGCAAATTGCTTAGGAGAGGCCTCATGCTCTTTTCTCTAAGACCAAAGTCAGCTGGATGACCTTAAGCTTCTCCACTATAAAGAAGAAATGGTTTGGGCTTCACTGACTTGGTGCATGGCTCCACAGGTGATATGTCTCAGCCAGCCAAGGGTGTGGGGGAGGAGCTAAAGACTTCTTTTATAGCAAATGGACCTTTGAGAGGCTTTCTCTTTGGAGCTTGCCCCATTGGGGCTAGCTTTGGGTTCCTTTTTGGCTTAGAAAAGTTTCATGGAAGAAGCTCCAGGTCGGAGACAGGGATTCTCTCTCGGGGTTTGTAGGAACCACAGAGAAGCAGCTAGTAGGACTTGGGTGAAACAGGATTTTAGGAGAGAGAGTTGCAGTGTCCTCCTAAGTTTGGAGGCACTCAAGAAAAAGGTAGACCAGCTCAGTAGTATGGCACAGATAGAAAGAGATTTTTGAAGACCCAGTAGTTTAGTTCTAGAATCAGGCTCATAAATAGATATTTTGCGTATAGTTAAGAAAATAAATTACCTAACTGAGCTAGTAGGTTTTTACACAGCTTCTACCTCACATTTATAGGTATAAATATTAATTAAATGTTACAGAAAAAACAATGAGAACAGGATAAGTGTACAACAAAGTCATGTTCCCAGGAAATCGCTTATCCCTAAATCCCGATTGGTGGAATAACTTGGCACAGATGTTTGTGGATTTTAGGCTTTAAAGCCCTGTAAAACCTTAGCTCAATGTTAAGGAAACAGACATGCAGAGTTAGCAATGGAGGAGGAAGACACAGTTGATGTGTTCTAGCAGCAGACAGGAGGATCAGTTAAAGGAGAACATGCTACACCACTCCATAGTTGAGCACCTACAGACCACAAACACATTTTCAGTTGTAAACGTGAAATTTGGAGCAGGATGTAATGCTGGCATTAGGGAGGCTGAGTCAGGAGGAGAGAAATACAACTGAGGCCACTCTCCTCTGTATAACCAGGAAATGGAAACTTCTGGTTTCTTTGGAAAATCAATTGAGTCGGATGGTGTTTGCTAGGACAAATACCTGAAGAAGTATTTTCCTGAAGCAGATACAAATGAAGGGATGTTTTGCTAAAGCATATGCCTGAAGGAACATTTTGCTGAAGCAAACACAGGTGAAAGGACGTTTTGCTAAAGCAACACATGAAGGGTGCATGATGTGATGAAGGATTCTTTGCTAATGGGGAACATGTATTGGTCTGAAGACCTCCGCAGAGGGGAGACCCTCTCTCAAGTCTCAGAAAGTCGCGACCACCCAGTAATCTGCTCGAGACACCATGTACCGGAGCAATTGTGAGGTTGTTTATTAGGGCGTGACAGCTAGCTGCTGGCCAATTCGTATGCCCACGCAGGAGCTGAATTGACCCCGACTGCCAGTTTGAGAGGTGTTTTTAAGGGAAAAAAACACAAACCAAAGAATGAGGAGGGGGTGAGGGGGTTGCTAGGGTGGTATAACATAAAAATAGTGGAACATTCCAAAGGAACCCAACCTACGTGAGTCAGGATCAGGTGAAAACTCTCTGTACGCTTATCTTTCCCAAGAATGTGGTCCTGCCCTGTTACTTCGGCCCTGCCCCATCACCATGATTCTCAGCTTGGTTCCACCTGGCCAAATTGCATTCCAGCCAGTTCCTGCAACTAGTCCGTCCACATTTCCAACCTGCTTCATCCCTCCATGTCTTTGTAAAGAAAGCCTAAAGAATATTTTATGTCTAAAAAGGATTCTATATACCCAGTATCCATAACTTTTCCCTCTACAGGTCCACCTTACACTGCGTAATTGAGCTCCATTTGCCATGACTCCATAGAGAGAAACACGCATCAAAAAACTTCTGATGATGTGCTGGCAGCACCACGCCGTTCCCTCAGACTCTAGCCAATTGGCAGAATGATGTCAGCCGCTGCAGACTAAGTCAGAGTCATGTACAGAGGCAAGACCTGTGGAGGACACATGACATTTCTAGAGAGTATAAACAGGATGCAAGGTTTGTGAGAGGATCATACTTATAGAGCTAGCTTTGCAAGGCTTCTGCGTCTCCAGTCTTTGCTAATCTTTGCTTCATTGAGAGAGGCAAAGTGGAGAACTCCTGACATCCCTGGTGGTAGGTCCTTATTCCTCCTTGTTGACTGGTGCTGACTCAGTTGAGGCCTGGTTGTTCCTGCTAGGTCGTGCCGCTGCTGCTATCTGGACATACTGAGCTGGACTGCTGGTATATCCATGAAATGTTTGAAAGTGGATCAAGCTACCACTGCTGACTCCCAGGAACTGAACTGATTTCCTGACAAAGCAGATGGGCTTTCCTCCAAATAACAATTTCTTTTTTGTTTGTTTGTTTGTTTGTTTTTTGTTTGTTTGTTTTTTGTTTTGTTTTGTTTTCGAGACAGGGTTTCTCTGTGTAGCTCTGGCTGTCTTGAAACTCACTCTGTAGACCAGGCTGGCCTCAAACTCAGAAATCCGCCTGCCTCTGCCTCCCAAGTGCTGGGATTAAAGGTGTGCGCCACCACTGCCCGGCCAAAGAACAATTTCTAAGTAGGTCCACTTCCCCTGTATCCTAATAACCTTTCTTTTCTACTACCTCAGGTGGATGATAGGCTAGAAGGGAGATTAAAACATTTAAGAACCTATTAAAAAGAAGATATGAAAAATTTAAGACTACATAACCAGGTCTCAGAAAAGCAAAAGTAAAGGTTCCTAACCAAGTGTGCTGGATATCTTTTTGTCAATTTGACACAGCTAAAGTCATCAGTGAGGAACCTTAATTTAGAAAATGCCTCTATAATATAGTCTGGTCTGATGGTCCTGGGTTCTATAAGAAAGCAGACTGGCCGGGCAGTGGTGGCGCACGCCTTTAATCCCAGCATTTGGGAGGCAGAGGCAGGCGGATTTCTGAGTTTGAGGCCAGCCTGGTCTACAGAGTGAGTTCCAGGACAGCCAGGGCTACACAGAGAAACCCTGTCTCGAAAAAGACAAAACAAAACAAAACAAAACAAAAAAAAAGAAAGAAAGCAAGCAGACTGACCAAGCCATTGGAAATAAGCCAGTAAGCAGCATCCCTCCATGGCCTCTGCATCAGCTCCTGCCTTCAGGTTCCTGCCTGATTCAGTTTCTGTCCTAACTTCCTCCAATGAACAGTGATGTGGAAGTATAAGCCAAATAAACCATTTCCTCTCCAATTTGCTTTTAGTCATAGTATTTTATCACAGCAGTAGTAATCATAACTAAGACAACAACCAACCAAAATAACACAAACAAAAAAAACTAAAACCCACTATCAAAAAAACCAAACACAGGTGGGCTTGGTGGCATTGCAAGTTAGAGGTAGCTAAGTTAGAGGCAAAGCAAGATCCAGGTAGCTAGGACCTCATAATGAGACTCTTATCTTAAAAAAAAAAAAAAAAGGCAACAACAAAAGACCCAAAGGGGACTGTGTCTGGACATAGCTTGAGCATAGGAGACCTCAAAGCCCATCCCTACACAGTGACATACTTCCTCCAACAAGGCCACACCTCCTAATAGTGTCACTTTCTATGGGCCAAGCATTCAAACCCATAAGTCTAAAAGGGCCATATCTATTCAAACTACCACACTGCCTGTTGCCATGTCCACTGCCTTGATGGTTATGGACTCACCTCTGAAGCTATGCGCTCCCATTAAATGCTTTCTTCTATAAGTTACCTTGGTCATGGTGTCTTAAGACACTACTCAATCCAGGACAGCCAGGGCTATACAGAGAAACCCTGTCTCGGAAAAAAAAGACACTACCCAAGTCTTTTATTTTCTCATTCCTCATTTATTTGTTGTACCTAAAATAGTTGGTGGGTATGCATAAGCATATTGTAGGGTTCTCTTTAAATAAAATGACCAATGGTATATTTCACTTGACATTAAATGAAAATGAAATGGAGTGAAATATCAGTCATATACATCATCTCATTTTAGAGGCTGAAGATGTAGTTCAGTTGGCAGACTGCTTGCCTAGCATGCACAGTGCTCTAAGTAGGATGGTCCAGCATCACATAGACTGGACATGCTGACTGTACTAGTTACTTTTCTGTTGTAGCTTTTGTTGATGTGATAATATGATGTGGCCAAAAGCAACTGTAGAGAGAAAATTATGGATACTGGGTATATAGAATCCTGTTTAGATATAAAATATTCTTTAGGCTTTCTTTAGGAATGTGGAAAGACCAGTCACCATTACTGGAACTGGCCGACCGGAAAAGAGAAAGGAAAGAATGCAATTTAGTCAGGTGGAACCAACCTGAGAACCACAGTGACAGGGCAAGGCCGAAGTGACAGGGCAGGACTACATTCTTGAGAAAGATAAGCGTACAGAGAGTTTTCATCTGATCCTGACTCACGTAGGTTGGGTTCCTTTGGAATGTTCCACTATTTTTATGTTATACCACCCTAGCAACCCCCTCACCCCCTCCTCATTCTTTGGTTTGTGTTTTTTTCCCTTAAAAACACCTCTCAAACTGGCAGTCGGGGTCAATTCAGCTCCTGCGTGGGCATACGAATTGGCCAGCAGCTAGCTGTCACGCCCTAATAAACAACCTCACAATTGCTCCGGTACATGGTGTCTCGAGCAGATTACTGGGTGGTCGCGACTTTCTGAGACTTGAGTGAGGGTCTCCCCTCTGCGGAGGTCTTCACAACTTAGGGAAGAAGGAGTTTATTTGAGCTTATGGTTTCTGAGGGATACAAGTCCATCTTGGCAAGGAGGCATGTCAGCAAGTGGTAAGCATGATGTGACGTTTGGAGCAGGAAGCTGAGGGAATGAGTTGGAAGGAGGGTGAAGCTGTATACTCTCAAAAGCTTCCCTCACTGACATACTTTCTCCAGGAAGGGTGTACCTCCTATAACCTTCCCAAACAATGCCATCAATTGGGACCAAATATTCAAATGCCTGAACTTATTGGAGGCGGGGGAGCATTTCTCAATTCACCATAGTAGCCCACACCTGTAATCTTCACTGAGAGAGAGGTGGTGAGGCAGAGGCAGAAAGATAAGAAGATCTAGGACAGCCTGGACTCCCTCTCAAAAACAAAACAAAACAATTTTAAAAAGTAAAAGTAGTAGAACTCACTCTGTAGACCAGGCTGGCCTCAAACTCAGAAATCCGCCTGCCTCTGCCTCCCAAGTGCTGGGATTAAAGGCGTGTGCCACCACCGCCTGGCTTGACATTTTAAAAACAGGTAAATATTCAAGTTTCAGACTAGCCAAAATCATACTGTGAGGCCCTGGATTAAAAACAAACAAACAAACAAACAAACATAGCCAAAAGCCCCGCAAAGCAGTTGAGTTTCATTGAACTTTCTCACGTCAGAAGGTAGTTTCTTGACAGTTAAGAGGAGTCACATGGATGAAGTTCTCATGTGTTCAAGCTATATACAATCACAAAGACAATCTGCTTGTGGCAAAAAAACATGTTTTCTCCATAGAAACATATAAACAAACAAAAGCCAGTTGTAATGAATAATCTAAACTAAACTTACTCTTATCTACGAGATACATAATCAAAAACCGATTCTAGCCGGGCGGTGGTGGTGCACGCCTTTAATCCCAGCACTTCGGAGGCAGAGGCAGGCGGATTTCTGAGTTTGAGGCCAGCCTGGTCTACAGAGTGAGTTCCAGGACAGCCAGGGCTACACAGAAAAACCCTGTCTCAAAAAACCAAACCAAACCAAACCAAAAAACAAACAAACAAACAAACAAAAAATTCAATTCTGTGATTTTGAAGAAACTGAGGTTACAAGGCTCTTGTTTTGGTTTCTTGGGTTTTCTCACAAACACTCAGAAATCTCATACAACTCTGTTTTTGGACTCTATGTTCTGACACAGTATTATCATTTTTTAATACTTAAAGAGGGATTTATTAGATTGGTTTACATTATATAGTCTGGTTAGTCCAACAGGGGTTGTCTTCACCCTGGGGAGTCTGGGACAGGGTAGTTGCTCAGCTCATGCTGCTAGAAGCTTTAACAGTCCTAATTGGGCTTAGGAAGCCTGGAAGGTTCCTGGAGAACCACTGGCTTTCAGTCCACATTGGAAGGAAGGCTAAACACACAGATTTTCAATATAAACAAAGGCTGGTGACTGTCATGGCAGCAACATAATAGATACTCTTACCAGTGTGCCAGCTGGCAGGAAGGAAAAACTTTTTGTTGTTGTTTTTGTTTGTTTGTTTGTTTGTGTTTAGTTTTTTGAGACAAGGTTTCTCTGTGTAGCCTGGCTGTCCTGGAACTCACCCTGAGATCAGGCTGGCCTTCAACTCACAGAGAGAGCTGCTTGTTGCTGCCTCTTGAGTGCTGGCTGAGGTAAGTGCCGCCACCTCCCTGGTTTTTTAATTTTTTTTTTTTTTTTTTTTTTTTTTTTTAGCTGAGGTCTCTTATATACCAGCTGGCTTAGAGCTGGTTATGCATGGAGCATGACCTCTGCCTCCCCAGCTCTGGCGTTACTATGTTCACCAACATGCTCAGTTTATGCAGAGCTGGGGACTGAACCCAGGTCTTCAGGCATGGTAACAATTGTTAGTGCTATATCCCCAGTCTTTTTTTTTTTTGGGTGGGGGGAGAACTCTGTAGCTAAGAATGACCTCTTGTCACTTTTGTCTCCGTCTCCTGAGTACTAGGATTGCCAGCTTACTTACTGTGTCTAGTTGGCAGGACTTTAAGTAATTATGAATAAATGTATCACACAACTCAGCAATTATTCAGACAATCAACTCAAAAAGAAAGGAAGCCAGATAATGTGGCACACACCTTTAATCCCAGCACTTGGAAGGCAGAGGCAGGCATATCTTTGTGAGTTTGAGGACAGCCTGGTTTGTTATACAGAGAAACCATGTCAAAAAAAAAAAAAAAAGAAAGAAAGAAAAGAAAAAGAAAAAGAAACCAAACTAATCAACCAACGAAAAGAAATAAATATCTACACAAAGAATTATAAAGAAGTGTTCATAGTGGAGTCATTCACAATAGCCAAAAATTGGCAATGATTCATATGTATAGGTAAAAAAAAAGTGGTATATTGATACAGTGGAGTACAGTGGAGTTCTCATAAACAATAAGGCAAAAATACTGACCAGTTCCATGCCAATAAACCTGAAAGACATTATACTGTGCAAGAGAGGTATGCAAAGGATAAGTAATGTATAAATCCATTTATATGAACTCACCAGGAAAGTAAACCTATGGCAACCACAGTTTGGGGGTGAAAAGGATGACTGATGAATGGGGAAGGAGCTAATACTTGTTCTAACTTTGGCTTGTGGTCATCATTGCACAATTTTAGTCTCCTTATTGTCATCATTTAGGGACCTAAAGTGACAACATTCTATGCCAACACAAATTTCCATGATTTGCACAGCAGGGATAGGAAGGTATGAAGTGGAAATTTCTGGTTTCTTTTGGGGACTCAGTTGTGTCATGTGATGTTTTTCTGGAAGCCATCTTATGAGAGGATCGTTTTGCTGAAGCAGACATGTAGGAGGATGGTTTGCTGGGAACAGACACATGGTGTTTTTCTGGAAGCCACCTGAAAAAAGAGCATGTGACGTTTTGCTAGATTGGACACTTGTGAAAAACACATGATGTTTGGAAAGGATATAAATATAGCCCAAAAGATGACGCTGTGTGGTATTGGTACACCTTATCATGCTTGTGGTCATCCTTTGTCATGACTTCATAGAGAGAAACTTCTAGTGGTGTTCTAGTGGCTTCTTGCCACTTTCACAGACTTGGGTTGATAGGCAGAGCTTTGCAGTTTCTTCTGGATCAACCTGCCACTGCTGATTTGTGAATGGTGTTTTTGAATCCTGCTGTTGCTGATTCCTGAATGGTGTTTGTGAGTGGTTTGAGCTGCTGCTGCTGCTGATTAGTGTGAACTGCTGATATCCTGACAACACAGATTGGATTTGCTCCAAAGAACTATTTCCAAACAGGTCCACATCCTTCTTTGTTCTATTAACCGTGCCTTTCCGCTACCTCTGGTAAGTTGGGCTAGAAGGGAGGTTAAAGCATTTAGGAACCCTTATTAAAATAAGCTTTGAGCCTGGCGGTGGTGGCGCACACCTTTAATCCCAGCACTTGGGAGGCAGAGGCAGGCAGATTTCTGAGTTCGAGAGTTCAAGGCTAGCCTGGTCTACAGAGTGAGTTCCAGGACAACCAGGGCTACACAGAGAAACCCTGTCTCGAAAAACCAAACAAACAACCAAAAAAAAGTAAGCTTTGAAAACCTACAAGATGTTTTTAAAATTCTAGGTTGTTATAGTAATGACTTCTCTCATTTTCTAGGTCAAAGTTACAGGCCAACTTCAAAGGTGCAAGAGCAGAGTTTCATTGTGTGTTTAGAAGAAACAAGAAACAATGTTTGAGAGTGGAAAGAAATAGTGAACATAGTTTAAAATATTTAAGTAGGGTGTGATGGTTCATACCTATAATAACAGCAATCACAGAAGCAGGAGGGTTAGCTCAGAGTCAGCTTTCGTGTGTGTGTGTGTGTGTGTGTGTGTGTGTGTGAGAGAGAGAGAGAGAGAGAGAGAGAGAGAGAGAGAGAGAGAGAGAGAGAGAAAGGCAGAGACCGATTAAAATGTACTGAATAAAATATTGTATAATACAAAGCAAAGCTAGGCATGGTGGTTCAGGCCTTCAATTCCAGTACTGAGGAGGCAGAGACAGGAAGCTCTCTCTGAGTTTGAGGCCAGCTTGGTCTACACAATGAATTCCAGGACAGTCAGAGCTACATAATGATAGATTCTGTCTTCAAAAAAGAAAAAAAAATGTATAATGTAATATGAATATGCTTATTTGCCAGATTTTTTTCAGTGGATACGTAAAGGGAACTCTTGAAAGGAATTTAGACCATAAGAGATACTTTTCAGAGAGAGAGAGAAAGGGAGAGAGAGAGAAAATACCGTACCACCTCTGTGACATAATCTACGATAAAAATATATGACTCTGAAAATATTTTCACAAAATATAAAGGTATCACACGTGTTTCTACAGGTGCTAAGTTGCATTTAAATATAAGTCAAAGAGATAAGCATGTATTCCATTTATCAGCTGGGCCTCACTTAAGAGCCTTCAATAGTATGAAAGTTGTATGTTCTTTCAATCAACTGCTTTGCAGGATAGTATGCTCAGATTTCACTACAATTAGGAAAAGTCGTGAAGCAGGTAAACAGGAAAAAAAAATCTCATTCATTGTTAAAGGGGGAAAAAAGTGTGGAAATCTCCCATAAAGATTCCAAACAAGTTTGGATTTAGAGAGTAATCACCGAACGAAATTTGCCATCCAGGGTCTCCTCCCCACTAATTATTCTAATAGCAGGCTTCAAGGTGAAGGTAAAAAAAAGTACTTTTTCAGTTAATAATTTCCTTTCTAAAGGAAATCGCCCCAGGAAGATGCACTGAACAATATCCCATTACTGACGGCATTAAAAAAGACCCACAGGAAAGGTTGGACACGATCTCCCTTTTTAAAAAGCGTAGTACAGCAAGCATCAGCGTCTTGAAGCGCAGTGCTCACTCACTATTGTGTCTGCACCGGGAGCAGAAGGACTTAGTCCCACCGCGACGTTAAAGAGTCCCTCTTTGTTCAGCGCTGGTCCGGGACGTAGGGCGCGGTGTTCCTCCGCGCTCGCCGCGCAGGCCCCGCCCCTCTGCGGCTCTGGAGAGCTGCCATTCGGCCCCGGAGTAGCTCCGCGCTCCCAGAATGCACTGGTAGTCCGCGGGAAACCAAAATGGCGAAGGGCTGTAGCGAACTGGTTTGTGTTTGAGGCCGGTGTGAGGACGCACATTCTCCAACCTAACCCTCGTCCCCAAGGAATTCGGTGTGTGTGTGCGTGTGTGCAGGGTTCCCGCTGGGGCGGGTGCCCAGTGAGTGCCCGGACTCGCGGGGAAGCGCCCACGGGAACGTGATTGCTTCTATTTTCCTGTATGAAGCGGTTGGCACCACTTAAGTGACCGAATGAGGTGAGAGACCTTGGCCTGTGGACCGACTCTTTGGGAGCAGGTTGGGATGAGGAGAGACGAAAGAAAGGAAGCAAAAGAAAGGGAAAAGATGGAGGATCCGCTTTAGGCAAGGGAGTCCTGTGTGGGGGTGTTTTTGCATTGATGCATATGTTGAAAGAATGGATCTAGAGGAATAGTCTGTGAAATGTTGGTAAAAAACAGGGACTGGAGGAACGAGCAGGGCGTTCAGGGAGTCAGTTGGTGGAATTAGACAAAACGTTAAGACAGGGAAGCTGTGTTTGGTGGGCAGGAAGGAACCTGGGGGCGGGAGACGGTTGGAGGAGCAGGATGAACCTGGTGATGAGAGGGTGGAGAACCGAGGGGAGGAGCCGTCAGAATGTGGGGAGCCTAGTAGAGGGGGTGCCTGGCACTTTAAGGAGTGCTAAGGGAAGTAGCAGTTTGGAACCAGTCGGTGCTGGAATTGTGTGGAATTGTGGTTGGGGAATCTAGTGGACGGGCTGGATAGAGTGGGAGGATGAGGAAAATACCCCTGGAAAGCAAGCCCTGGAAGCTTAAAGGGAAGAAGTGATAGTTGAATTGATACGGGGAAGAGATTGATACCTTTTATTTGGAGGCATTTTTTGTGTTCAATTAAAATTTCTTGCTCTGATATTTGTATTCATCATTACAACATAGTTACTTATGGCTTTAAGGGATTTAACTAAAATTTCCAGGGTTTCTTAACGAATTTCCATACTTCCAGAACTCTTAACTGTGATTTACATTCTGCTGTTGGTTGTTAGAAATTTTCTTTGACAGAGATGGATTTATTAAGTGATGCGAGGAATTGTGAACAATGGGAAAAGGGGTATGGAATGCTCTTTTATTCTTTAAATAAGACATTTAACTTTGGTTGAAGATATTATGTAACAATAATTAATTAGAATTTGAAAACCCAGACAAGTCTGTAATTGACATAGAAAAGTACCTTATGAGATCAAAGTAGAGCTAGAAATATGTAAGTAGTGGTTGATTTGACTCCATTTTCTCTAGCAGTAAGTAACTTTCTCCTTCAAATAGATTTCCTTGTACTCTTCATATTAACTTCTCTGCAGTTGTCTGCAGACTTCTCAGCCTCTATGTTTTAATTTTTCTTTTGGGAATTTCTTTTTTGGGAGGGAGTAAACTTAAAGGTAACTGTGGGTAAAAAAAAGTGATTATTTTTAGGATGCTGGACAATGCTTTAAATGGAGCCTTTTTTTTTTTCTTTTTTAAGTTTTGAAGCGGGATCTCCCTCTAGAACTCTGGCCAGCTTGGAACTCTCTTTGTATTCCATACTGGCCTTGAACAGACAGAGGTCTGTCTGTGTCTGCACACTGAACACTGATGGAGATCAAAGGTGTGCACTACCATGCTCTGCTGATATTACTTATCCTGAGTTAACATCAGCGACTATCATGGGTGTACAACTATGCTTAAATGTGTCTTGTGAAGAAGTTTTTCCCTTATTTGCTCAAAAAGTATATATTGGCAACTTTCTGTGTTAAATGAATTCTTAAATACTAGAAATACCATTGTTGAACAATAGACATGTTCAGTGCTCATGTAGAATATGCAGTTTAATTTTGAGCCATGAGGAATGATAGAATGAACACACACACATGCAAACACCATTTAACACCTTCAAGCTATACAGTTGTTGACATTTGATGGTAGTAATGGTTAAAGTACAAAATAGATTCGTGGATTCTAGTGGATCATAGTGGAGTGTGAGTGGCGTATGCTATTGGAGTAAGCTGAGTTCAGAACTATCAAGTGTCAGAAAAACAAGAACACAGCTGAGATTAGAGAAGACAGAGAGACATTCTGTCAAATGAATATACCCTGAATTTGGGGGAAAAATGTATAAGACATTAATTTAAAAAAAAAATATGTGTTTGGGGGTGGGGGTATGTGCTAGTGTCCATGGAGGCCAGAGGCATGAGATCCCCTCAGACTAGAGTCATAGGTGGTTGTGAGCCGCCTGATACAGGTGCTGGAGACCAAACTCAGTTTGGAGAACTATGAGTCTTAGTGGCTGAAACATCTCTTTAGCCCCCTTAAAGGATATTTTTCATCTTTTTGTAGTGGTTCTGAAATTTAACCTGCTGTAATGAATGCATTTTTCTTTTTTAAAGACTTATTTCTTTGATATGTATGGAGTTTTGCCTGCACATGTATGTGTGTACCACAGAGGCCAGAAGAAGGTGGCTTATCCCTTTGGAACTGGAGTTAGAAATGGTTCTAAGTTGCCATGTTAATGCTGGGAATCAGAAGCCCTGGGAATTGAACTCAGGTCCTGTGGAAGGACACCCAGTGCTCTGAGCCATCTCTAGAGTCCAAGAATGCGTTTCTTGTTAGCAGATAGGGGCAGGAGGGTCCAGAGTTCAAGGCTAGTCTTAGCTATATAGGTGTTCACAGCTAGCCTGGGACACATAAGACCCTGTTGAAAAAAAAAAAGTAAAAATAGTTACCAAGGGCTAAATAATATAATCATAATATAATCATATAATCATAAAAGTAGGCTTTATACTTAGACATAAAGTGATGGTTGATCTTCATTGTCAGTTTGATAAGATTCAGAATCACCATGGAAATATACCTCTGGATATGCCTATGATTGTTTTCAGAAAGGTTTAACTGAGGAGGGAAGACCCACCCTGACTATATGAGGCACCATACCCATGGGCTGGGGTCCTGGATTGAATCAAATGGAGGAAGGAAGCTGAGCATGAACGTTGATCTTCCTTACTGCAGATATCAGTGCACTAGCTGTCTCCTGCTTCTTCTACTATGCCTCCTCTCCATGATGGACTGTACTCTGAAACTGTGAGCCAAAATAGACACTTTCTTATCTTGTTTTTGTCAGTTTTTTTACACAGCAATGAGAAAAATACTGAATGCGTATATTAATAAAATTTCAAGTCATGAAGAACAAAGGAAGAAGGACTGGCTCAGTAGAGTGAGATTTTTCCTCATAGTGCTGAGTGTAGTAAGTGAACAGCGCCAGACGTCTTGGAAATTCTTTGTTTTTGCTTTTGTTTTTGTTTTGTATTTCCAGACAGGGTTACTCTGTGTGGCCCTGGCTGTCCTGGAACTCACTCTGTAGACCAGGCTAGCCTTGAACTCTCGAACTCAGAAATCTGCCTGCCTCTGCCTCCCAAGTGCTGGGATTAAAGGCGTGTGCCACCACCGCCCGGCAAGAGAAAAGTTTTAAATTATCTTTGACAACTTAAAATAAAGTGTTAATAGGATATATTTAGGATTCTGGGCAAACAGTTTGTCCTTTTCTGGTTTGTTTTTATCTTTTTTTTCCTTTGATATAATGCCTGTAATCTCATAGATAGAGAAAGAGTATGGATTTTGGTATGGGGGGGCATCTAGGACCAGTTGGGGATAGGGGAAATTATAATCAGAATATGCTGAATGGGAAAATCTATTTACAATTACAAGAAACAAAGTATGAATAGAAATATAGTAAGTATACTTTGTTGGTGTTTGTAAGACAGAGTCTCATGTAGCCTAGCCTGGCCATGAGCTCCTGATTTTTTTTTTTTTTTTGGTTTTTCGAGACAGGGTTTTTCTGTTTAGCCCCTGGCTGTCCTGGAACTCACTCTGTAGACCAGGCTGGCCTTGAACTCAGAAATCCACCTGTCTCTGCCTCCCAAGTGCTGGGATTAAAGGCGTGCGCTACCACCGCCCAGCCAAGAGTTGTGTTACAGATATATCTGTTGTGCCTGGGCTCCACAACTCTTGATCGATTGTGGTTTTTGTTTTTTTGGAGTTTTTCTCGAGACATTGATTGTGGTTTTATGTAATGGTCTCTCATCTGTTGCAAGGGGAAGTTTCATGATGAGGAGTGAGAACTACACTTAACTGTGGGCATAAGTAAAAAGATTTAGGATATAGTTAGGGATTCTGCTGGTTTAGTAAATGTTAGTTGTAGGTTGTTCTCTGAGATCCATGACTTCACTAGCCCTAGGTAGTTGGCTAGGTTTCCAGTAACACACAAGATTTTTCTCTCTGATGAGTGGATCTTAAGTTCATCAATTAGAGCGTTATCACCAAGGTATACATGCCACTACTTCACCATAAAGGTTATTGTGCCAGCTGTCATAGCTGGGTGGGACTGTTACTTCATTTGGCAGCTTGTGTGGCACCTTCTGGTACCATGAAGCTACTAGTGCTTAGGGAGGTCAGTCCTAGTTTAGGCATCTCTGGGCCCACTGTCTGAAGTTCATGGTATCTTCAGCATTAGGGACTTATCTTCTACCACTTGGGGATGGGTAACCAAAGGCAATAGCAATAGCCTGTAATGTTTTAGGTGTCTTTTGGACAATCCTGACCAACATCTCAAAAGTGAGTTTCTCATGTGTAGTGTTGGGGATTTTGTTAGATAGTTTTTGGCTCATAGAGGGAGCATTGTCAGCCCAGATGAAAAATTCATTTAAACCATATGTGTATATATATGACTTACATGTATATTTATGGAGTTAATACTTATTGTGTATGTGTGGTTGCTACTGCATACATGTGGAAACAGAGGACAATTTCAGGGAGTTGGTTCTATTATGGGTCTCAGGGATAGAACTTACTTATAGCTCAGTCAGACTCGGTGACAAGCTTCTTTACCTGCTGACTGTTTCACTGACTCTTAGTTGTTTAGATGTACTGATTTTTATTTTATGTGTATGATTGTTAGGCCTACATGTATGTTGTCGCCATGTACTTGCTTGGTGTTCATGGAGGCCAGAACAGGATGTTGGGTTCCCTGGAACTGTGTGAGTTGTTAGCTACCATGTGGATGCTGGGAAACAAAACTGCAAGAGCAGTAAATACTCTGAACTGCTAAACCATCTCTGTAGTTTCTCTGTGGAGTTTTAATGAAGTAAAGTAATTCAGTAAGTTTTATAAAACTTGAGAGGTAGGAATGGGAGTTGGTATATGTGAACTACCTTTTATGACAAGAAAGTAGGTCTAGAGGCTGGAGAGATGGCTCAGTGGTTAAGAACACTTGTTCTTGCACAGGACCTCAGTTTAGTTCCCAGTACCCACGTGATGGTGGTTCATAACCATCTGCAAATCTATTTCCAAGGTATCCACTTCCTTCTTTTGATCTCCAAAGGCACCACCAAGTTGTACGTGGTACATAAGCATACATGCAGGCAAAAACACAAAATAAAATGTATAAGTCTAAAAATAAATATAAGAATGTAGGTCTGGAATTGATTAAAGGCAAATATATAAACACAATCATTTGGAAATAAAGAAATATTGGGAAAGGTTGGGGACCTGCTGTTTCTCAACTTATTCCTTAAAAAAATGTGTGTGTGTTTGTATGTATTCATGTGTATATATATATGTGTGTGTGTGTGTATATGTGTATATGTATACACACATATACTCATACACACACACACGTGTGTGTATATATATATATACATATGTACATGTACATACATACATATATATGTGTGTGTATACACACACACACACACACACACACACACACACACACACATATTTGAATAAGGCTGAAGGGAAAGCTCAGCTGCTTTTCCAGAGGACCCTGGTTCTGTTCCCAGTTCTCACTCACATGGTGGCTCACAATCATCTGTAATTCCAGTTCCAGGGGAATCTAGTACCCTCTTCAGTTTCCTTGGACACTTCATGCATGTCATATACCATGTTCATGCAGGTAAAACACTGAAACATAAATTCTAAAAATACCTTATTTTGGATTATGTGCCTGTGTGTATGTACATGTAAATGCAGTGCCCAAAGAGGTTATAAGGTGTTAGATCTTCTATAGGTTGTTTTGAGTCTCCCAGTGTGGGTGCAGGCTGAACTCTGGATTGATGAAAAAGCCAGTGTATGCTCTTAACTGATAAACCATCTTCTCTAGCCCCTTTGTCTCTTTCTTTTCCCTTTTTTTCCCTCCCTCCCTCCCTCCCTCTTTCTTTCTTTCTTTCTTTCTTTCTTTCTTTCTTTCTTTCTTTCTTTCAGGCAGGGTCTTTAGATGAGGTTACCTTTAAACTCACAGATCCTTCTGTTTGCTCCTTGAGTGCAGGGATTAAAGGCATACACCACTGTGCCTGGCCATTTCTTATTTAATTTTAAAAAAATAATATATGATTTTTTTAAAATTTCAAAAGCTAAGAAATAGAGTAGAGGTAACTTTTCTAAAGTAAAAATTATTTTTTAAATTGTGTTTTGCCTGTATAAACATCCTTGTATGTGTGCCTGGTGCCTATGAAAGCCAAAAAGGGTTGGGTGTCAGAACCCTGAGACTAAGGTTGCAAACAGTAATGACCTGTTGTGTAGATGTTGAGAGTCTAGCCCAGTGCCACTGGAATAGCAGCCGTTGCTCTTAAACAGCTACTTAACCGTCTCTAGTCCTAGAGCTAGCCTTGAATCTGCCTGTGTTATGCCTTCTGGTCTCTGTAGAACTTTGGTTTCTTTGATGTTAGATGTTTGTATATTCCTCAATTAAGAAGGCATCCAGGCTCAGATTTTATTTTACTTAGATCTGTCTGTCTGTCTGTCTGTCTATCTATCTATCTATCTATCTATCTATCTATCTATCTATCTCCAGAGGTAAGAAAATTACTTTCTCATAGGTTTGGTTCAGGATTGCATCTGAGTCCCGTTTTGGCTCTACTGAGCCTCGTGGATTTGACTGTATCTGAGTGCACCAAAAGATGCCACCAGAGTGGTTCCCTCATTTGTTGTTAGATTATATCCTTCACATCACAGGGAGTAGAAGAAATTCTGGAAAAGAACATAGCAACCATGTCAGTTTTATGCTGTTTAGAAGAGCTCTGAATGATGGCTCGTGCCTATAATCCTAGCTCTTTTAAAGCAGAGGCCAGCTTGAGCTGCAGTGTGACATCCTGTTTCAAAACAAACAAACAAACAAACAAACAAAAAACCCAAAAAGATGAGACTTGTTTTAGGATAGATCAAGTGGGTTTTGTCTTGTTTGCTTTGCTGTTTTGTCCCTTAGCTCTGATTCCTTCCCACCTCCCACTATTGCAAGATTTCTTTTGCTTTATAGATTGGTGAATCAAGGGCAAGGTGGCTGTGTGAAGTAGGATTAGATTTTCCTTCCCTTTTTCCCTTAGCTGCCGAGTGGTTTATCATGGACTAGAATAGTGGCAAGGGTACTGGAAATGTGATTGTGGTGGGGGTGTCATGGCTGATTGCTGTTACCAGAGGAGGGAAATTAGAGCAGCACAGTAGAGGGATGAAAGTTCCTACTAGGGAGGTGAGTCCTATTTTGCGGGTAGTAGCGTTCAGCCCTTAGATTAAACTACCTTTAATCTAGTCTTTATTTAAACAGCCAGTTGTTACTGTTACTAGTCGTTTTCTGACTGCGTATTGTTTATCTGTATACTGTGAATGATAGATGTGCAGGAGGATACGGTTAGCAGGCCCAACAGTTTAATAAGAACACAGACTGTATACAGGGTGAAGAGTAAAGTTGGTTTTTGTTTCTTTGTTTGTTTTTTGGTTTTTTGCTTTTTCAAGACAGGGTTTCAGGTTTCAGGTTTCAGGTGTAGTACTGGCTGTCCTGGAACTCACTCTGTAGACCAGGCTGGCCTCGAATTTAGAAATCCACCTGCCTCTGCCTCCCAAGTGCTGGGATTAAAGGCGTGTGCCACCATCTCATGCTAGGTCCTTAAATGTGTTTGGAGCTTGCTGTGTAGACCAGGTTGGCCTCAAATTTAAGATATCCACCTGCCTCTGCCTCCTGAGTACTGGGATTAAATGTGTGGGCCACGGCCATCCAGCTGATAAAATGTATTTTGATATATTCATCTCCAACTCTTCTCAGACCATCTCATCTCTAATTCCCTTACTCCTACTTCTGAACTGTCCCACTAAGCCTAGATTGTACTGGCTGTATGCTCCTGGCTGTGAATGCTATATGCTAGAACTTTATCTGTGTCTTGAAATTGTAGACTCAGGAGTACTTTAAGTGCATCTTGTTTGTTTGTTTTGTTTTGTTTTCGACATAGGATTTCTCTGGGTAGCCCTGGCTGTCCTGAAACTTCCTTGGAGTCAACAGAGATACATCTGTCTCTGCCTCCCCAGTGATAGGATTAATGCTACACCACTGCCCAGCTACATTTTAAAATACTTGATGGTATGTGTGTACTATAACATTCATGTGGAGGTCAAAGGACAATTTGGTACAGTTTATTTTTGTCTAGTTTGTGGGTTCTGAGGTTGTCAAACTTGGCAGCAAGTACCATTTCTTGCTGAGGCATATTACTGGTCCAGAGATTAGGTTAAACTATCTAGGCTCTAACAATTAATTGAGATGTTCTCCTAGATAAGTAGGGGAATAAATTGGGAAGATAGGATGGAGAAAATAGTCCTTTTTCCTTAATCTACATTATTTAAACTATTCAGTCAATTACTAAGTCAGGGTCTTATTTATTGCAGGGTAGTAAACCTACAATAAAGAAAGACTTTTTAAGTCATTTGTTACCATGAGCTTTCAATGGAGTGTGTTTTCTATCAGATTATGTATCCTGGAGCCTGTCATGATGGCTTAGCAGTTAAAGCAAACTGCTTTTGTAGAGGAACTGAGTTTGATTCCCAACACCTATATTGGGTAGTCCCCAACTACTTGTAATTCTGTTTATACAGGGGGATCATATATGTGCATATCCCTATACAGATATATACACATAATAAAAAATAAAGATAACAATTTTAAAAAAAATCTTTCAAAATTCTGTTACATTCATTTGTTTGTTTTGTTTTGAGACAGTTTGTATATGTAGGTCTGGCTGTTCTTGGACTTGCTCTGTAGACTAGGCTGGCCTTGAACTCAGAGATCCACCTGCCTCTGCCTCCCAAGTGCTGGGATTAAAGGTGTACAAACACCACTCTGGCTCTACATACAAAATTTTATTGTTAAAAATGTAATATTTTATTGTTAAACATGTTTTGGCACCCTTAGTTGGTTTCTTTCTTTTTTTTTTTTTTAAAGAAACCTATCTATCTATCTATCTATCTATCTATCTATCTATCTATCTATCTATCTATCTATCTATCTCCATCTGTCTATCCTTCCTTCCTTCCATCAATCCATCCATCTATGTGTGTATGTATATATGTGGGCACATATACACACACACACCATGCATGTGGAAGTCAGAGGACAATTTGTAGCAGGATTGAGCACAGGTCATTTCTCTTGGCAATAGGCACTCTTAACCTACTATGCCATCTTGCTGTACCACATTTTTAGTACTCATTGAGTATGGCTGTGTATCCATATCATCGTGCATATGGAGGTTAGAGGACAGCTTGTCAGATTACATGGGTGTGAGGGGAATATTTCCCAGATGAACCATCTTGTGTCCATTTCTCCCCCCAACTCTGGCCCGTTTCTTTATAACGGCCCATTCTGCTACTTTTTAATGGCCCGTTCTGCTGCTCTGGTCCGCAGGTCAGGGTCTAGTAAGAGAGAGAGTGGGGATGGAGGGGCGAAAGATGCAAAAGATGGATACAAGACAGAGTCTGATCAGGTCTCTTCTCTTTATTGAAAAAAAGTCCTGGATGTTTATACCCTTTACCACGTGCCTTGCCCTTGTGGACAAACTCAACTGAAGGCACTACATCACATGTACCTTGCAGCTGGGGTCACTAAACAGTGTAACAAGATGTTTATCAGAGTATGCTCAGCTGTTGCGGGCTGTTGAAAACAAGTCTCTTGTCAGGGTATATGGCTCGAGATGTCTGTAAAGATGATAGCCGCTTTCGGCTAAGAGTTGGCTCCCAACACTCTTCTGTTTGAGACAGTATCTCACTAGCTGACCTGGAACTCACTCGGTAGAGTGAGCCTTGAACTCAGATCTACCTGCCTTTGCTTCCTAAGTGCTGGGCTTCTTAATAGCTTTTCTAGGGATTTGGCTATGGACAGGGTGGAAAAACTGAGGTCAAAGGGTAAGGGTAAGTGTTACTAGGTTAGATTCTTGTTCCCAAACACAGCACATTAGGATTTCAGGAGAAGGGAAGAAACACTAGGAAGTGAAACATGACAAAGTTTAATGTTTGATCTAAAAATATGTGCTGTGTAATATAAGTAATACAGTAGAGAGTAAGACAAGTACATAACCATCACAAAAGAGAGAGTGTATGTCAAAACAATAGCAAAGCATAGAACTGTGTCTGAGGATGTTTGCCTCTTTGATTGTATGGTTTTCATTCCAGGATTAGAGAGCATTCTGCTGGCTTATTTTTCGTAGTTACTTATGCCATTCAGGTTTGGGTTATTGTAGTGGTTTGAATAGGTTTGGCCCCCATAGGTTCATGTTTGGAATGCTTGGCCATAGAGAGTTGCACTTTTAGGAAGTGTGGCTTTATTGTAGGAAGTGAGTCACTATGTAGGTGGGCTTTGAGGCACCACATCTGCCTGCATGCTACTATGCTTCCCACCATGATGATAATGGACTAAACCTCTGAAACTGTAAGCCAGCCCTGTTTACATGTTTGCCTTTATAAGAGTTGCCTTGGTCATGTCTTTACAGCAATGGAAACCCAAACTCAGACAGAAAGTTGGTACCAGGAAGTGGGGTATTGTTGCAATAGGCCTGACCATGTTTTTGTCAGAATGCTTTAATTGGAACTTAATGCTTAATGGGCCATACTAGTAGAAGCATGGAAGACAGTGGTGCTGGGGGTAATTTGAACTGTGAGGGCCTAGCTCAAGAGGTTTTAGAGAAGAATTTTAATGTGTGCCCTAGAAACTGTTCTTATGGTACTTTATTGAAGAATGTAGCTGCTATTTGCCCTTGTCTGAAAAGTCTGCTTGAGGCTAAAGTGAAGAGATTTAGATTAATTGCATTGATGAAGGAAATCTCAAGACATCCATCATAGACTGTGTCCTATGGTTTACTCTTACTAAGAGCCTTTTGATCAGATATAGGAAACTAATGAAAAAATACAAACTGTATGGTTCAAAGATTAAAGGGGAACCAGGAAGTGGAATGGAGTTAAATCCTGTTTGTGTTCAGCATATTAAATGGAATTAAGGGAGTGGTGGCCTTGATCCCACCCAGCTAGTTTATTGTTTTAAGTGGTTTGCATTTGAATAAGGAATAGTTAAGGCCTTATTTTGACCTGGCTGTTGTTTTCATTTGGATATAAGGAGATATGATTGTGTGTCAAACTGACAAGGGGTAGTTTATGATGAAATTCTTGGTTGTTAACTTTACTATATCTGGAATGAACTACAGTCCAGAAATGTAGGGCACATCTGTGATCCAGATCTTGAGGCTGGAAGACGGGCTTATTTAATCTGGATTTTGAGGCACAAAGGCTATGGTTAGAAAGATCTTGAGAAAAAGAATTAAAGAAAAGCTTAGGTCCAGGTGTGGTGGTTCAAGCCTTTAATCCCAGCACTCAGGAGGCAGAGGCAGGTGGGTCTCTGTCAATGTACAGAGCAAGTTCTAAGACAGCCAAGTTTAGACAGTGAGAGAGATGGAAAACAGAAAGCTGCTGATAATGTAATAGAAGAAGGGGCCAAGCTCAGCTCCAGTAAGCAGCAGAACTCGCCATCTTAGACCATGTGACTCTGGTTTTAGTCAAGAATAGAAGGGACTACTGGAACAATTGATGCTGGTTAACTAGAGCTAGGAAGTTCGTGGTGATTAAGAAGAGAGCAGCATCACTGAGGTGAAACCTGTGTTTTCTGAGAGCACAAAGAAGCTGCATTCCAGTGTTAGCCAAGCTCATGTTTCAGCTGGGCTTGGTAATGTGTGAGAGGCACCCAGTCCGACTGGTTTTGAAGTTATGAAGGGGTCATGGAGACCAGGTGAGGCAAGGCAAATGTGAAAGGCCAGGAAAGGCCACTGGTAAAGGTACAGCCTCAGTGACATTTGAAGACCTAGGACTGAAGAGACTATGCAAAGAAGTTGAGGCTTGGAACCATGAAGAGAGCCTGTTGCTGAAGCCTAGTTGTAGCGGAAGACACCAGTGCATTGGTGGAGAGATCAGTACCATGGGTTGATCACCAAGAACAGCAGCAGCAACAGTGGAGTGGGTCAGCCATAGCCTAGCATGCTACAAAGGGTAGAGCAGAAGTGACCCAAGCCCTTTGGAGGAGCTCAGAAGATCATGTGTGAACCTCAGACATTCGAATAAGAAGCTGTGAAGTTGAAATTGCCTTGGAGACCCCAAGATGTTCAAGATGCCAGAGCTGTGGGGTATCTGCTGAGGAAAGCTGCTGATAGGAGTGGAACCAGCCCAGGAGACAGAATTGTGTTTAGTCAACCAAGCTGAAAGGAGTTGGACATCTGACATGGAGATGCAGAGTTTAGAGTTTGCCCAGCAGGTTTTTGGTCTTGCTTTGGTTCAGTATTTCAGAACTGTGGCAATTTTGGAATGGTAATGTATATCCTTTGATACTGGAATATGTTCTCTGCTTTTTGATTTTATAGGGGATTAGAGTAAAGAGATTGCATGAATCTCAGAAGAGACTTTGAACTTTGGACTTTAAAACATTGTAGTCACTACAATAGACTATGGGATTTTTGAAGTTGGACTAAATGTGTTTTGCACTGTGTTATGGCTACAAGCCTATCGGGGCCAGGGAGTGGAATGTAGTGGTTTGAATAGGTTTAGCCCCATAGATTCATGTGTTTGAATGTTTGGTCATACTGAGTGGCACTATTAGGTGGTACGGCCTTGTTTGAGGAAGTGTGTGTGTTACTGTGTAGGTGGGTTTAAGGCTTACTATGCTCAGGCTTCACCCAGTGCAGTAAGTAACTAAGACAGTTACTTACATAGGGATTCAAGATCCCTGAAGTAATCACAGGACTTAAGAGCGTTTGCATATTTATACAGTTAGACATATCCCAGGCTGGTCTCAAACTTTTCAAATATGTTTAGTTGAGGATGACCCTGAAGTTCTGATCTTCCTATCACTTCCCCAGTACTGGGATTATAGGTGTGTACCTGGTTGTTTTTTATTTTTTTTATTTTTGTCTTACGTTAGGGATGGAACCAAGGGCCTTGTGCACGCTAGGCAAGCATTCTACCAATTGAGTTACATCCCCAGCTGTCTTGTTGGTTTGAAGATTATCTTTCTGGTTTTCAGTGATTCTGTTTACAGTTACTGTACTCGTAGGGTTTGAGTTTGTTAGATACATAGATTAATATTTTTCATCAATTTAGGGGAAAGATATTCGTAATTCTGAATTCTTAATTCTTTTTAGGAAAACTTTAAAATGTATTTCTTTTATACCAAAATTCTGTTCCCATAAACATTTAATCTTTCCTTCTCCCCCCAGATACTTCCATTCTACTTTTTGTCTATGAATTTAACTGCATCTCAGATAACCAGAATTAAACAGTAGTCTGTTTTATCTGGATTGTTTTGCTTAGGGTAATGTCTTCAAGGTTCCATGTTGTAGCATGGGCATGTTTCCCAGAATTTGTGTTATTTTTAGACATTGTAAACAGGTTTCCTTTGTGCTTAGCTACGGAGACTTTAATCCCCATTTTCACTTTCTCTTTTTACTAAACTTTTATGATCTCTTATAGTCTGTATAGTTTTACATATCCTTGAATGTTAACCAGTAAAATAACTAAAATTGGAACAATGAAACCAAACACTGCTTTGTCATTTAAGAAAATTGATGTTGGGGCTAGAGACATGACTCAGCAGTTAAGAGCACTGGCAGCTCTTCTAGAGGACTCTGGTTTGGTCCTAGCACCCGTAGAGTGGCTCAGAGATCCTGTATCCTTTCCTAGTCTCTTGTGACACCAGCCATGCACATGCATTCAGACATGTATTCAGCCAAATACCAATATGCATAAACTTTAAAAAAAATAAATTGATGGCATGCTATGTTGTTCAGTTTTTAATATGTAAGTTATAATCATTTTATAGTTTATCGTTTGGGACCATTGTTTTTTTTTTTTGTTGTTGTTGTTTTGTTTTTTCGAGACAGGGTTTCTCTGTGTAGCCCTGGCTGTATCCTGGAACTCACTCTGTATACCAGGCTGGCCTTGAACTCAGAAATCAGCCTGTCTCTGCCTCCCAAGTGCTGGGATTAAAGGCGTGCACCACCACCGCCCGGTGGGACCATTGCTTAAAAAGTAAAATCTTACAGTTTTCACTTGATTGTAATTTTGTGAAATCTGAAGTTTTTAATTTTAATTACATTCATTTTGTGTATATATTTATGTGTACACATGCCTTTGTATTCATGTGCAGATAGGGAACAACTTGCAGGAGTCTATTTTTCTTTCTTATGAATACTGGGGATCAAATTCAGGTTGTCAGGCTTGTTGGTCTGTGCCTTTATCTGCTGAGCTTGGCACCTGTTCAGTTGTCAACTTTAAAAAAAAATTAAGGGTACATATTTGGATTGACTTATTCGTCCCTCTTAGCTTAGTGATTCTCTATAGAGGGTTTGTTACTGCCCTTGCAGTGAATGTGAACATAGTCATCCACCCCAGAAGTCGTGTATCTTAATTAGCTGTGGTCTAAGCTAAGAAGTTAAGGCTTAAATCTTCAAAACTGTTTAAAGACTAGGGTCCCAGATATGTAGCTCAAGTTGGCCTGGAACTTCGAAGAAGCCTATGCTGGCCTGGAACTTTTCCTTGTGCTCAGCTTCTCAGATGCTAAGGCTGTGCTACCATACTTAGTTGTTCTCAGCTGTTATCTATGCGTCAGTTACCCTAATACAGAAATGACTTCTGAATCCTGCCTTGGGGTAGGCAATGAGCGAATATCATGAGTTATTGCTCTTTTGTTTAACAACTACTTAGAAAGTATTTGTCATTTGAGTTGTTGTTTCTCTCACAAACTAAAGTTTTTATACCAAAAATTTGGTTAACATATAAGTATCTGGTATAAAGTCTTATCTATTTGGTCTTTTATTTCCTGAACAGAGACTCTACAGGAGCAGGTAATTCACTGGTCCACAAGCGGTCTCCTTTACGTCGAAACCAAAAGACCTCAGCATCCTTGAACAAGCTGTCTTTACAGGATGGACATAAAACCAAAAAACCAGCATGTAAATTTGAAGAGGGTCAAGATGTCTTAGCTAGATGGTCAGATGGCTTGTTTTATCTTGGAACTATCAAAAAGGCAAGTTAGCTTAATAAATTTCTGCTATACTTGCATTACACTTTTTAATAATTTAAAATTTAACCTCATGGTTTTTCTTTTT